>NC_086336.1:418887-792775 GCF_032445375.1 Bacillus rossius redtenbacheri | reverse complement strand
CGGAGCAGAGAGAAGCCAGCCAATATGGAAATATTTACAGGTGTTGCATTAATTACTGCAAGTAATAAGGGTTCTGTGTACGCCAGAGTACGTTTTTGAACATTTAAGGTAATGTCATGTCTTCACATCCTTACTGAATCTATTAGAGGTCATGGCTGTGGCACAAGTCACTGTGTGCTAGCATCTCCTGGCTGTTTGTGCTGTTTTAACGTTTCTCTTCCTCCATGTTCTCAGGCCTGCCTCCGACAGCAGACTGCTTAGTTAATGTATATTCACCCAGTGAGGGGTGTTTCAAGTCCACGCAATTGTCTTGTTCAGCATGAGGGTAACACCGTCCTCACCTTAACCGATCGTGCAGCGAGACGTTTTATCTGTTATAACTCATTGTGTACTGTTTAATGACTGTAAAAAAAATGCTATTAAATATGTTCATGCCCACTTTACATCTATATTCTTGGGCACCTGTTAGCTTTCCACAGGCAACAGGCATGCGGGGCACATTCTACTTGTGTGTTACATGTGCCTCGCGCTGAGAAGGGCCAGGTTAAGGTAACTGACAGTAACTACACTAAGAAGGGCCAGTTTTCTAGCGGGATACATTTCAGTTTCTACATTTTTACACTTGGTACTCACATTAAAAGTATACTGACGTTCAATAATCGAGCAAACTTGCTCATCCGGGTTTGCATGGTCCCTCATATGGCATGTAAAAGATATTTACCAAACAAATGAAAGATGGTTAGAGAGAATATGTCTACTAAGCAAAACACGTGAAGCCTTGGAATTATGCTTCTGTTGCTTCAAAGGCAACCCATTTGCTTGTTATAAAATCAAAACATTAGGATTGCAACATAATTATGTGCTAAAATATTGTGACTTTATCCACTTTCAAGATAATAATTACATATTACAATGATGTATGCAACTGACCAAGACCCACGAGCGGCTGACAGTCCTACGACATAAAGAAGAATAGAAGATCACCAATATATTGTACTTCCGAAATAGCTTAAATATTAACTCTTATGTAATGATAAACATGTATACATTTATAACTTCCCCTCTGTATCCAGTGCTTGTGCTTTGACTCACACAGCAGAGCTCCTGCACTTAGCAAACAGGCACATGTCCGAGATCAGCGATCTCCAGCCGTCTTCTGCCTACTCCTAACTACAAGTTTAAAAAAGGTATTCTGTAAGTCCTTTTTGGTAAATCCACAAAACAAAATAAACAAAATACACAACAATAATGTGATGGGAATAAACTAATATGTAGTTCACGTCTCCAGAAACCAGAAAAAATAAATTATATTTTTCCACCTTTAAATACTTATTATTTGGAAGGAATCAAACTAAAATGACAAGCAAAGAACGTGTCTTCAGATTTACCACACACACAAATGAATAAAGCCATCAAAAACAATAACCATAAAGCAAACAATTCAAAGCAGTTCTATTCACTACTGATTAATTAAGTTTTGTCTTTCATACAGCTGCTGTCCTTAGCTTTTACGCTGTGGAATTAAAATCACTTTTGGTGTTTTCAACAACAATAATTTACAAAATATAGTCCTCTGTTTTGTTATAAGGCAATGTATTGAGTACACACAGTATGAAGACAGAACATTCAGTCTGAGAGGTCCTGAAGTTCCTACATTGAATAACACACATAGGAACAACTGCATGAAACTGGTGTTGGATTGTAATTACCAAAAGAAAAAATGACCTCAATTTTAAGACCAAACCATTAGTACGAACGCACAGCAAATAAAAATACTTCTCACATGAAAAAGCAACCGGTTAGTACACTATCCACACATCTCTTCAGTATCAAACATTCACGCCAATAAAACTGATCCACGGGTGTAGCAAACAACAAAGTCTTGGACTGAGGTATATGGTGCATCCATGCTACTAGAGACAAATGCTGCGAAGAAACGACACAAATTAGGCCTGGTTCGGACAATGTTCCTTGTTCCAAGACGAGGTGTAGCTAGAGATATGTGTTCGGAGGCACGTGGCGAGGTTCAGACCCGGGACTCCATGACGGGGCTGGCATCGGCCGGCACTGCGGGGTCCTGCAACAGATGCATCTCTGTCGTGGCCTCCATCACCTTCAGTCGCAACTGTGTGACGACCCAGGTTACTGCCCTACTCGTTACACAGTTCGTCAAATGACAGTGCTATAGTTAGCTTTTTCAATATCACATAATTACCAGCTATTCATCCCATCTGTGAAGCATTCGCATGTTTTATCAACATTATTTACTTTGTTTCATGCTTTTTACAGTTTTTCTCACAATTTCCTTGCTTTAAGGAGAATAAGCCACTTGAAGTTATTTTTACTTGTTTGTTTATCCGTGTAATTACTTTGTAATTGTTTACACGTTTTTAAGTACTACTTGCAATTTTTTATTTATTTGTAGATGTGTAAATATATTTTCTCTTGTACTTTTTTTCAGTCATGGTTCTTTGACTGAAAAAAGAGCTGATGCAATATTTCACCAGGCACGTGAGAATTAGAGAGACAGAGTTCTGGAATGGTGAGAAAAGGACTCCGGAATTCGTCGGAGTGCTGTTGCCATGTGCCATGATATTTTCCCAAGTATTTATGTGATTGGTTGAAACTAAAGTTAAATTGCATGAGTAGAGACCCCGAAAAATGGTGAAGCGCGAAATTCACGAAATAACGCGAAAATTTGATACTTGAAACGAATTTTGCGACTTTCCTATGATTTCGACATATTCGCGAAATTCACGCATTTTCACGCGAAATCCACGCTTTTTCACACAAAATAATGTCCTTATGTCGCAAGTTCTATTTATTTACGCCATCATAAACATAGGCGTGAAATAAACAGAGACTGAAAGACTAGTGCCGTGATATCTTCGTTTTGACACGTTACTGAAATCCACGTATTTTTATTACTCTGTTTACAAGCAGTAAATATTGCCATCGCAAATGAAAACAAAGTGTAACAAATATCAACAATCGATATGTGCGCACTACCAACATAACAAAATTGACTGTCCACAGTTTTCGTGTTTTGAATAATGGTCGTTTCTGCCGCAAGGCGCACTGGTGTCGATTTTTCTAACCTAATTTAATCGCATGGAGCTAAGATGGCAGTCTTTTTTTCGTGCACATATCTATGAGTGTTTACAAATACCGTCCACATTTTGTAAGTTTAGTGATACAATTGAAATTATGGCTAAGATGCCGAAAACTTCGACAATGTTTGATCGCGAAAGAGAGATGAAATCGGATGGATTTTATATTTTTGATCAGCGGGACAAAATTATGATGTGCAAGTTCTGCAACGTGCGGGTTGATTGGACACACAAAGACACGTGCAAAAAGCACGTGGGAAATGACACACAAAACAAAACAGAAAAGACAATTATTTTGTCAAGAAAATTCTACTGTGACTAAACAACTCACGATAGGTGACAGCGTAAATAAAGCAAACAAGCTTGAAAGTGCAGAAAACAAGAATTTGTTTCTGATTTTGTTAATATGATGCTGTAGGTTAACATTCCTTTGAAAAAGCTGATCATCCAGCTATGAGGGAATGGTTTAACACCCATGTTGAAGGTTAGCCTTATTTATTTAGAAATGTTTTCCCCCTCTAATAAAAGTTCATAAGCATATGTAGGCCTACAATATTATCAATTAACTTACCTTTAGGCCCAACTTACCTTCACTTCAAATAAATATGCAAGTACCTCAGATTAACAAACACACAAATAGGATGGATTGCATTGTGAAATGGTGAGCACACCACAAGATATTTTTGACTGACTGATTGATTGATGGTTTGACTCTGTAATCCAGCAGTAATCTTGAAAAGGTTAGGTTAGGTTTGGCTTAGAATTGTTTTGAGTAAATTAGCCCATTAATATTTTCAGCAATAACCTTATAATTCTACCTATTTATAAGTATGTATATTGTAAGTTATGTATACATTTTAGGTGCAGGGGATTTGCCATCAGCCAACACTCTTGGAGAAACTTATGTCCCAAAAATTGGCCAGGCAAATAAGGAAGTAGTAAGGCACGCTGTAGAAGACAAACAGATTGTATTCTTGTGTGATGAAACGACAGACAAAGTGGGCCGATGTAAGGCAGAGTCTGCTACTTTCTAGTGTCTATCCGCTATGAGGTTTTTTTTACACCGCCAATGGCATAATTTTTTCACCTTTTTTGGGGTCTCTACCGATTGCTTATTTTTACACCGATTCTTTGCACCGCTTTTGTCATTTTTTTACACCGAAATGAGCCAGTTTTATTTACCATTTTCTGGGGTCCCTACGCATGAGCACCCTTTGTTCCTCCAGGACAGAGGACAGTCGTGTCGTTCAGTCAGCGATTGTTCGACGTACAGAGTAGGTCGCGTATTGGGCGGGGGCTCACAAATAACGTATTAATGGAGTCGAAAAGTAAATTTCGCGGTTGTGGTCTGGTCGCTACCACGTATAATCCACTTTTTTTTGTTTTTTGGAACTTTATTTATAATTGAGTGACCACAGTCGTGAGTACAGGCCTGCAGCAACGCCATTGTTCCGAGGACTCAGGCCTTCAGTTTGTACCGTGAGTTCTTGTGTAACCAAGGAATTTAACTGCAAACAGAATTTAAACACAGACCCCAAACAGTGCTTTGCCAATAAAACCAACAGAATAGAATTAAAAACACAGAATGTTTTACAAATGAAATCAATAAAATGCAATGATGAACAATAGAAAACCACGGACTGCTACGGAGTGCTTTCCTACAGAAACCAATAGAACAAAATAGAAGTTATGTAATTACAACTGAATACAACAAAATGCTTTATAACAGAAATAAAAAAAAATAATACAATGAAAAACACTATATTACAACACAATACAAATGGAAGCAATAGAAAACAACAGACATAATACACTAAAATAGAGGAAAAGAATTGATTAGAATTGATAAAATTAATAAAATATTTATGACATATGAAAACATAATAATAAAAGTTAACTCACATAAACCTAACAAAATATAAATAAATGGGACATCAAACCTCGTTCTTGTCACTGTCAGAGTCAGTAGAAACTACATACAATCCTAAGATGTTGGATTCACGGCTCCTAGCCTTCACCAGCATCACTGAGGACTCACAGCCCAGAGAGGAAAACCTGTCACCCGCCAGCACCGGAATAACGACTGCGAAGGAAACGAACCCAGTGCCCTGAAGATGCAGTCTCGTCGTCGGAATGGCGGTCCAGCTCTGCAGCATCCGTCTCCGTGGCAACGGAGCGCTTGGCCGGCTGCAGCGTGGAGTAGGCGGGGCGGCCTCGCGGAAACTGCTTCTTCTCGTCGGCTGCACAGAGGACGCCTTGCACTTCACTTGCCCCCGCCAGTGTGCAGTCCAACCACTATCATACTGCTCAGAGCCATTACTACAATATAACATTATCCTTATAACTTATTATGTGTGTGTATGTAGCAGAAATCTGGAAGTAAAAAATATATATGTATGTAATAACAAGCCTACTTTCTGCAAAACTAATGTTTTTAAGTACTGTGAAAGGTTATATATTTCAACCATTTAATGAGTTTGAAACTTAAAACATGTCATTCCATAAGCACTAGATAAATTACATAATTTAATAGGTGATACTCATCACTGAAGGGTTTTGCTCCGTATCAGAGACAATCCAGGCTCTAACATAGTCCACTCCAGCATATAAGCCACTTTCGACTAGCATCTATCAAAAACGAATACAGAAATTTCTAAGAATATATTTCAATTACTTATCCTCAACTACAGAAATAAAATAATTAAAAAAAGAGGTAAAAATAATTCACTGTAAAACACTTATCACAATTTAGTCAAAGTTATTTAAGGGCTATCAAAAGCAAAAATTATTACTTTACTACCTGAATCTATCACAACAAAATCAACACTGACATGATGAAAAAAACTGTTTCTACAGTAAATTTTGTTTTATCTCCTTAAAATTTTCAAGCGTTATTACAATTTGTGAAATTTTATACAAATATTTTGGAATAAAACACACATTTGCAAATCAAATTCTTTGATTCCAGGTGTGCCGATAATTGGTAAAATCTTGGGGAGGCTCTTGACTAAATATTTCCAACATTCCTCTAATTTTTCTATCTTAATTTAATGTTAACCTTGAGCCATTTTTTAAATGAAATTTTTTGGTAGGCACTTGGCTGAGAGCGTCAGAGCGAGGACACAGCCACAGAGCAGCTCGGCTCTGGTGCTCAGCGCTCAAGGCACACACTGTCCGATCACGTCGAGTCTCCTGTGAGCCTCAGCCTGTCTGCACGCTACGCTCTGCTCTGGAGCACACTTTATCTAGTTATTTATTAATACATTCATTAAGCGCCGGCCAACAGTCTAGTCCAAAATACGCTGGCACTATACAATATAAAACAAATACCAATACAAAAAAAACATAAAAATATGGGAGGGTTAAAAAAAGGAAAACAAAGAAACAAAAAAAAAATCAAATGTGCAAGTGTAGATGTGGATTTTCAAGCAATCATACACAACACACTAAAAATACTATTACTAAAAAAGATTAACACAAATGAATTCACTATTAAATTCACATTCAAGAAACATGTATGTATGTACTCATCAAATATAATCTAAGGAAATTAAACATTTATAAATATCACTACAAGTGAATTACAATATTTTTTACATGCTACTGTATTATTAAGTCATTAATATTAATTTTATGAGAATTCACTAAAGGATCAAACAATTTACTACGATTATTAGTACTAGCCACACAAAGAATAAGCAATTTATATGATCGTAATGAGGTAAATATCTCATTGTTTCTGGACTGTAGGCTGGAAACGTAAGCTCTTTTAGCTGTATACAGTCATACATTGAGATAAAAAGAATTATGATAAAGTATACGTCGAGGGCAGGACGTCTAGCTTTGAGAGAGCAGGTATTATATTTTTGTAAAATTTCATGATAGTTAAATGGGCATCTTTTGAATTAAATCTTTAGAAGATTATTTTAAAAACTTTGATATTGTTTCTAAATGCTTACAGTTTGTTTACGTGATAAGAGTTCCAAACTACAGAACCATATTCTAATTTTGCTCTTAATAGAGCGTAATAAAGACTTAACAGGGAATCATTGAGAGCATATTCAGTTATGAACCTAATCAAGCCCAGAGAACGAGATGTTTTACTAATTCGACTGTCAATATGGCGATGAAAAAGTAGTTTTGTATCCAAAAGTACTCCAAGATCATATATATTTCGGTTACACGCTTAATGTCAATATCATTCAGTGAACAGTGTACAAAGATTTTTTTGTAACTGTAATAGAATTTATTTTTTCATAGTATAGCAACATAGTGTTAAGTTTCACACAATTTTTTTTTAAAGAGGTGATGTCAATTTCCTGCTATAAATGATAGTTATAATATGAAATAGTTTTAAATAGTTCAAGATCATCATACAATAAAACCTGTAAGATATCACATCTCCAATATAATTTACAAATACTTTAAAAAGAAAGGTTAACAAAGTTCCACCTTTGGGAACTCCAGAAACAACACAATATTTATTATGTAATCTATCGCTTACTCTAACCATTACAAATGTATCACATCTATTACTGAAGTGACGTCATGCCGTGCAGCACCTATCAAGCGAGTAACGATGGCAGTTATACGCCTGAGCTACACGCAAAGTTAATGACTGCCGACTTCGGCTGCTGAAACAACTGGTTTTCAGACCATGATTGTTGCTTGAACAGAAACAGCAATTAATAAAGTAAACAAAGCATTAATTGAAATCGTTCAAAGTATCCTGCTCGCCAGTAAATTCTTATTGTGTTGTTTGCGGTGAGTGAGTTTTGTAAATATAATGTTAGGCCCCTTTATTCTGAATAACTACATCACGGGCCAGTAACGTGTATGTTAAAGTATAAAGATTGTGATAAATATTAATTGTGACATTATCTGCATCACTAGAAGCCCTACAGTATCCTGAGGGTCTCGTGTCTAAGTCTGTTGTATTACTTACTACACTAGAGTCCCGTTATAGCGAGGTGTCACGGTTCCGGGTTTGATCCTCGCTATAACCGTGTCCTCGCTATAACCGAATTGGACAAATTTTGGCCCCCAAAAAATAAAAATTAACCGAAAATAGCATAAAAATTGTGTTTAAACCTGTATAATTGGAAAATAACAGGTTATATTAACGAAATCTTAATTTCTGTGAGCAGATGTGTGAATTCTCTTTAAAACGATACCCCATAAGTACGGATGCGATCATCGATTGCGTCAAAATACCCTACCACGCCACGTAAGTATAGCATCTCAGCCCGCGGCCGACGCAGCATTGTCCTGCTATCTATTGCCGACGCGGGCTGTCTGCTGGCGGCCATGTTGGTTCGGGATGTTGCTAACAGGTGGTGCTAGTGTAGCGCGACAATTTATTTCCTTACAAAATAGCAGGATTGCGGCTGCGGCAACGCACGTATGCCTCAAACGAAATAGTCGCTGGAAAACTATACTATTTTCATTTAAAGAAACATGTCAACTGTTTTAGAAATTAAATTTGGGATTAAACTCAAAACATCAGCACCCCTTTCCCGGACAAATACCCCAACAACTGACCGAAACAAAAGTTACAAGAAAACTGTCCTAGCGATTCGGAAATAAATACGGTAGTGCCTACTAGAGGTGTAAAAGTAACGAAAAAATGTGTACCCGTATGTATTCGTTACTATAACAATTAGTACTCGTTACTATCGTTACGTTACTCGTTACTTCTGATACCGCATAATTTGCTATGTTATGTTGCAGCAACGAATCCAGTCGTATTGCGTACGCGTATGACGTCGCGTAAATAATAATAAATAGAATATAAACAATTAATAGTTTTTGTTAACCAAGAAACAATTAAATCTCATTAGAGTGGCTTTTTAATATTATCTCTTTTAAGATAACAACAAAAAAAACGTGAAAATATACGCGATTATAAAAACAAAAACATACATATTTCTAATTTGTAAAAAATACTTTCTTACGTTGTTTCTGTTCCAATATCAAACTTTGTCTACACACTGCATAGATAACTAACGGAAGTTTGATAAAATAAAGAAAGGACGGGATTCTATTTTTAAAGCCACGCACTTAGGTGGCGGCTGCACGGCTGAAGAATGTGACAGGCGTCAACGGCAAGATGTCTAGTGGCGAGCGAGAGGGGTGGAGATAAAGCAGACAAATAACAAAAGCGCGCTTCAAGTGATCACGCCGTAAATTCCTCAAAAATACCTCGTTATAGCCGTGTTCTCGCTATTACCGTGCTCGCTATAACGAGATTCTACTGTATTTGCAAAATAATAATTGCATCTTTTGGAATGAGTTGTTTAACAACTAATACCTAGGAAAACATTTCCTTAGAATCCAAGTCGAATACGAACTGTGGTAATTTATGCACCTTGAGTATGTTATTCTGCAGTTATGATAAAGTATGATAATGGGGCACCTGGGGTCACACGGAGCTCCTCGTGGCTACGACTGCCCGGCTGGCTGCCCCAGTCGCCGGCCGCCAGCCCGCGGCGCTGGTAGAACAGCAGGTAGGCCCCCTGCGTCACCACCTCGCACTCCGCCATCCGCTCCACGCGCGTGTCGTCGAAGCAGTACCAGCGGCCGTCGTAGGGGTTGCGGCAGTACGCTGCAAACCCCAGCACATCACAGGGGGCTGACAATGAGACGGATGCCACAAGAACAGTTTTGTCTTTGGAAGACTACTGCGTTTGTCTGTGCTGTGATTTTTAAAATGACTATTTCCTTCCACGCAATTCTCTGTGCTGTCTAACGTTTGACATCTTATTTAGGCTTGTTTTCTGTAAATCATGCTCATGGCACATGTAAAAAAAAATCATTATTTTCCATTGCAAGAACCATATAACAAATTTATTTTTCTTCATTAAGAAACGTTCCGCACAATTTTAGGGATGAATTAAAATCAATTAAAAAACACTTAGAACATGTTACTATCTGATTCATGGAGGTCTGTAAGTAAGTGATAGCAAAAAGAGGTTTTTCTGTTTGCTGCTGCGCAGGCACCACGTGCATGTAACTTCAGCAGTGTGCAATAGCCAGCCATGCGTTGTCACCTGTGTAGTGGCCCCCCTGCAAGTCTTGACCGTGGTGGTTGCAGACGGCATACAGATCGTACACGTTGTCGTCGCAGCGAGCGGGCGTTCGGCACGGTCTCTTCCACGGCGACCAGCGAACCGTGCCTTGCGTGCCCAGCTTGCTGGCGAGGTGTGGCGACATGTCGACGCCGCTCAGCGAGAAGTCCACGAGCGTGGTCAGCTTGGAGCTCGCTCGCTGCTTCGACTGCCGGCACACACACAGCTGTTCATGTCCTTCACTGGCAGCTGCCCTAGTCCACAGGAAAAAATAATAATATGCTAATATATACTATAACACTAAATTAATCATTGTATAATTAATCTATACTAATATTATAAAGCTGAAGAGTTTGTTTGTTTGTTTGTTTGTTTGTTTGTTTGAACGCGCTAATCTCAGGAACCACTGCTCCGATTTGAAAAATTATTTCAGTGTCGGATAGTACATTTATCGAGGAAGGCAATAGGCTATATTATATTATCAATAACATTAGGGATCCTTACTAAAAGTCCAATTTAGAATCAAATGCATTGGAGGGGGTTAGATACAACATCCAGTACATGTACGAAGTGTGTGTTGACAATGCCGCAGGCGCTAGAAGTTTATTTCCTATTGCCTATTAACATTGTTGCCACGCACTAGATGCCTTATCATTCTTAATTTTCCCATACAAGTAAAAAAACACCCGTGTGATATTAACAATGAAGCAATAAGTACCCTCATATAGAATACATAGAGATAGTGTGAGGTATATATGTAGATATAAAGAGATAAATACTGATAGAGAGATACATAGATATATAGGACTACAGATGTAGATAGAGATAAATATATATTTAGAGACATGGATAGATTATTTGTATATGTGTAACTACTTCAAACATATTACAAAACAAAACTGAATGAAGCATTGCAATGCATGCCGAGCATTAGCTAGATAATGGAATCTTTTCAATATTAGTAATCCCTTATTTTTAGGTTTTTTTTTCTATATTGCTTATAGAGTCTAGATTACATACAGACCAGGTAAATAACTATAAACTGGCAGAATAACGTCTGTCAGAATCTGAAAGTGATATAAATTATTTTGCACACTTGACATTCAAATTAAGAAGACAATTACTAACTACATCTGATCTCTAAACAGTTCCCCTTCACCCTGTGTTCAGCCCGGGCAACGCTGGGTACTGCAGCTAGTGTGGTAATATAACACTAATTATTAAGTGTGTGAGAAGAACATTTTTTTTTAATTTGAATAGAAGTTGAAGAAAGATCAATAAAATATTTTTCTAAGTTAAAAAAAAAAAAGATGTTTATATAATTTTGAGTACTTAAATAAGCAGTTTAATCAGTACATCTTGAATACCACATACTGAATAAGAACAATGACCTTAACATTTAGCATACCACCCAGCTGCTCTGCTTGTAAATAATAAAGCTAAAATTATGTACATAAGAGCAAGTTTAACTTATGATGTTATGAAGTACATTTTAAATGTGAACAAATTATGACTATTGCATATAACTAATCATACTTTCAAATTTCTTAAAAACAGATGCTGTGCAAATTCTAACACACTATATCATGTGTTTTTTTTTTGTTAACAGTATTAGGTGATGTTGACCGAGGCTTCGATCCATGAGACTGTTACGATTCAGCTCCCTTCCCGTCCTTGGTGCATCGCCGACGCACGTGTGCGAGTCAGTAATTCAAACAGTGCGCCAAGAAAACGGCCAACATCCGGTCTGGATCACCCGCTGTAACACAAGGGAATTAGAATATCACTGATGTTCTTCAGGCTGAGCCACTAGGACCGCTGCAGTCGGGTGTTGCCAGTGTTTGTCATGCTAACAGGCCTGAGTTTCCTATATTGTCCTACTACAATGTTTGCCCAAGGTATCCACGCCCAAAAAGGGGCTTTTTGGGGAGTCTTAGACGTGGGAGCCCCAGCGTACTGCATCCCGCCTCGTCAAGAGTCAGCCACGACCGCGACAGAACAGCGAAGGTAAGAAAGACTTGAACGGTGTGATAGTGAGGCGCTTATGTTCTTTTAAGTATATGTGCTAAGCAGTAACTAGAGGAGTGATGACTTTGGCTCATGTTTTTAATGTAATCTAAATCCGACAAGTAAAATTAATGTTGAGCCTTTATTTAACAGTCTTTTACTCTCCATCAACCCTGGAAGAGGTAGCGACTTATCAGCGAGCTATCGATATTGATATTCGACTGCATGCACACAATCAATACAGGATTTAATGCAACCAAACATGATGCTAATTAGCACTAATTACATTTTCATACAAGCTACACAGGGGTGGTAGATCAAAAAAAATTGTAACGTTTGAATTTACCTATCAGAAAACTTGTATTTTTGTTAATTAAATAAGTAAACTGTAACATCCCAACAAGTAATGGATTTAAAAATAAAACAACATTTTATACAGAAACAAAGTTTTAGGGTAACTTCTTTCATGGGGGGGGGGGGGGGGAGACCTACATGTTAAGGAGAAAACAGAAGGGAGCGTATCAGATGGGAAAATGTATTAAAAGAGTGTGGCAGTAACTGCTACTTGAATAAACAGGAATTGTGGGATCACCCAGGGCTGGCGGAGGCGGTACCTGTCGGAACCTCTTGAGGTGGATGACGAGGATGTCGGGCAGCGACCACAGCCCTAGCTTCTTCACCACCTCCTGCTTGCGGTTGCAGGACGGGCAGTGCCAGGCGTCATCTGCTTCCAGCACCTCGGCCTTGGTGTACAGCTGTGGACACACCAGCACTCACTCACTCACAAACATAGAGGAATGAATACTGGAACTAACTGAATAAATATTAGTTTTGAACAACCCTAACATTTGTTTTGACATCCGGTAAAATTTTCAGCTAATTTCGGTCTACGCAAGAGAGCAAAAGTAAAAATTAAGGGTTCAGATAAAAATCGAGATATCCAACTACCTAAACTCCCTCTCTTAACTTTGCTGTGTATACTCCCTTTTCTTTACATGTTAAAAAATTAAAACCGCCATGCCTGCATCACTTTGTCTTCCCAACTGTAATTCTGGTCGACAACGTGCAGAAGCATGTGCATGTCCGCTGTCTAGGAGCAGCAGGCGACGTACCTCGAAACACTCCTCCAGGGTCACTGCCCCGCCTTGCTCCGAGTTGGTCTGCAACTGCTTCACACTCGTGTGCTCCTCTATGGGGTCGCTGTCGTCCGCCACAGTGCTGCGGAACAGTCCCAGCCACAAGTCAGGCCAGCGCCTCTCGACCAAGCAACACGGACACTCTGACAATACCACACAGCAAGCTTGACCTCCGATCACGTGGCTTCAGTGCTTTCACAAAGTCAAGAAATTTATTATTATACTGGCTGAAATCTGCAGCATAGCTCGCACAATTTAAGAGTACTGCTGAATCTTACCACTTAAAGAAAAGTATGTGACAAATTCCACATATTTTTTTCTAAATAAACAGACAAAAAGTAATCCACATAATTCTGTGTGTTATTTATGCTGAGATTCTTACATTCCACTTTTTTTTTATGGAGATATGAATTTTTTTATGATAAATCAAAAATTACTAACTTTTGACATCCTTAAAAGAAGAAATCCGGAAAACTTAAAAAAATACAATTTGTAGCTCTGTATGTTTAACGTTCATTGTCAATTTCTAACCCTTAATACTAGTAGATTTGCAAATATGCAATTTTTCTTTAAACCAAACCCTTTAGGAACTAAATCTTGCACATATGTTAAATAATAATTTAATAGTTTATTTTTACCATTAATTTACATCTTACTTAATTATTTTGAGGTATGATTTTTTAATAAAAAAATTAATACTCACCCCTGTTTCACTCCCATTAAATGACAAATTTTAATAAACGCAAAAAATAAACAATAAATACCTAACTATAGATGCAAGGTTTTTAAAGGTTCTAAATACAGTAAAACCTTTTTGTTGCGACCCCATTTATTGGGACCACCTCTCTATTACAACCCGATTTCGAGGAACTGTGAAAAAAAACCAAAAATCTGAAGAAAATTGGACAGAAAATAAGTTTCTTGTGGTGAGTAGTGTGTTACTGCGTTTCTCTTGCCGAGTGCTGTACTGCCGTAGGCAGCGTGTTTACGTTTAGCTTTTTGCGAGTGTCTAGTATGGTACGCAGTTAAGGCAAAGAAAGCTACCTGCTGAATTTCTCTTGATTTTGATTACTATTGGTTGACAATACACAGCGACCGACTGGATACACGCCCGCCTCGACTTGTTTTAACTGCCGCAGCGATGTTTATTTTGACAGCTCAAGCAATTATCTTTTCCTGTGGGTTGATATAAAAAGGTCGCTTCACCCAGCATAAAAAAAAAAGGCTACGCCACGTATTGCCCATGCAGGAAACACACTGGCTGCCGCCTGTCTCCCTCGCATTTATCTTCTTCTAACATTCCACGTCTCACCTCTCGCGCGAGCAATAACGAAGCGACCACGCATTTGGCCGTTTTATGCTTTGCTTGGTGACAGCAGCTTGATTTTATTCGGTATATTCCTTTTCATAGGACCCTTGCTATTAAAATACATTTATATTTAGAGTCAAGATTTTGTGGTGTTATTTTAAGACAAATTTCGGTGTAAAGAAATAAAGATTTCGGTGTTATATGGTTTTATTTTTTTGCTCAAAATACCCACGGCAAAATTTTCTTGCTTTTCTGTACGACATGCAAATTTATTAAAACAAATATTTATAAACACTAAAACCTCATGATCTAATTACAATTAAGTTCATTTGCAAATTCATAAATTCAAACTTTTAAATAACTACTAAAAATTTCACGACTTAATTAAAATCACATACACTACAAAATTACACAATTAAGCACTTTCAAAGTTACTATTAAGACGGTTTTATTGAAATGCTATCATAGTTAAATTTTCCGCATTTTCTGGAGTGAGACGTTGTCTTCTGTCACTAACTACCAGTGAGTACCTGGAAAATGAACGTTCTGCATCAACATTTGATGTTGGGAACCAGATTGCCCTTAAACTGGCTTGAGAAAATTCACTGTAGTCCCCTTTAAGGGGCCCGCCTACCTGGGCACACATACGGTGTGCAGAGCTTCAGGAAAAACAACGCGATTTCAAAACTACTCAAGATATCCGAGTGGGGTCTATATACGAATAGCATTTAAGAGTTCGCTGAGGCCCGAAAAGTACTTTTAATTTCGGATTAAGTTTTTAAACTGTATTTTTAGAAGCGTTAAAATGCCTAAAACGCATGTTTTCAGAGTAATTTTTAGGCATACAACAATCAGTACAGACTCTTGAAAGCACTTAAGGGGCTTGCATAACACTTATCTTCATTTCTCCGCCATATAATGTTACGGTCACCACTCAAGTTCCACAGTTATCCTGTGACAACGAGACGAATGCGCGCCAGTTCAGAGACTTGCGCTTAGAGGCTATACCGCGCTGGAAGCACCAGCGAGCGTCGCGCTTATCATCCCGCCTCACTAACACACATACACCCCTGACGAGGCGGGCCCCTTAAGGGAGCAAAGTACCTTTGCAACATCAATTTGGCTTGTTTCTGGCAATGAAAGTTCATCCTCAATTATTTTTTTGAAAGCAACATAGCCATGTATGAATGTATCAATGGGAAGATGGGAAACAGAAGGCAAGTTATGCAGAGACTTCTGTAGGTTTGCAACTTCTATGCTAACCCTACTCACATTTCTTGAGTTGAACAGCAAATTAATGGCATTAAAGACTCTTAGACAAGGATGTCGTTTAACAGATGAGTTTTGCCTCAAACGCTTATGTTTCTCACTCGCGACATGTTTCACAAGCGTATCGCGTCTCTCGTAGTCTAGCCTGCAGTTACAGAATTTGCACATTAAAATTTTATCACTGAAATAAAATCCTTTGCTGCAAAATTCTTTCGATCGGTCACTGGCAGAAACATTCGTTTTAGGCATTATCAAAAATTTTTAATCACATAGGAAGAATTAACCTCTTAATATGCAAAAACTTGCCGTGCTGGAAAGATCAAAACAATGGAGAATAGATGCGAATACAAACGCATACCGAATACCAACATACGTACGTGAAAATTAATACCGACATAAACATGTACTATTTATTATTTACAATCGTTATGTTAAGCAGGGTTAATTTTACTTTCGTACCCTACGTACTTTATTTTAAATAAACAGTAAAAGCAATGCGCTTTGATGTGTAATATTTTAATGATTAAAAACGTAATCTTAGAAAAACATATTTTGGACGTTTGTTATTTTTGTATTTACAGAAAGTGAACAGCAGCCATTGTATCATAGTTATCAACATCTTATATTATTTTATTATGGTACAGAAGATTACCGTTCAAAGAAAATATTACGTTAATTCCGAGACATCATTTAAAAATCTATAATGAATCACCGTCGCATATAATATATATGGCTGCTAGTTACTGTCAGAAATATTTGATTGTGCTGAAGATAGTGAATTGTCCTTACAGAATGGGAAAAAAAACGTAAATAATCAGGATAAACGAAATTTCGTGACATATTGCGGATTTCGCACAATTTCGTTTTATTTCGTGTTTCCAAGCTGTTTTCGGTGTTATTTCGTTTTATTGCGCATTACCATATAATCGTGCCTCTATTTATATTTAAGTTTGAAAGCTTGTAAATTCCTTGCCAGAGATGACTGAACTCGAACTTGGTGTGAAAAGTGACATATGTATTTTGACCCCTCCCTCGCCGCTTTAGTACCCCATTCATAATAGCCCAATTTTACGGGAGAAGGGAGGGTGAAAAGAGCATTTTCTCACTGAAGGTTTTTCAAAGGGGAGCGAAGTTGGGGTGTTATAAGGGAGGACACTAGATGGTTTGTGTGTCTGGGAGGGATGAGCTAGCCTTGAAGAATGTTACGAGGGGAGGGCGGGGTGAGCTTATGCATCATAAAGCCGCTGCCGCCAGCCAGCCAGGCGAGCTTCGTGTGCGCCCACTCGCGTTGCAGAACCTACAGCTGCCATCTTATTTTTAAAGGAAATGTCCCATTATTTTTCTGTTATTCTTACATGAACATTATTGGAAGTATTAAAGCCGACACAAAAATACGCTGTGTGTTAAAATTAACAGATTTGAATGATCTTTCATTTCGTTTTTTTAATTTTTTTCTTCTTATTTTCACATTTTGGTCAAAATGTCCAATTTTTTGACGGTTCCCGAAAATGTATTCGTAAAATAACTGCTTCGTTAAATACGGGGTTTGTGACATCAGGGTTCTAGTGTATTTAACTACGGAAAGCAGAAAATGTAGATGTAAACTAACAAATATTTTCTTTAGAGGTGGCCTGTAGGGCGAGGGACTTGTCATGAAGGTTGAAGTGGGTTTAAAGCAAAACCGTCTAGCATTGTGAGTGACAGCATCCTGCCATTGTACGGCTGGTTTCTTAGCGAGTAGCGGTTTGGGAGGGGGAGGTGGAGGGGGGGGGGGGGGGGGGTTGAAATGAATTAAAAATTTCTGAAAACATCTATTACGAACCCCCCTCTATTACGACCCTATTACTGGGAACCGTGAGGTAGCATTTCAGAGAGGTTTGACTGTACTTCTATGGCATTACTAAAATATAAATCTGAAACACATTAAAACAAATAATAAACTAAGTATATGTTTGTAGATTTGCTTTTGCATGAACGACTGAAATCAGTATTTGAAAACTCCTACAAAATAAACCTTAACCTAATTAAGCTGATACAACATATAGGGAATCATGGAATTAATTTATTTTTTATGGCCTCGAAAATATGAAGGCTAACGTTCTGTTGTGTTTCTACAGTATGATGAATGCTGAACTATCACAACATTTTAATAATAACAGTTTTCAAAATTTGAAATTCCTTTTTATAAAAAATTTTTTAGTTGTCATCATTTCTTTTCATGACTATAAATTTTAGCAGCATGTTTAAAAAATAGTTGTAGTATAATACTTGGCCTGAATATCACACTCAATCTAAGCTTGAGGTGTTACAGTGAGGGATCTGGCAAGGAGACCAGCAGAGGTAGAGCGGAGGAGGCTGTGTTACCTCTCTCTCACTGTGCTGCTGACGGTGTTACAGTGAGGGATCTGGCAAGGAGACCAGCAGGGGTAGAACGGAGGAGGCTGTGTTACCTCTCTCTCACTGTGCTGCTGAAGGTGTTACAGTGAGGGATCTGGCAAGGAGACGAGCAGGGGTAGAACGGAGGAGGCTGTGTTACCTCTCTCTCACTGTGCTGCTGACGGTGTTACAGTGAGGGATCTGGCAAGGAGACGAGCAGGGGTAGAACGGAGGAGGCTGTGTTACCTCTCTCTCACTGTGCTGCTGAAGGTGTTACAGTGAGGGATCTGGCAAGGAGACCAGCAGGGGTAGAACGGAGGAGGCTGTGTTACCTCTCTCTCACTGTGCTGCTGACGGTGTTATAGTGAGGGATCTGGCAAGGAGACAAGCAGGGGTAGAACGGAGGAGGCTGTGTTACCTCTCTCTCACTGTGCTGCTGACGGTGTTACAGTGAGGGATCTGGCAAGAAGACGAGCAGGGGTAGAACGGAGGAGGCTGTGTTACCTCTCTCTCACTGTGCTGCTGAAGGTGTTACAGTGAGGGATCTGGCAAGGAGACGAGCAGGGGTAGAACGGAGGAGGCTGTGTTACCTCTCTCTCACTGTGCTGCTGAAGGTGTTACAGTGAGGGATCTGGCAAGGAGACGAGCAGGGGTAGAACGGAGGAGGCTGTGTTACCTCTCTCTCACTGTGCTGCTGACGGTGTTACAGTGAGGGATCTGGCAAGGAGACGAGCAGGGGTAGAACGGAGGAGGCTGTGTTACCTCTCTCTCACTGTGCTGCTGAAGGTGTTACAGTGAGGGATCTGGCAAGGAGACCAGCAGGGGTAGAACGGAGGAGGCTGTGTTACCTCTCTCTCACTGTGCTGCTGACGGTGTTATAGTGAGGGATCTGGCAAGGAGACAAGCAGGGGTAGAACGGAGGAGGCTGTGTTACCTCTCTCTCACTGTGCTGCTGACGGTGTTACAGTGAGGGATCTGGCAAGGAGACGAGCAGGGGTAGAACGGAGGAGGCTGTGTTACCTCTCTCTCACTGTGCTGCTGACGGTGTTACAGTGAGGGATCTGGCAAGGAGACGAGCAGGGGTAGAACGGAGGAGGCTGTGTTACCTCTCTCTCACTGTGCTGCTGAAGGTGTTACAGTGAGGGATCTGGCAAGGAGACCAGCAGGGGTAGAACGGAGGAGGCTGTGTTACCTCTCTCTCACTGTGCTGCTGACGGTGTTACAGTGAGGGATCTGGCAAGGAGACGAGCAGGGGTAGAACGGAGGAGACTGTGTTACCTCTCTCTCACTGTGCTGCTGACGGTGTGTCAGTGAGGGATCTGGCAAGGAGACAAGCAGGGGTAGAACGGAGGAGGCTGTGTTACCTCTCTCTCACTGTGCTGCTGACGGTGTTACAGTGAGGGATCTGGCAAGGAGACGAGCAGGGGTAGAACGGAGGAGGCTGTGTTACCTCTCTCTCACTGTGCTGCTGAAGGTGTTACAGTGAGGGATCTGGCAAGGAGACAAGCAGGGGTAGAACGGAGGAGGCTGTGTTACCTCTCTCTCACTGTGCTGCTGACGGTGTTACAGTGAGGGATCTGGCAAGGAGACAAGCAGGGGTAGAACGGAGGAGGCTGTGTTACCTCTCTCTCACTGTGCTGCTGACGGTGTTACAGTGAGGGATCTGGCAAGGAGACAAGCAGGGGTAGAACGGAGGAGGCTGTGTTACCTCTCTCTAACTGTGCTGCTGACGGTGTTACAGTGAGAGATCTGGCAAGGAGACAAGCAGGGGTAGAACGGAAGAGGCTGTGTTACCTCTCTCTCACTGTGCTGCTGACGGTGTTACAGTGAGGGATCTGGCAAGGAGACCAGCAGGGGTAGAACGGAGGAGGCGGTGTTACCTCTCTCTCACTGTGCTGCTGACGGTGTTACAGTGAGGGATCTGGCAAGGAGACGAGCAGGGGTAGAACGGAGGAGGCTGTGTTACCTCTCTCTCACTGTGCTGCTGACGGTGTTACAGTGAGGGATCTGGCAAGGAGACAAGCAGGGGTAGAACGGAGGAGGCTGTGTTACCTCTCTCTCACTGTGCTGCTGACGGTGTTACAGTGAGGGATCTGGCAAGGAGACGAGCAGGGGTAGAACGGAGGAGGCTGTGTTACCTCTCTCTCACTGTGCTGCTGACGGTGTTACAGTGAGGGATCTGGCAAGGAGACCAGCAGAGGTAGAACGGAGGAGGCTGTGTTACCTCTCTCTCACTGTGCTGCTGACGGTGTTACAGTGAGGGATCTGGCAAGGAGACGAGCAGGGGTAGAACGGAGGAGGCTGTGTTACCTCTCTCTCACTGTGCTGCTGACGGTGTTACAGTGAGGGATCTGGCAAGGAGACAAGCAGGGGTAGAACGGAGAAGGCTGTGTTACCTCTCTTTCACTGTCTGCTGACGGTGTTACAGTGAGGGATCTGGCAAGGAGACGAGCAGAGGTAGAACGGAGGGGGCGGTGTTACCTCTCTCTCACTGTGCTGCTGACGGTGTTACAGTGAGGGATCTGGCAAGGAGACAAGCAGAGGTAGAACGGAGGGGGCGGTGTTACCTCTCTCTCACTGTGCTGCTGACGGTGTTACAGTGAGGGATCTGGCAAGGAGACGAGCAGGGGTAGAACGGAGGAGGCTGTGTTACCTCTCTCTCACTTTGCTGCTGACGGTGTTACAGTGAGGGATCTGGCAAGGAGACGAGCAGGGGTAGAACGGAGGAGGCTGTGTTACCTCTCTCTCACTGTGCTGCTGACGGTGTTACAGTGAGGGATCTGGCAAGGAGACGAGCAGGGGTAGAACGGAGGAGGCTGTGTTACCTCTCTCTCACTGTGCTGCTGACGGTGTTACAGTGAGGGATCTGGCAAGGAGACAAGCAGGGGTAGAACGGAGGAGGCTGTGTTACCTCTCTCTCACTGTGCTGCTGACGGTGTTACAGTGAGGGATCTGGCAAGGAGACGAGCAGGGGTAGAACGGAGGAGGCTGTGTTACCTCTCTCTCACTGTGCTGCTGACGGTGTTACAGTGAGGGATCTGGCAAGGAGACAAGCAGGGGTAGAACGGAGGAGGCTGTGTTACTTCTCTCTCACTGTGCTGCTGACGGTGTTACAGTGAGGGATCTGGCAAGGATACAAGCAGAGGTAGAACGGAGGGGGCGGTGTTACCTCTCTCTCACTGTGCTGCTGACGGTGTTACAGTGAGGGATCTGGCAAGGAGACAAGCAGGGGTAGAACGGAGGAGGCTGTGTTACCTCTCTCTCACTGTGCTGCTGACGGTGTTACAGTGAGGGATCTGGCAAGGAGACAAGCAGGGGTAGAACGGAGGAGGCTGTGTTACCTCTCCTTGGCCCGCAGGTCCCACTCCAGGTGCAGCTTCACGTGCTGCGGCCCAGCGCTGTCCTCGCACAAGGCCAGCGCCTGCTCCACTGCTTCCGTGTACAGGGGGAGGTCGAGCGAGGGGTCCAGGTACGTGTCTGCTGCTCCCAGTCCGTCCAGCACTCGTATCCGGAACAACGGGACCTTCACAAAGAGGCTGGTCCTATTCACCATGCCTGAGTTCATACATGTAGTTGCCGTGCAGGCTGTAGCAAAATCAGTGCATCATAATATTTGACTTGCAACTTTCAAGACAGAGGAAATAAATGCAAATGCTGATACGGTTGTACCATATGGGTTTAAAAATAAATTAATATGTTACACACTGTAATATGCAATAGCAAAATAAATACTAATACCGGTAAGTTATGTGATTAAGTGAAAACACTTTAACTATTGGTCTATTCTTTGAACTTGAGGACATCGCACCACCTTGTTCTGTTTCCATTCCCACTCCATCCCTTTACTCCTTCCTCAGGTTTCCAGCGCATGTGCCACAGCGCTCCGTGTAGGGTATTTAAGGCAGTGTTTCCAGTGATTGTCTCGCAGTGTTTGTTCACCAGTGGTATAACACAGTTTGTGTCGTAGTGAGAGTTTCCAAGGTGTGTCATGGCATTTGGAAACTTAGCTTTTTTTCTTCTCGTTTGTGTGGCGTGTACCTCCAGTTTTTAAGCTTTTTGAAAAGGTGCTTGTTTACAGGCAATAACAAAAATGTGTTCACCTTTTTTAATGTAACTACATACCTAAGTTAAGCATTCTATTGAACACACATTTTTTCTTTTATTTAAAAAGTTTGGTATATTTACAAACTGTGGTAGTTGTTTAACTTCCTAATGTTTCCAACATTGTTCTCACTTAGTGAGTGGTCTACAGGAAAGACAATAAAACACATTTTAGCTCTCTAAGTGTAAATGGAATACTATTTTTAATGCTGCATAATATTTATATCACTTTCAGCTTTATCTTTGACTTTGATTCAATTATAAAAAAATTGGTCCTAGAACACATTATAGAAAAAGTCAAAATTTTGTTCAAAATTGAATCCACACAGTGATATTTACCAAAACAAAATGTTCAATTCTTGATACCAAGATGCAATCAAATGTACACAAATTTTCATTGACAGAATAGAAAGACTGTTCGATCAAGAAGTATCTCACTTGTTCTTTAGAAAGCTGTCTGGTTGAGAAGCACATGTTCTCCACATTTACAAGGAAATTTGTTCTTCAAACTGCTGCCAAACGAGGTAAAAGGCCCTTTTTTGATATTAAGTTTACCAGTGGCATATGTACAAGGTTTTATTTATTAATTTGTGCTTAGGAATTTTATTCTTACCTATAAGTACTGAGCATTGTTGATCTAAATATACTAAACATAGTGTTATGATGAATAGTTACCTAGCTTTATCTGGACTATATACATTTTCTGTTTTTCTGTAAACAGTAATGTATGGTGAGAAATGATTACGTAGACACCTGCGAGTACTCAAAATTCGAGTTTCGAGTCGAGTTTTTTAGTAATACTCGAACTCGAGCTCGTGGCTTTTCAACAACTCGAAATTCGAGCGAGCTTTTCTTGCACTGTACCTTTAGAAAAAAAAGACTCTCATTATATCGGAATAAAAGTCTTACAGCACTATTATCCTTTACTATATAATGTAACATGATCGACCGTATACATGAACACATCATTTTTACGTACCCGGGATTTACGAATTTCCGCTATTAATTTTTTTTTACTTCTATAATTTTCCGCATAGCATTAATGTATCACTTTCCCGCTTTATGCGGAAGCATTTCCCGCATTTAACTGTATAAAGCGTTTAAATTGTCTGGGGTCTCATTATTTACGGCATTAAATGTGTGATTTAAAGTTCCGTTTAAAATTTTTATGAAAGTTCCTGCCTTAGTAATGGTGCACGTAAATATAAATATGAAAAAAAGACAATTGAACAACAACTTACGAAGAAATATGGATGATGTACCATAACTACAGTACAAACCCAATAGTTATCTTAAGATAATTACAATAAAAAGAACTAAAGATTCTTTGTAGATACCATAACTACTACAGAAGCATGATAGTTACCACATTTGCACTATAGTTGCCGTAATAACCGAGATGTGTATTTACCGTGATGGTAATGTATTTATTTAGGACATATTAAAATTAAAGAACATTATTGAAAAAAAAAAGGATGTTAAATCTTGATATGTACGGTTGGTACATGTTGCTAAGAAATAATTTGATCTGAAAGAATGCAGTACTACTACGAAAAGTGAAAAGGGTACTCGTGGATTTTTAGGTTATGGCTGTCTCTTTCGTTTTTCAGTAATATCGGCCGAAAATTAACAAGCGTATCGGAAGTCGGCAGAAATGCTGATTCAACTAAATATTGGCAAAATCAGCTTCTTCAGTACAGCTCTACATATGATGACATGAGTAAACATATTTCAGACTACAGGATATTAAAAAGACTTTAAATTCCATGTAAGTTTATTGTGCGTATGTTTTTTTTTGCAAGTGTAAATTGAATTAAGTAAAATGCTTCTATTTTTATTACTTTTAATTGATTAAACTTTAATGACCAGTTACAGATATTTATGACACTAATTTTGAGGTTAAGCAATTTTACTAAAGCATTCCAGCCAAGCAGGTTGCCAGCGAGAGACGCTTCTCTTCTGCTGGAAACACTATCTCCAATCGTAGAGCTAACTTAACTCCTGAACGTGCAGAACAAATTATTGTTCTGCATGATAGATTAAAGAACAGAATTTAATAAGACTCTGTGACAATATTATTGTGCTGAAAAGTGGAAATGTTGAAACTATGTGAATGTACTTTTCAAACAACATGATTTTTGGTGCTAAGTTCGTTGAAGCTCAGTAAGGACTCCAGAAAAATTGAGAAGAATGAAATTTTCCCAAAGATATGTTACATTTACACAAACATATACTTGGTTATGTTAGTTGGATGATATCAGTTACTAATGAACCAATGGAACAGGTAAGATTCAATGGAAAAAAATGTTATTTTTTTTCCTAGCAGTGCAAATTATAAATGCACTCTGTAAATAGTTACCCAAAATTAATAAGCCCACTTCATTTTAATACTTTATTCAAACATTATACGTACTAAGTTTAAGGTAAAAATAATTTCCCAAAAGTGTAACTGTACCACAAAAGCTCAAGCTTTGAGAACTTTCAAATAGGCTAGCTCGAGCTTGGCTCAAAGTAAAATTCTTAGCCTTGCAGACCTCTAATGTAGGTCTATCTATTTAGTAGTCTAACAATGATAGTTTTTTTTTTTTTTAGTTCCATATTTTCCTCAAAAGTCTCACATTTTATTACTCCATCACAGTAAATTAATGTGCAATAAACTTTTAAAAAAAACTCAAACTCGACTCGATACTCGCGAGTATTTTAGCAAACTCGCTCGAGCTCGACTCGAAGTGAAAATCCTCTGCTCGCAGACCCCTATATACAAATATTAGTGATATACTATTATCGCCTGTTGCAATTTAGTAAACATATGTAATATCCAATAATGTTTTCTTTTTTTCAGTGTTAAAATTTTAATGGAAACATCAGAATGTTGAAAATATAGATATGAGTATGTCTTTAAGTTTAACACACAGCTACAAGAAACATTCTAGTACTAGTTTTTTTCAATATACTTATGGACATAATATTCTTCACAACACTTTAAAATACTTTTATCGGATATCAGTGAGGTAACGTGTATCAGAATCAAGTGTTTAAAGTACTGGGCCACCATGGCGAGTGCCCGAGCCGTGATCAAGTGCACCAATGACTGTCATCAGAGCTGCGTCGCAAGTGCTCGACGGTGGCGTACTCACGGCCTGAGCATTGACCAGAACGTCGTCATGCAGGATGCTGCTCATCTCCTTGAGGATCAATTTCTGCAGGTCCTGGTACGAGGTCTCGCGACACAACTGCATGGTGTACGGGCAGCCGAACCTGCGGGCACACACCACACACTCAAGTTCAGTTGGGAAGCAGGGATATTTGGTCCATTAGTCCAAGAGATAAGAATTTTAAGACAGTAAATCTTAGTTGGCAGGTTGGACCATGAGATGAGTGATGAAGAAGACAGTTAATCGTGATTGACAGGTTGGACCAAGACTAGGGGTCTGCGAATATTCGAAATCGAAAAAATATTCGCGAATAATTTATTATTCGATTCGAAATCTCGAATCGAATCGTTTCTGAAAAAAATCGAAATACTTGATACTTTTATTTTGCACATTTTTGATTGGCCGATATTCGTAAGAACGTAAATATTAAAATCCCGCTAATCTAATAATAAGAATTTGATTACATCTATTATGAGCCGCGCTTTTAACTTTCGACGCACGCAGCCAAAACGAAAATAAGCAGAAAATTACGTACTCTTTGTTTACTTCATTCATAAGTCGATTCTGCCAAGGTCGAAAATGATTATCGAACGCGCGATTGTCACACACGAATCGACGTCACGCATGCTTCACATAATCTTTAAAAACAGTGTGTAAATATTGTGTTTTATTTGGGAATTCTCCAAATTTGGCATATTTTTAGTGAGCTAAAATGGCAGACAAAGCAAAATGTAAAAGAAGTGGTTTGTGGTTATATTTTGAGCAAAGTGACGGCAAAGCAATTTGCTCGAACTGCAACAAACGGTTAAAGACGCTGACAGGTTCGTTAGGCCAGCGTACATTGGTGTTTAATATTGCGTCAATATACTCAGGTCGTGTCCTCAATATCAGATTTTACAAACAAAATTATTATCTGACGCAATATTGTGTACAGATTTATGTTGTGCTGTGCTGTATTTATCAATTCGTGCGTCCAATTTTGTATGTAGTGAATTTTTTTTGGAATAAACAACGCCATGTTGTTAACCTTCAAAACACATGTACGGCGGTAAAATAAACGTCTTCAGGAGTAAACCGTTGTTTAACTTGTTCTTAAGACTTGATAATAATTAAGTGTTGTAATAACTTGTATACCATGTTATTATTTTCTTAAAAATTATTGCGGTAAGTATATCATTTTCAAATGTAGACATTTTTGGATTTAGGGGTCAAATTATTATTATTATAATTAGTGCTACGACGAGTGCTAAAAAGTGACTGTCAAAATACGTCCACATTAAAAAAAAAATTCATAAATACTGTGTTTTACGCATAATCGTCGCTCATTTTATACTAAAATCAAGTTTTAAAAGTACAGGTGTGACTTTTGTGCGAAAAAAAAAATTTTGTTTGGTAAGTTATTCATAAAACCTATTCACGTAAATTACGTTCATTTAAATCTATGACATAACTACATTAATTTATTAGAAGTAATGTATAAGCTATTATCAGGCAAACAAACCAGTGAAAATTCACTCTATTTAGGAATCCACTAATATTGTAGTGTGTAATACAATGCGTTTTTGCACCTTTTACTCCTTTATTTATTACATGACGGTTTATTACAAAAAAAGCATTAAGTTTTTTCGCATCGATTAAATAATTTTTTTTTTTTTTGGCTGGCAGTCTGGCGGGAAACGACGATAGTCACCCCCTAACAACCAGTTGTGCCCAAAACCCCCAATGCGGACAAAAACGTCCAAGTGCCCGCCCTCGCTTAGTAGATATTTTCTACTCTTCCAACTCTTCATCCTGAGCCATCCTTCTATTCCCGTAGCCAACCCGCATGTAATTAATGCATGAAATTTTGCATCCTGCACGTAAGTGCCCAGGGTTTTCCCTGTGTCTATTAAGGTTTCACCTGGGCCCAACTTATCTAGTTTATAGTCTAGAATAGTCAGTGAGGGGAGTTAGTCATGGCGCCAATCGCTGCCATGGCTGGCCAATCCCTCTCCTAGCACATGAAGCATGCTCCCTCTCCCGCATGGCTTAAACCCTGCATGATTAGAGCGTATAGGCTTGGGCCTGAGACACATTTAGAGTCTATACCTAACCCAGACCCCTCCCAAATACACTTAGTTTTAATTTAGGTTAGGAAAAGAAAAATTTGTTTTGCACCGCCAAGGAGATAACTTAATATAACCAAAAAAAAACGTAATAACTAAAAAACTTTGTATGAGAACCTGTGATCCGATTTTTTATTTGCTGGTAGTTATGGGCCCGCCCAACAGATAGCGACACATGTCGCGTGAAACATGGTTTCAGTTTCCACTGTAAGAGTCGCACTTCTTTGACTGTTTCAAAGATCTGATGAAACACTTGAAACCCAACTACAAAATACCTGTTAGTACTACATTTTCACGGAACATTATTCCAGAACTTTACAAAACTGAACACAAAAAGCTGGAAGACATGCTACACAAAGATTTGTGTTTAGATGACGATACGCAAGCCACATGCTGCCAAAGTCTTGCATTGACTACTGACAACTTTTCAGCAAATAACATTTGTATAGATTTGAAAATCAGTGTGCTTAATGTCGTCATGGTTTCACAATTCATTGCTTGTGTACATAAATGTGTGTTAAGTGTTAAGCTTCAAATAAAGCTTCCTTGCACTAGTTATGTTCTATGTATATAAGGTCATACATGTTAAATATATTAGGTACTACTTACTATTTACCTAAATAATTAATATCACATGTATAAAAATAATTGAATTTTGCTAACAGTGTGAAATTAGTAATCCTTGGTCAAACAAATTTTTTATCTACAATAAGTAATACAATATTCCATTCGAAAAAAAATTCGAAATTCGGGAATAATTTTGCATTCGATTCAAAATTCGATTCGATTTTTAAAATGCTGATTCGCAGACCTCTAACAAAGACCAAGGAAAAAATTTAATTGGAATTGTTGGTTTGTTTCAGCAGATTACGTAATAGTATACGACAGTTGGTGGGATGCACCAGGAGATTAAGGGTACGTCACACTTGATCATATTTGATGGGATGGACCAGGAAGTAAGAAAAATAAAAACTGTAAATTGTATTTGTCGGGTTGGACCAGGGCCGCAACTAGAGTCTCTGGCACCCGGGGCATGAATGGATTCATGCGCCCCCCTACCCCCCCTCCACCTCTTTTTTTGCACATACCACACCAATAAAGTGGGGGGTCCGGGGGCCCTCCCACGGAAAAATGGTGCTATTTAAGCATTTTCCATACCTACAGTAACAGTTTCTGTGCTACTGTACCTTCCATGCATGAACCCACTATGTCCATAAAGTAGTCCGTATAATCACTAGACTTGTTCATTCAATATGTTGAGACGTTATATTGTAAATCAGATTAGACATTCCTGGCATGCAAGTAAAAAAAATTTTTACCAGTTACCAGTTGTAGTAGGAATTACAATGCAAGCGATTTCGGCGCCCCCACAGCTTTGCGCCCGGGGCGTATGCCCCGCTTGCACCCCCCTAGTTGCGGCCCTGGGTTGGACCATGAGATTAGGGATGGCAGACAGTTACTAACAGTAGCTGGTAGGATAAATCAGGGGACATGTAATTGAAGACAGTTTATCACAGTTAGGTTTTTGGACCAGGATTTAAGAAAATGAAGACAGTATGTATATATTTGTTGGTGCCTAGTACTAGGAGCACCAGGGTGAATGTCAGTTAATCGTAGTTTGTGGCTTGGACCAAGAGATAAGACACTGATGACAGTTAACTGAAGTAGACAGACTGGACTAGAAGATAAGTGATGGGAGACAGTTTATCGTAGTTGGCGAAGTATACCACGGGAAGACAGTTAATCGTAGCCGATTCCTTAGGATACGGAATTTAATACAGTTGATTGTAGTTGGCAGATTGAGCCAAAAGAGGACCGATAAAGGTCAGCTGGTTGGACAAGAGAGTGATTGGACGAGAAGTGAAGGCAATGGTTGATGAGCCCAGCAGGTGGCAGGCTGAAGCAGGGGACTACCTGGCCTGGTGGTCTTCCAGCACGAGGATGTTCGCCCAGCACAGCAGCACGTAGGCCCCCGAGTCCTCCGACACGTCCTTCAGCTGGGGCAGCTCCAGGCAGAACAGTGGGTCCTGCTCCCGCACAGAGGCCACCAGCTGAGTGTCTGCAACAGTCACACTCGTGTTCCGTCTCGTACACAGCAGCACGTAGGCCCCCAAGTCCTCCGACACGTCCTTCAGCTGGGGCAGCTCCAGGCAGAACAGTGGGTCCTGCTCCCGCACAGAGGCCACCAGCTGAGTGTCTGCAACAGTCACACTCGTGTTCCGTCTCGTACACAGCAGCACGTAGGCCCCCAAGTCCTCCGACACGTCCTTCAGCTGGGGCAGCTCCAGGCAGAACAGTGGGTCCTGCTCCCGCACTGAGGCCACCAGCTGAGTGTCTGCAACAGTCACACTCGTGTTCCGTCTCATACACAGCAGCACGTAGGCCCCCAAGTCCTCCGACACGTCCTTCAGCTGGGGCAGCTCCAGGCAGAACAGTGGGTCCTGCTCCCGCACTGAGGCCACCAGCTGAGTGTCTGCAACAGTCACACTCGTGTTCCGTCTCGTACACAGCAGCACGTAGGCCCCCGAGTCCTCCGACACGTCCTTCAGCTGGGGCAGCTCCAGGCAGAACAGTGGGTCCTGCTCCCGCACAGAGGCCACCAGCTGAGTGTCTGCAACAGTCACACTCGTGTTCCGTCTCGTACACAGCAGCACGTAGGCCCCCAAGTCCTCCGACACGTCCTTCAGCTGGGGCAGCTCCAGGCAGAACAGTGGGTCCTGCTCCCGCACAGAGGCCACCAGCTGAGTGTCTGCAACAGTCACACTCGTGTTCCGTCTCGTACACAGCAGCACGTAGGCCCCCGAGTCCTCCGACACGTCCTTCAGCTGGGGCAGCTCCAGGCAGAACAGTGGGTCCTGCTCCCGCACTGAGGCCACCAGCTGAGTGTCTGCAACAGTCACACTCGTGTTCCGTCTCGTACACAGCAGCACGTAGGCCCCCAAGTCCTCCGACACGTCCTTCAGCTGGGGCAGCTCCAGGCAGAACAGTGGGTCCTGCTCCCGCACTGAGGCCACCAGCTGAGTGTCTGCAACAGTCACACTCGTGTTCCGTCTCGTACACAGCAGCACGTAGGCCCCCGAGTCCTCCGACACGTCCTTCAGCTGGGGCAGCTCCAGGCAGAACAGTGGGTCCTGCTCCCGCACTGAGGCCACCAGCTGAGTGTCTGCAACAGTCACACTCGTGTTCCGTCTCGTACACAGCAGCACGTAGGCCCCCAAGTCCTCCGACACGTCCTTCAGCTGGGGCAGCTCCAGGCAGAACAGTGGGTCCTGCTCCCGCACAGAGGCCACCAGCTGAGTGTCTGCAACAGTCACACTCGTGTTCCGTCTCGTACACAGCAGCACTTCTCTGACACGAGGCTGGGTCTCTCCTCGTCAACCCCTAGTGGGGTTTGGACAAATAACAACAGCCACTAAAACTCTGACAAGAGGGCAAGTTTTGCTGTGCTGCCCTCATTAATTTTATAATCTGAGTAATTTCATCACACTTCATTTATGGTAAAATTCTTAAATTTTTGTATACAAAATCTTGCTGGGAAAAATAAATACCATTATAATGGAGGAAACTAATTTTAAATTAAAAACCTAAGAAAATTCATGTAAAAAAGTCACAAGAAATCAGGTAGGAAATTTCATAGAACAAAATGAAAATGAATCAGGAAAACATTAATAAGGTGAAAATTTCACACATGATGTAGGATTAAGTTATGTGCACTCTGTGAGCATGTTGAACCACCAGCGTAGTCCACCCAGTCATTCCATTGCCTTCATCCTGTTGATGATGATGGTGTTCCTAACCAATGATTCAAACCCATCAAATCCTTATGCTAATAATTCTCAACATCATCTGCATCATGATAATAATACTCATCATCATCAGTATCATCACCATATACCCATCATTACCTCACCCTCTTCACCCTCATCATTCTCACCCCATCAGACTCAACTTCATTATCCTTAGCATAATCGAAATTCATTCTCATCCTCACCATATTATCACCACTATTCTCTTCCTCAATATCTTCAAACAAATAGAGAACTAGTTATGGAGTTTGTTCCATCTGATTCAGAAGACATAATATAATTTTTTTAAGAATTTTACTAATTTAAATTATGTTCTTACTGCAACAGATATAAAATAACATTGAAAAGCCTTTAATTTTCTCTACCAGAATAAAAAGTACATTATATTAATTCATATTTTTTTTTAAATAATCTATTTGTCCAAAAATGTGTTTTTCATGAATATTTCTGTAATAAACAGTCCTTTCAAAATTAATCCACAATGCATATAATGAAAACACTCAAATAAAATGCTACTACAAAAAACATGCTATGTTCTCAATAATTCGTTTCCTGTAAACACATTGATATCTTTGTTATACACTAGAACCTCGATAATCCGAGATGGATGGGACCGGGGCCAACTCGGATTATCAGAACCTCGGATTATTGGAAATATGAATAAAAACACGCAAAATCAATTTCTAATACATATGTCGATGTTTTAATAAAAATAAAATACAAACATATTGAAAGGCAGATTAGAAATATATACATAATTATTATTTTTTAAAATAATCTATTATTGTTTTTTGTTTTTTTAATGCTCCTCGCTTCTCAGCTGCTCGTGTGCTCCACTTCTTAAAAAACATTACGTCATTTGGCGTGACGTCATCTTGCTGCTCCACGTATTCGAGTGCCTTTTCTAAGCGTAGAAACCCATCTGCATGGCTAATTTTTTTGTTGGTTTCTTCTTCCCCTTGTTCGTCTTTTTCGGTGTCCTCATCCCGGTTGTTGACCATTTCAATAATTTTCTCATCTGTCAATTCTTCAATTTCATCACTGTCTAACCACTTCTTAACCTCTTCAGCACTGGATTCCATTTCGCAGCCAGGGATTGCCACCATTAAATTCAATAGAGTCATATTATCACAGTCATCTTCAACTGTTTCTTCTTCTTCACTTTGTGAAACTCTCGGTTTTATAAGTTTTGACCAGGATTTCTGTATAGTTTCCTGTTTAATTTCTGACCACGCATCAACTAACCAATAGATAACGTCTTTTATATTAACTGTTTTTAGCATATCTACTAATGAAATTTCTTCTTCTTGCAAAATATATGTCAAAAGCATGCGTCTGTACTTTTTCTTTATTGTCGCAATGACGCCTTGGTCCATAGGTTGAATGAGGCTAGTCACATTTGGGGGCAGGAAAACAGTTTTAATTTCATCACTTGAAAGCTCTTCTACGTTTGGATGGGATGGAGCGTTGTCAATAACCAACAGTGCTTTTCTCGGTAATTGTCGTTCTTTTAAAAAAGTTTCTACTGAAGGAACAAATTCCTCGAAGAACCAATTTTTAAAAATGGTCGTATTCATCCACGAGTTCTTTTGATTTTTGTATGCGACGGGTAGTGCGTTCATATTTACATTTTTAAAAGCTCTAGGTTTTTTTGATTTTCCTATCACCAAGGGACGAAGCTTATGTGTCCCAGAGGCATTGGAACATGGCATAACAGTAATTCGTTCCTTGCTCTTTTTATGCCCAGGAGCGGAAATCTCGTCTTTGGATGCTAGACTCTTGTCAGGTAGCATTTTAAAATTTAACCCAGTCTCGTCACAGTTATATAATTGATCATGTGTGTAGCCCCCTTCTTCGATCATGCTTTGAAATTTTTGAACATAGTTTTCAGCACCAGCAGCATCAGCTGAAAGCTTTTCTCCTGTGATATGCAATTGCCGCACACCGTATCTTTTTTTCCATTTATCCAGCCATCCTTTACTGGCATTAAAATTGCTTTCACCTTCTTGTAATTTATTACGAAAATACTGCGCTTTTTCTTGTAATATAGGCCCAGAAAGAGGGACACCTTTTTGCCGCTGTGCTAAAAACCATGAAAACAAAGCTTCACTTGTTTTTTCGTACTCACTTTTTTTCATACGAGATCTGGATGTTGTAGCCTGAGAAAGATTTTTTTGAGTTTGCCATAACTCCAATTTCTGTCTGTTGCGCCTCCAGTCACCCACAGTAACAGCACTCACTCCTAAATCACGCGCAATTGTTTTTAGCGGCTCACCTTTATCAACCCGCGTCAGCGCTTCTAATTTATCACTTAATGATATTTCAGTATGTTTTCTTTTACTCATACTGGTTCGTAATAGAACTGGGACGTAACTACTACATAGATGTGCTCACGGCGAAGAACTTATGGGAACTAAAAATTGCCCTCTGGAGGGAACGCGGGGAAGTGACGAGGGGGCGGAGGATCTAGGCCGACGGAGAAAAGGGGTTTCCCCCAATGTACTAAAAATAGATGCTTGCGACTTCTGCAGGGGTGGGCGGCTACCTGCTATGTACAGTCACTTACCCAACTCACCCCATCAGGCCTTCCTCCTCAACGTAGTCCTGGCCGTCCCTACGTGTATGTGTGTTTGCAAAATTCATATTTTTTTTCTTTCTCATAACCCCCGAAACTGACTCGGATTATTGGGAACTCGGATTATCGGAGCTCGGATTATCGAGACCCTAGTGTACTATCTAAATTTAAAGATCACTACTTTTATTTCAAAGGACAATAAATAAATATTTCACAATTGCATGCAGACAACACACAGTACGGGGTTCAAGAGGCAGAAACATTTATCGACAAATGACTCCCTCACTAGCCAGCCTAGCAAGACCACACAGAAGTACACACTCACAGCCACCCGCTGATAGCACACGGATGATGACCTCACCTGAGAAAGTGCGCTGGAAGCCCAAATCATCGACCTCTGTGAGCAGCATGTGAGCGGGGGATATGCCAGTGTCCTGGGCCAAGGCATGTCTCAGCTCCCGCACCACCGCTTGTGCCGGCAGCCACACTCCCAGCTTCACCTGCACAACCACCAGTCTCTGAGGCCTTCCTTCCCAGTTCTCGTCCAGCAGATACCAGCCCCTCTAGGAACTACCGGGGCCTGCCGGGGAAGATAACCATCACAAGTCAAGCACGGTTGAGGCCGCTTGGTACACTATGGCCCTTGGAAGGAGAATTTTACACCATAAATACTTAAACCCCTTAAAAAGAATATGCTACTATGTTAAAATGAAATAGGTAATAAATGCAAGGCTAGCGAGGTGTACCTGGCGCGGCTGCTGTGCCGTGTAGAGCACGGTGACGTAGAGCGGCCGGTGCTGGGTCTGCGGCACGGGCACGGACATGCACAGGAAGGGGTCGAAGGTGTTGCTCTGGCGATGGCAGCGCGGGCACGTGAGCGAGGAGCGGAACTGTGCCTGGAACACCGTGTGCACGAAGCTGTTGTTGCATCGCACGTGGTTGGCCAGCGTCTCCGCGGCCACCACCTCGTCGGGCCGCCCGAACGTGTTCTGCAACAGACACATCGCCCTTCTTACCAACACTGAACTGATGGCAACCTTCATAGAACAAAGTGTGAGCGTCAAACAGATACCATCTAACAAAATGCGTGAAACACTATTAAATAGAGCCTCTTGACTAGCTTATGAACTGTGTGAAGTTCCCGAGAAATTAACCAGAAGACTAAGTGCAGATCTTTACAGAAATATTAAGTCGGTAATATTACAAAATGAGGTTAATTGTCTAATATCAGTACCTTTTTGCTGTAAATGTTAACAGCTGCCAACCTGAAGTTTCATAGAGGAATTGGCAATTCTTATTTTACATCTTACCATACAGCTGTGTATACTTTCGTCATGAGTTCAGCACAACAAAAAGGAAAAACTAAAGATTGACAGTGCTTCTTGAGAGATGCCCTAAAAATACCGTAAATAATGGGACACAACTATTCGGGCTGGATCAGTAGGTACTGTGTAAGTTAGGTAAGATATGTGAAAGTTATATCCACCCATAATGCAGTCACAGCGAGTCTTCCATAATACTACTGACATGTAATTCTACATAGTACAGTATAACTAAGTATATAAAGTATACAGTTTATTGTACAGCAATAAGTAAGGGTCTGTCAAGGATATGAAGTGCCCAGGCGACTGGATAGAGCCGGTAGTGTTCCCGTAACAGGAGTGTTGAGGTTGGCACCTCCGTAGTGCAGGCAATACAACATCACACAAAACTATAACTTTAGCATTCAGCATTCTGCTTGCTTGCTTCCTTTCTTACATTCACACTCAAGTACAAGTAGCATCTCAAATAACACAGATACTTTTTTTTTAAACTCTGAGTCTTGTCAACCCATGATTATTAAAGACTGACACCAATAAAAACTATTTTTTTGGAAATAAAAGGGATCAGCCGTGGTCTAGACTAGTGAGGATAGTTCAAGCATTTCTTGAGTTATTTCGGGAAACCACGCAACACTGCAATCATGATTTTTCCTCAGAAACTCTTCCGGTTTGTAGCAGCTGTAACTTCCCTTATCATTTGACGGCTTCTTAAATGACAGCTGCTACGTGCTATGCTGTAGTCTGCTCGAACTCAGCTAGCTATTGTGCCACAATTCTTCACGTTTGGCTAAATACACTGCACCTCCCTCATTTCTTCTTGAGTAACGACTAGTTCACTCGCATGTCTTCTTGCGCCACCACCCGCTTCTTTCACATATCTCCTTGTGCCTTTTCCATTTCCTCTTGGCCCTTCATTTTTTTTTATTTCGCTCTTTATGGCATTCTTCACCTCTTCTTGGCCACTCTTTATTTCATTCTGGCTAAATTTAATTTTCTCCCGGCTACTCTTAATTTTCTCCTGATTTCGGCCAAGAAATCCTTTAAGTTCTTAAGTTTGTCGGCAGCCATCTTCCATATCCACATCAACTATCAGTCTGTCACTATCATTACTGTCCTATTAACTACACTTTAATTTCACATATGAGCTAGCTTAAACTCTTACTCAAAATTAACACTGACTATATTACACTGAAACTAACACTAACCTTATAAGACTCAAGACTATTTATAGTTCTTAACTTTGTTATCAAATAGCTAACTTCTAATGTTAGGGAAAAGTCAGGGAAGTTGTAATTGGTCAGGGATAGTCAAAATTTACTGCAAAACCTGGGAAAATCACGGAAATTCCTCATTGAAATTAATTTGAGGGGTAAATGCCATGTTTGGGGTTCAAGTGGAGACGACACTTCAGTTGGGCCTCCGCGCAAGTGAAGTGGAGAGGGCGAGTGGCAGGCCTCATGTGCGACGACCGAGTGAGTAGTGCGCGACAGTGTGCTGGGACGGTGGTGCGTGCTACAGAGCGCTACTGTCAACTAGAGCTGCTGTGGGAGGAATAAACTGTGGATTAAATGAAAGGCAGCCATTGTGGACAGATATTTTCAATGTTTATATTTAATTAATAGTGTAAATAGTAGTTAATAAATAAAAAAATTGTAGTTCATTACCTGTTTTTCCACATTTACTGTCAGCAACAGTTAAACATAGAGCTAACTTGACTTACGTAAAATTCTAACGTCGCGGCTTTTCCGTAAATTAGGTTACAATAAAATTCCAATAACAAGTACTTTTTTTTTTAATAATGAGCATTCCTCTATTTACCCTGTAAACAGCGTTTCTAAATTCCTATTGATTTCTGAGAAATTACAGTTTGTAGGTCACATTTGCTAGCCTATGCATTGAAGCAGCTTAAATTGCGTTGCCATTCCTGTGGTATATATTTCGAATTTAGATATTGTTACTCAATGGAACATATTATTAAAAAAAAAATACGTGAGTGTCTACTGTACATCCAAACCCAAGAGCAAACCCTTCACAGAGATGTTTTTAGCAGTATAGAGGCGAAGCATAGACTTTTTACGTGCAATACCATGTAATCTGACGTCCAAACAGTATTTATTACATTTGATACACTTACTTAACGACTATTCCTTTTATATGTCAGGTTACATGCTATCGCAAATTACAAGTCTGAGGTTCGCGCCTCCATACTGCTAAAACAAATCCCTGTCAAGGATTGACACTTAAGAGTTTGGATGCACAGTAAGGAATCAAGTAATTTTTATAAATGTATTATTCACATTCCATGTATCACAATATCCAAATGCAAAATATGCTCATTCCCACACATGAAGAACCACAGGATCGGCAACGCAGTTGAAGCCCATGGCGATGGCCACTCCAGCACAAGCTATCTAATGTGACCTACAAACTGTAATTATTCAGATACCAGTAGGAATTATGAAATGTTGTTTATAAAAAACACCTTTAGTATTAAAAAAATATATATTTTCAAAATGTTATTACTTGACTACGGAAAAGCAGCGACATAAGACTATTACCGACTGAATAATGTGATGTGTTAATTGAGGAGTCCAGACGTGCTCACCTTCACGACCTTGTACTTGCTCTTGGAGGCCGTGTTCAGCTCTTCGTGCACCTTGTCCAGCAGCCACAACAGGAACTCCTGCGCGTCGTGCTGCTGCCCGCCGCGGTACTGGCTGCCGTGCTTGTCCACCGCGGCCTTGAACTGGCTCGACATGTCCGGCTCGTACAGCCCCGTCCACATCGCCTTCAGCAGCAGTGCCAACTGCTCCGTCAGCTCCCCGCGCGAACCCTGTCTCTTGCGTCGCCGCAGGTCCAGCTTGTACTGGTTCAGCACGAAGTACTCGGCCAGAATGTCCGTGTGCGCCAGGCACTGCAGCACGGCGTTCATGAAGCACGTGTTGCCATGGTTGCGCAGTCCCACGGCTCCCGGCACTCCGCCCCCCTGCCAGCAACCCTGCAGGCCGCCCACCCAACCACGGCGCGCGTACTCGTACGAGCACGTCGCCTTGTCGCGCGACACGTGCTGGATCACCCGCTCGATGAACTTCCTCCACGAAGGCCTGCGGAACACCTTCGCCTTGTCCCGAGGCTCCGACATGCCCTCCGCGGGCGCCTTCAGCTTGCCCCTGCGCTTGCTGGAGCGGGTCGAGAAAGGATTGCGCGGCAAAGAAAATGTACTTCTCAAAAGGTTCTCATCGCTCAAACGGTTGCCAAATTCCGAAGCATTACTTATTAACCGAGTTTCTTCTCTCTCCAGAATTTCACCTTCTGAGCACGATTTTACTATTTTCATAGAGTTCCTATTCGACATAATGGATGGCTTGAATGTCGAACAGACATTTAGACCACTTATTTTACCCCTCCCAATAACCTGCAAAAATTATCACCAAACAACAACACGCTCAACACGCAAACATAATTCGATTAGTCATCTCGATTCCCTATTTCACTGCACACATATTATTGGCCTACGTTGCTGTTACAGCCATAAAAACATCTGGTTCTTCGCATTCCAGAACACAGTATTTTAAATATGTAAGACAATTTCCTATTATTTGGCTTGAGGTATCTTGTCGGCTTAGTTAAGCTCGTGACGATCCGGGAACTAACGGGGCTTGTAGGAGTAAAACCAAATTGTTTACTAATTGTTGATACCGGGAAATGCGTGAGCTGTTTACATGTCAAAAAAAAAGTAAGTGAAATGATGACTTCATAAGAGTAGTTCAGTGGTTTTGAGTAGGATTCAATGATTTGGTATCAATGAAGTTGACAATGTTAATATGTGATTGTTTTTTTTATCTTGTATTGGTGAGATATTTTATTTTTTCACACTATAAATCTGAATACTAATGGAATTGAGATTGTTTTGCCTTTTATTTACAAGAAGCTGCTTCTTTAATAATTAAAAGAATTTAACCATGTACAGAGATTTGGTCATTTTTTTTTTCTAGATTAATCTTTAATTTAATTTATAACATTAGCTCAAACGTCACATAAAAATAATCATAATTCGGTATTTTTTTATTATAAAATCTACCCATGTAGTATAAGATATTAGAATTTTTGTGGTTAGAAAAACAGTCACTTCTAAGAGAAATATTAACCGGTATTTGGTTCGTTAAATTGCTGATTGTAATTTAAAAAATTTAAGTACCAATGTGTTATCTATAAGTATGTATGATCGAAGATCTATGTGTCGTTGGTTATGATAATTTATTTTTATGATAATTAAATATTATAAAATGTTTCCCAGACTTGTTTCAATATAAAAAATATTTATTTGGCACACCGATAGACTTGTTATGTTCCCAGATGTCCTGGTAAGCAAAAATATATGGGTTTATACCCCCATACGTCAACGACTTTAGCACTAATGAATCTATAAAACTTTAAATTAAAAATTGGTTGTCTGTAAAGTCGGTTTACGGACGATAGTTTAACGTGACAACGTCAAAACAAAACATTGATGAAATGATCGCATACTTTTATGAATAAAATTGAATAATTTTTATTTTAATAATAAAAGAATAAATACTTGAAATTATACTAGTAATCAGATTTTTTAAATGCAAGAATAATTAACCTTTATTGCTGAAATTGTTGTTGTAATAAGCAATGAAGACCACATTAACTTTTCACTTCACTTTATAAACAGTCGACGAAACAGTTCACGTGTAGATGACTTGTAATTAATTTTAAAAACTGGCATTTAGCTATAAAATTTAAATATAATTATGAACAAGTTGTCATATAAATAAACTGTAATAAAATATCTATCGTCAATTATATGAATCACCATAATTTTTTAGTCAATTATAACATAACCTATTATTACTGCACTCGCCGACAGTGTAATGGAACACAGCGTAACGGAGCAATTAGCATAACGGGACACAACGTAATGGGACACTTTTTCGTGTGTGCAGCCCGCGTTCATCGATTTATTAGACGTTGTCACATCAAAAAACTACTTCGAGAAGTTGACAATATTTTAATGGTTGCAACCAAATATTTCTCAGACATTTAAAGCTATAATAAATAATTACAACTGCAGAACCGTATCTTCTTTATAGTAAAAAAAAAAACCCTTATTACAAATATGTCGACGTCATAGGATCCGATGCTGCCGCAATAATGTACTGCATTATGCGTCTCACATTATTTTTCCGATTTTCCTATAGTGTTTGACTATACGATTTGTTTTATCTATGAATGGAATATTACAATAGGGGGTGGCAACTCTAATAGACCATTATGTACCCAGATACTATTTTTAATCTGCACAACAGATAGCGCTAGTAGATTGACCTAGTTCTTTTGTAAATTCATAGGTAGCGTTAGTGTTCATAATCAAATGTCAATTGAATGTTTATAAGAAACTAAATTTATGCAATAAATACTAATAATGCAATAAATATAGTGTAATATTAATTTATTTTGATTTCAAAAACATTTGATTTGTAAAAATTGTTTTTTCTTTTGCAGTAATATTCGTTTACAGATTGATTTGAGCATTATAGTCGCTCTTTTTTTTTCGGTTTGTAGTAGATTTTGGTCGAGTGAAAGATGGATTTTACAATGGAGTTTGATTTATCATTTTGAATTATTTTCCTATATGATTGTGAATTAAGAAGCCGATGAAGATGCCTGTGAATACACATCAATGTTTTGTGTCTTCGTGCAGGAACAGTATTACTGTTAATCCTGATGTGACAACATTCAGATTTCCATGAAGCCGAAGCAAGTGAGTACTGATGTTTATATTAAAAAAATTACAATAAGTGGTTTAACATGTTAAGGGTTAGGCATTTATGTTAAGGCTTATTATACAGGATTTATAGAGCGATATTATCGAGACCTGAATTTGCGCACATAATAATTTTGTAATTACGTAGTATAATCATTTATTTATTTTTAATAACCCACACACATATATATATATACACATACATAGATATATATACACACACACATATGTATACACATATATATACATATACCCATTTGGGGATAGTATGGGCTTAGTAAAATTACCATAAATCAGTAATTTAAATGTAATGATTTGTGATATGAACCCTAAAAATCGTTTTGTGTTACTGAATTTATATTATTTATACAATATGTGATTCAATGAAAATTAATATATCGTAATTAAGAGAAACCCACCAAATTTATTACACTCTGCAGCACTTTAATAATAAAACATTACCTCTGAAATATATACGTTCATTGAGTGGTAATGCTAAACTAAATACACATAATTAAATACATGTATGTTTATACCTTTTATTTATAGTATGCTACATGCTAGCTAATAATCTGGAAATACTGATTTAAGTATGTACTAGCTCACACTATAAATTTTTTTTGTTTTGTTTCCAGGTTATTGAAGTGGATTGCTGCAATTGGCTATGACCTTGATGCCAGTAATGCTGAAACATTTAAAACTAAATATGTGTGTTCCGAACATTTTGATATTGGAGCTTTCACTACATGTGACTGCATAAAATTGAATCGTGGTGCTGCTACAACATATTTTAATTCTGTGGACAGTGAAGTATGGATCTATTGTTATAATTTATTATGTCTAGAATGCTGCCAAATATAGGTGAAATGTTTATGTTACATAACATAACTTGTAAGATCTACTTGTGCAGATATATATTTTCACCTGCCTCTAAGGTCCTTTGTTATTCACAGGTAGCATTTACATGTGATGAAGCAGTATTTAACATTATTGGTCAACATGCAGTCCATCATTACAACCTTTGTACAGGCGCATACAAACATATATGTGTGGGGTATTTCACACTTTTTATTTGATGTTAAAGATTGGTATGGTGACCGGGATACTTTTTTTTATTAAACCTCCTACACAGTTCTCTACTGTTTCCCTTATCTGTTGCCTTAACATTTTTTTCCGATCAGTCCAATTCCTTGAATCACATTGCAAAAAAAGTCACAATACATGGGATTGGGCCACTCTCTTCAAAGAATTGTAATTCGAGTTTAAACATAGCAAGGCTGACCATAAATTGTAGAGGAAAATTTAAAATGTTGATCTTCAACATATTTATAACCTATGATCATGTGATGTATATACAGCTAGTTAGAAAGTAAGTTGTAGTATAGTATGCAATTGAACCTTCAATAAGTTCTACATCCACACTTAAAAACTTATTTTACTTGATGTTTTATGTTCAATAACTATTCAGTATAAAGGTTTTTTTTTTACATTATAAACTACAAAAGTATTCCGATTTGTAAATGTAATGAAATTCCACTGAGCCCTCTACCTTTTTTTTAACTACCATTTCTGCCGTGTGGCCTTTTTTTTTCTTACTTTTGTGTTCATTATAAGTTACAACCACTCATTTGATTTATTGTGTTAAATTAAATGATATTTAAAATTGGATGTCACTTCATAAGAACATTCAGGATTACCTGTATTCACAGCGCACAATTATACAAAAGTTTTTTATGTATGTAAAAGTGTTTTACGTAAGACAGTGGACACATACATGTATTGAGTAACATGAGAAAATTGAAATATCTAAAATAAAATTAAAAGGTTACAAGCTTTTATATACATGCAGCTCCCAAAAAGTCTGCATACTAAAAAATAACACATGCTTTTAAATGAATTCTTACCATCTTATAAACTAGTAGTATTTTGTTATTTGGTTTCAAATGAATTGTTTTTGGTTAATTTATTTGACTGTAGGGATTAAATATCATTTGTAGAATAAAGTGTGAAAAGTAATATTGATCAATTTAACTGTAAGTACAAAATATGTGTTACATTTCTTGTAAGTTAAAATTGTTCAGGTATTATAAATTAGCTGAAAAAAGCAAACTCATGACTAGAATAAATTGTACTGTTAGGTATGTTTCGAAGAAAGACTACCTGTTGCAGTCGTTACCATGTGTATGTACCACATTTTTATTGTCATTATAACTGCCATAATTTTGTACAAATAAATCACTTAATACATAAAATATGGTTATGGAAATTCTCAGTTGAGTTTGTTAATGGATATAGGCCAACAAAAGGGGTATAAATGGGGAAGATTTTTTGAAAAACATTTAAATCACTTCAACTCCCATAACATGAAACATATCACATCTGTTTGAACATATTATAACTTAAAGGAGTATTACCAAAAATTTTGTCTACATATTTGAATATGACCAGCCATAACTGTTAAGGGGTGGAAAAAAACAAAGGTTTGAGGACAAAAAACTCCTAACTATCTTAGTAGGCACACCATAGAATCTGTTCAAATTTGTTGTCAATTTTAAAAAATTTTATAACCACCTGATAATCATCAAGGGTGCTGTGGGTAAAATAATGAGGGGTTAATGGACAAACAAATATTCTTAATTACTCTATTAAGTTAACTATAAAATCTATAACAATTATTGCAATTCTTCTAAAACTTGTATAAAACTTTGATCTGAAACAATTTTTTTAGGATTAACCAGTGCTGCAAGAAGTTGAAAATACCAGTGGGTGGAAATTTAAAAAAATAATAATAAAACTTCTGTACAGTGTACACTATCGCATCCATTCTTATTTATTTAAAACTTTCTAAATATCTTTTGAAACTTTAATGTAACCAAACATTACTGCAATGAGTGAAAATAATATATTCAGAGACAAAAAATGATAACTTTAATTATTGCAGTTGCTCTCTGTATGCTGACTGCATTGCTAAAATGCACATAGACCTCCAATTAAATTAATAAAATAAAGTATTCTGCAAAATGTTGATAGCGAAACAATTAAAATTGTGCCAATCTCACCTGTGTACATGAAAATCTATATTATGCTTCAAATAGGCTATTTTATAAACCAGAAAATGAAATTACCTATTTAGGACTTTCCATTACCCTTAGCATTCCTTTACTGCATCTTATTTTTTTGTTCAGTTATAATTAAATTTTGGTATCTTCTTGTTATACGTGGGTAATTGTTCCTTATCACGTACTCAAGTTTAAGCCTTGATCCTGTATGATTGATCCTGTGGTACATGATGCTTGCTGTCTTAATTTAGTACATCAAAGATCCTGGACATAACAAAAATATTACAATAAAAATAATTTTAGGAAGTAAAAAAAAAATTACTTTCAGATTTTTATTTGATGTGATAATACCATCAGAATTCATTGTTACATCACCCCATTATTGTATCCAGGATCTTTCTATGTACTAAATTAAAACAGCAAGCATCATGTACCACAGGATCAATATATTCAGGATCATGCCATTAGGATCAAGGGATAGGCTTGGATACGCTATATGGAACATTTACCCACATTGTGTTTAAATATAAATTGTTTCATCTTGTGGGTGAAGAGAAAGAAGGTATCCTCAGTCCAATTCTTTCATCTACTCCATAGTACATATGTTTCTAAGAGCTATACAGTTGGTTTTAGATTTATTTAGCAGTAGTTAGCTTCAAGTAATAATAAACCAGAAATTATATTAGGTCTTTACAGCATTATTTATACTATTTTCCTTCACAAAAATTTATGAACCATCAGAAAAGTGTGGTGTGCTACCTAGTGTAATGTGAGAAAGCTGGTATACTTGAAACACGAGTGGGCCAAGGAAACTCATTCTGAGAACTATATATGATTTTATTTGTACACTTTAAAGTTGTGTAAGTGAGATACAATTACTAGGTCTTTTACTTTACTTTTGATCTTGAAATAACAACTTTTGAAGAAAATATTTATGATTTATGAGGTCTAAAGGTTTAGACTTAACACAAAAATAATTCATGCTGAATTTTAACTCAAAATTTCAAGGCTTGACTAGTAAACTTTAATATTGTATTTACTGTTGACTTTTTGTAAGTCAAAATGTCATTTTTTTAATGTAAATTTTGAATGCAACAATATACAATATTATTCTTAAAAGTGAATTAGATAATAGGGTCATTCAAATATAAACCGGAATATTTTTATACAGATTTATTGGTGATATACGAAAACTACAAGTGGAATGCCTTTTTTTTCTACATAGTTTCCTTAAGCATATATACTTCCCCCCCCCCCCCTCCCATTTTTGATCCCTTCATGAAAAGAAGACTGGTGCTCCAGCAGCCAACTGCACATGTACTGTTTGACTGCAGCATTGTCTTCAAATCATTACCCTCCTAATGCCTCTTTCAGTGGACCAAACATACAGCCTGAATATTGCCTTCATTGATGCTGGTTGCCGGATGCAATATGTGGCATCGATTTCCCACTTTCAAAACTTATGGCCCAATGGAACACTTGTGCATGCCTAGGTATCTCCTCCCCATTCTCCCGCCACCGATTCCCCAGCGTACTGCACCACTCAAGTCGCTACTTGAGTCGAAAGAACAAAATTCTGTGGACAGTGAAGGATGGATGTATTGAACTTTAAAAATAGCCTTTTTAGTGTTGTTTCAACCTTGCCATATTATGGTTTACATAGTTGTGTGAGATGCACTATGTACACAAAACTTAGTTTTTTAGTTTATTTAAATTGTGAAATCGTCAAATGTTATATTCATGTTCCTTTTTTTTTTTTTTTTTTTCTTGGGTTATGTTTGTAACTTTGACTCTTTTTGTTTATTCATCCCGCTAGGTTAAATGGGTTTTTAATGATTTTCCATTTGAAAAAGAAAAATGTAGTGCCCAAACGTGACTTGAAAGAATTGAGTTACCACCTGATCGTTTCTGTGATAACTAAGGAGAATTTTAATTAGCAGATCTCATTTAGTCCAAAGTTTAAATTTAAAAAAAATGAACAGTTTTTTTAACACAGGATCACTTTCAGCACATTGAAATTGTATCGAGCATCCTGCAAATAAGATTATGAAACAAATTCAAAAGGCTATTATTATTATTATTATTATTATTATTATTATTATTATTATTATACGACGGAAAATAGCCAGTTCGATAGCTCGAAACACGTTGCTAATCGATTTGTATTATACATATCGATTTATATCGTTAACGCACTTTCGATCACGGTATTTCATTTGTAGATTCATAGATGGCAGCGTAATCGGCGATTGTTTGTAGATACAGAAAAACAGCGTTGAGTTTCCGGTCTTTATGATATATGGTCGTTGATTACAATATGGCTGCCACTCGTGTTCATGGTGTACCTCGAATACTCTCCAAATTACAGGGGTCAATTCGTGACAAAAATTTTTATGAAGCTCATCAATTATATCGGACACTTTACTTCAGGCAAGTTATATGTGCCGGGTCTTAATTTATTTGAAAATTTTTTGGCGTAGTTCTTTATAACCTCACAAAATGTATGAACAAATTATTGCTGTCTTCGGTTTTTTTTGTTGTATTGTTGTGATGTTAGTTGCAAATTAACTCTGAAATTCCTTATTAGGTATCTTGGTGTGAAGAAATACAAAGACCTTTTGGATTTGCTGTATTCCGGTGCAATACTGTTGCTTGAGAATGATCAGGTACGTTTGATTTTTCTACCCGTAGAAATATTGTATTGGCGTTAATCCTTTCACTCCGGTGAAGCCTGACCTTGACACAAGCTCTGTGACTAACCAGCCATGACCCCTGTATGTGTTACTTAACTCTTTCAGGTTCCTTAACTTAATATTTTAATTTTAAACTTAACCTTGGTAAACATATATTTTGTGAATTTTTTTATGGTAATTATATTTTGGGATATTTATGATTTCCATTAAAAATATAATGACTAGGCCTAGTTATCATACCAAAATCATGTAGAGAGTATAGATTTATATTAAAAACTTTTTAGTGCTATAAATTTGAAGTGTGGTATGTCACATTGTTTTATTGCATCTTTGCAACAAACTTTGGTTTACTTTCTCTTTTTGTGTACTTTGCACACAACACACATTGTGTATGCACTCCATTCATCCGGAAGATGAGGTCGTGCTGTCAGTCTTGGTTGCAAATCTGATCTTCCTGTGCCCAATGTTTTGCTTTCTGTGTTGTACTTTTCCAAAATTCATGATTTTCATTTGAAACTTAGAATAGGAATTTCATGCAAAAAAATGTATTGTATAAATAATACAAATTGAAAACAAGTCATATGTATTAAATTAAAAAACAATTTGTGGTACCACTTTAAGATTTCCTGATGGTTTCCATTGTTTTCATTATCATGTCACTCCTGTCAACAGAACCCATTGATTTTTTTGAAATCAAGTACAAAATTTTGCTAAAGTTTTTTTGCCCAGTTTTGTTGTCAATTTTGGAAGTTCAGTCTTGTCTTCTCAATGAAAAGTTGAGAGTATATAAACAGCTAGAAAAAAAAATGGTAAATATGTATTGTACGGATTAGCGCCAAAAAAAATCGTACAAATATGAAATAACTTTCATTATATGCTATCTTACGTCCTCTTTTCAAAACCGCCTGCGGAGATAAAAAATTCCAATTACTTTAGGAGATATCGAATTTTTTAATCTTCATTTTTTGGCGATTTTTTTAAAAAAAATTTAAAAAATCCAAAAATACCTTTATTCTGTGCTCTTAAACTTCCTCTTTTCATTGAACCCGGCTGAGATAAGAAATTCCAAATACTTTTGGAGATATCGAATTTTTTAATTTTCATCCTGTGCACTCATGCGGCGAGAACGGTTGCTTGTTTACAAGTATGATTTTTTTTTTGCAATGTTCCCGAATGGATAAAACCTAAGATGCACATAAAGTTCTGCCATTCCCGATTACACCCGAACAATTCACCTTCGGCCAACCTCGGGTTTATTTATTAATATTTATATTTCTCTGTTTATTTTAATGTAGCTATACTAACCTAACTAACCATCCAAAGGGTTTTAAAGTGTTTTAATGTAGCTAACCTATCCGACCACTTTTAATATTTCAATTCATTTTTCCTGCGCAAAAATAAATAAATCCCGAGGTTGGCCGAAGGTGAATATTCGGGTGTAATCGGGAATGGCAGAACTTAATGTGGATCTTAGGACTCTCACGTGAACGAATACATCATGTAAAAAGAAACTTACGTGAGTTTATTCCGTTCATCCTTTGTCCCGGTTTGTTAGGTCAGGTCAGCTACATTATAAATACTTAAAACTATACAACATGTAAAATAAATTGATATTATTTTTAATTTCCGTTTATTTTGAAGTATTTATAATGTAACTAACCTTACCTAATGAAAAATTTCTGTTATTTAGACATTCAGGCGCACACGGCAACGGTCAAATTATTACACACGTCTGGTATAGCCGCATGAGTGCACAGGATGAAAATTAAAAAATTCGATATCTCCAAAAGTATTTGGAATTTCTTATCTCATCCGGGTTTAATGAAAAGAGGAAGTTTAAGAGCACAGAATAAAGGTATTTTTAAATTTTTAAAATTTTTTTCTAAAAAAATTGCCAAAAAATGAATGTTAAAAAATTGGATATCTCCTAAAGTAATTGGAATTTTTTATCTCCGCAGGCGGTTCTGAAAAGAGGACGTAAGATAGCATATAATGAAAGTTATTTCATATTTTTACGATTTTTTTTGGCGCTAATCCGTACAATACATATTTACCAAAAAAATCTTACGTCACTGCTTTTCTGCAAAGTAAAAATAAAATTACAAAAATACCATTTTCTATAACTAGAGACGTTTCTGTATTTACCCTGAAAACAGCGTTAATAAATACGTAATAGTTTATGAGAAAAAATACTCCTAACTTACATTTCAATACCTGTGCATGGATGGTATCATTGCCATTTATTGGTTTCTCTGTTTATTTTGGAGAACTTTAGTCAACCAAGGTATTGTTTTTTAAAAAAAGTATTTAATATTATGGTGTATTGCAGTTGTACGGAAATATTAATGTTTATATTTTCTGTTTCTTGGTTGTTTGTCCATAATCATTGAATTAAGAAAGTACTTATTTTTTGACATTTCATTTAAAGTAGTGTTTTGAATCACGTAGTAACGACAATTCATAGGTCATGTTAGTGTCATTAAAATTACTTAAAATTATTGTGGCTGGTTGGTTGGGTTAGTATAGCTACATCTGAAATTCATAATTCTTAAGCCACAATAAGAAATATTTACCTATAGTATTTTTAATGTACAGTGAACTCTCCATATAGCGATTCTCCCTATAACGATACTTTCTCTATAACGATTGATATTGACATTAACGTTTGGTCTACCATAAGAACAACATATTTTTTCTCTCTAAATAACGATATCGTTCACTCTCTATAACGATGTATTTACTTAGAACACTAATCAAAATACAGTAAAACATTACGATAAAACCAAATTTCCAGTCGTACCACTTGACGAGCGATCGCCAGTTGGACTCAAGGTCAATGCCCGTAACCGGTTATTTCCAGTGTTTAGGCGAGGGGGTGGTCGAGTCCACTAGTCGGCACGGGGGTGGCAGTTCAGTGGTGGGGAAGTTGAGCGCGCGCCAAGCAGCTCAGTCAGTTTACTCAGTTAGCCACGTCACGCCTGGCTGTTCATATCGGAGCTGTTTTTGTACACCTTACTGCACCGTGTAAGTTAATGAGTGTTTTATCAGTTTTATTCTAACCATTATGCTACCAAGAAAGCGGAAAGTGCTCACCGTGGATGAAAAAGTGTCATTAGTTAAAGCAATTGAAAATGGTGAAAAACAAACTGATGTTGTGCGGCGAACGGGGCTTTCCCAATCGACTGTGGCTACCATTTGGAAGGATAGGCGCAAGTGGCTTGACGCAGATGTGCATGGGGATAAAAAGAAAATGCGAAAACCTCAGTATGAAGACTTAGATCGTGCTATTCTGCAGTGGTTTCAACAGCAACGCATAAATAACATACCGCTCTCTGGACCTTTGATAAAAATGAAAGCTGAGTTTTATGCAACAGAGCTTGGCATTCCTGATTTTAAGGCTTCTGAAGGTTGGCTGAGCAAGTGGAAGCAGCGCCACAACATTAATTATGGACAGATCAACGGGGAGGCTCGTGACGTCGATAGGAACACTACAGATGGCTGGCTAGAAAAGGTATGGCCTGATCTTAAGGCTCGTTATTCAGCCGAAAACATTTTTAATGCTGATGAGACGGGTCTATTTTACAAGTTGACACCAAACAAAACTTTAAAATTCAAATCAGAAAAGTGTACTGGAGGAAAGTTGTCAAAAGAAAGAATTACAGTTTTGGTAGCGGCCAATATGACAGGATCGGTAAAGAGAAAACTTTTGGTGATTGGCAAATCTAGAAACCCGCGTTGTTTAAAAAACATCAAGCGTCTGCCTGTCACCTACAAGTCAAACAAAAGTGCTTGGATGACGTCTCAAATTTTTGAAGAGGAGTTGAGAAAATGGGATTCTGAGTTGAAGGGGAACAAAATCTTGCTTTTGGTGGACAACTGCCCTGCACATCCAATGATTGAAAACCTCGAAAACATAGAACTCTGCTTCTTACCTGCCAACACCACAAGTGTCCTTCAGCCCATGGACTAAAGTGTTATCAAAAGTTTGAAAAGTCATTATAGGCGCAGGCTTTTAATGGAACTCGTCGAGTCTAATGGGAATTTCAAACCTACGATCCTAGACGCCATACAAATGGTCAGTAGGGTATGGGCAGAGGTAACGGATAAGACCATAAGACATTCCTTCAAGCATGCAGGATGGCTGAAAGATCCCGAGCCAGCAGATGATGAAGATGACTTGCCTTTGGCCGTTTGGGTTCAGCAGCTGGAGCTTCCTACAACATTTTCAGAAGAGGAGCTTCTGGATTTTGAAAACATCGATGGGCAAGTGGCTACAGCAGCGGGTGTTACAGACGAAGACATCCTGAATTCTGTTCGTGTTGATGAAGATAGTGATCAGGAAAACATTTATCCAGAGGAGGAGCCTGAACCAGAACCGGTCCCAACTCCAAAAGAGGCATTGGAGGCTGCTAAAGTACTGAGAAGATTCTTTACTCACCAAGATGATCCTGTGGCTACGGAAGATGTCGGTCGTTTAGAAGATAAAGTGAGGTCATTGCTGTGGAAAACTAAAAAAAAGGCAAACGACGCTAAAAGACTTCTTCCAATAAACTGTATGTCTTGTTGTGTTATGTATGTACGTATTTTGACATTCTAAATACAGAGTACTACATATGTACTAATGATTGTATACACTGTATCATTGTATCATTTCATATACATACATATGTAATTTACTACTACATATGTACATATGTGTGTTTGTGGACAATGTAAATATAGTACTGTATATTGTATTTATACTGTTTAATATGGTGTTTTATTTCAGCACACTACTCCATCCAAGATTTAAAAATAGGTTTCTCTCTGTACATATAACAATCTTTCTCTATAACGATGAAAATCGCTGGTCCCTTGGATATCGTTATAGGGAGAGTCCACTGTAGTTATGCTAACCCAACCAACCATCAACAGTGTTTGATAGTATTTTTAATTTAGCTATCCGTACATACATAATCAACCATTCACAATATTTGAAGCCTTAGAACAAACATGCAGACAGACATGAGTAAACAATTAATGGTGGCGACAGTGGCAATTATTGAAAGGTGAGCTAAAAAAAATGGGATTTCTTAGAAACCAGTATGATTTTATTAATACTTTTTTCAGGAACTTCTCTAGTGTTGGAAAATTGTATTTTCGTACTTTTATTTTTACTTTGCGGATAAGCCGCGACGTAAGATAGTTACGAATCACTCTTTGTCACACCATTTTAGTGCCAGTATTAGGCTTGAAATGAATTGGAAAGTAAACTCTCCCTTTTTTTAGCTTTTCAGCCATTTTAGGCATTTCTTTCCTTGTGTGACAAAAAGTCCCACACGTATTTGTTGCCCGTCTTGTTTGTAAATACGGATTAAATAGGCCAAGAAACATTTTTTTGAATGTCTTTAGGTGGTCCACAATACACAGTGAAATCTAAAAAATTGCTAATTGGTAAGAAAATCACAGATAACAAACAGTTTCATGCCAAAAGGCTCCTTTTTGCAGGAATATACTGTTTTATTTTTAGTCTGTCCTTGAATAACATCAGTGACATGTCAATGCAGTTTACATTTGGGTTGAAATTAATTTTATACATCTCCCTAAGATGATTTATTTATGATTGACCGCACTTTGAACAAATAATCACCACTGTGAGACTCTTTGTTGTTGGAGAAATTAAGAAATTGCAGAATGTTCTTATAACTGTCTCGAGATAGCAGTCTTGCGAAATTTGGTTTTGCAACCAATATTCAGATATACTCAGTTTTGTGTTATAAATGCAGTGGCAATAAGACTAACATTGGTCCAGACTGTCTGTGTCCTCCCAGGCGCTCCGTCAGTAGCCACACATCCTAGCACAGGCTGCACTGCGAGTGCATCTGTTTCACTTCTTATTTCTGAATGTGCATCGTCAAAGTTGTGATTGTTTGAGTCACATTTGTTGGCTGCCAAACAGTTTTTCCTGTAATTGGTAGTCAGGTTTCTTCCTCATCTTCGTCAGTAGAGCAGGAGTCATCTGGTACGGAAGGAGAAAGAGCAGCTGTTGCATAAGGACGTCCTCTACACGTGGCACAGAGTGTGTTAGTGTGTTGTTATGGTGGCCTCCCTGCAACACTAGCGGCTCGCTACCAAGGACTGGACAGCTGATCTGTCTGTGCCTGGCCTTACATCAGTCCACACAGACGAGCAAGTACCTGCAACAAAAATATATTCATACGTGATATGTTTAAAAAATAAATACATTTATGCAATAAAATGTATTCACCACAAAAATGTATAGTTACTTTATAAACATCCTGTATTACTGGTAAAATGTTGGCCCTACAGAAAAAATTCATATTAGTGGTTTCTTAAATGGCATCATTGTCCATCAACATGCCTGTTTGTTGAGTATTCTTAGATTGATTGATTGATTGATTGATTGATTGATTGACTACGCTGTGGTTTTAAGTAAACCGACCATATTCTTACGTGTGACCCGTGTGAGGAGTGTGTGGGAGCAAGCCACGTGTGGTCTTGTGTTCCAGCACACCAGTGGCGCTGACGTTGCCATACTGTACGTCGATGTGTTGGTCAAGTCTGAAACACCCCCCACCGATGAGTACATCGTCAAGTTATCTCGGCAAGTGCTCTTTATACTTTTATTGTACATTTATTAGCACTGACAATTGCTACCATGATTTTGTAGTATTTATTACTTGTAGAATTGTGTGAATTAGGTAATTTAGTTTGTCATAATTATTGAAACATTTTTTGTTGTTTTCTTACAATTTCTAAATTTTTGTCGCTTTTCTTGAAACTAAGATTATACCTAGATGTCATCGGCAAAAAAGGATGGCCAGTTCTTTTTATAATTGCTATATGTTTAAATAAAAACAGTAAAGCCACACTCACGCAAAGTACCACACCCTGACAACCGCTTGATTTAACAATTGATGATACTCCAGTGTTGACTTGCCGCTCACACTTTCTCTTACCACAAATTTAATTAACCCATGCCTGTTATTTTGTAATGCAGTACTTCATCTTATATGTTAGACAGTTTTATCTGTGTTTGTTTCTGTGAAAAGATCACTCATATCAGCTTTTTTTTTTTGTGAATCAAAATACCTTTATTTCAAAACCACTGTTGCTACTTTTTGGGCAGTACTAACAGTAACAGATAAACAGTTGTGGAAAGTGCTGTGAGTGTTCATTGTTTCTTTGACATGGCGTCTGCTGTCCCACCCTCTTCTGTTCTCCCACCCCTCTCACACCCTCACTGATTCTACTCATCGGCAGGAAGATGTCCTTCAGTTTTACAGGCATTAGTCTGAACAGTTGTAGCAACAATGTAGCACGAAGCAGGTTTGAAACAGGGTTTATGTAGCTGGTTATAATCCCACTTGTGAGAAATGTTCAACTCCAAGTGCTGAAACTGCATTAAAAGGTGAAAGGTGAGTACCACCTTCCATGTTGTCTTATCTACTTCTATCTTTTAAACACACAACTACAAATGAGTAACTAATAGATAGTAATGACTTTGTAATAATCTACGTCTACGAAAAACCACTCGGTACAGTAATGCCACGTAGTCTGCTAATTCTGCTTTGCTGGCAAGTATCAGACATTCGTGCATTATTCCTTCTCACCCCTAACTGGGTCATCACGTGAAGCTAAGTGCAACATGCTTCTGTCAGGAGCGTGCGTGCAAGTAACATGTGGAACAGTGTCCCGTGTGAAAACTTATATATACTGTACTATATTGCACATACAGTTTCACCAACTGTACCAAAAGAAAAAAAAGGCTGACAAGCCGCCGCTCATGCCTCTCCGTGCCACGAGCGAACTTTACTTGTTTGCTTATTACGCTGGCAAGGCTTGTGCCCCATTCAGAAGGTCTTGCTAAATGATAAGTGACCAAAATGCAAACTAAGGCCAAGTCAACGTTTTTAATGCAAAATGCCACATACCTGTGTCAGTGTTAGTGTAAGACTCTAATGTAGCTATGCAGTACAAACTAAGACAGGCAGAGAAACATACATTGCTTCAGATGAAAAGCATGCATTGGACTTTTGATTTCCAACAAACTGATAACAGTTTAAACACATCCCCAGTTTGACTTCACGCTAACTAACAATAGGCAATTAACAAGACGGTGAACCAAGTCTGCCTCACTGTCAAGACTGTCTAAGAACTGGGACGACAAAAACTGAATTTTACCCAGAGGGGTTAAATCTGTGAATCCTCGCTTACCAACGTCATTATGAGCCAGAATTTAGTCAGGCAGAGCCACAACTAGAGACCGGAAAAATTCGCGAATTCATTTCGCGATAGGCTAAAATACAAATCATTATACCTCGGTGCTGCCTCTGCTATTGGCTCACAACTCACCTGGATGACTCTGGGCCAATGAGATACACCCAACCAAAGCTTTATTGAATCACAGGCTGCTACGCTGGAACGTCTCACAAGACAGCAGCCAATGAGTGGGTGGCATTTGACCGAGTGTATGTAGAACTATGGAGTTCATCCTGCAGGTCATTGAACCCGCGAATTTTTCCGTTCCCTAGCCACAACATATTAAAACAAAGTAATGCTGCGTTGAATAGAATGGGAAACTCACTCTGGTGTGTCCTGAACGAAGCGCACACTGGACCAGCAGCTGCAGGCAACGACACAATTGACTTACCTATGAGACTCAAATATATGTATGGTTCATAAACACTTTTAAATTTGTAAAGCTTTTGAAGGTCATACATAGTTAATGTTCAGTAGCCATTACTTTGTAGTTTATACTTCTCTGCAAGTCATGTATAGGTACATGAAAATTTTATGTTTGATTTGGTTTTCATACACATGTATGTAACTAGGGTCAGATATTCAACAAAAAGAGGTCTAAAAAGAGAATGGCGATTGTAAAGTACATGAAATAGCTATAAAAAGTGATGAATAAGTTAATAATTTGTATTTTACAACAATATTATGTTCACATAATATTTTTTTTGAATTGTGTTTAATTAAAGACTTATAATATGACAATTCCTATGATATAAGAAGACCTACTAATCCTAGGCACTAAGATATTGTACTATGAATTCTGTGAGCTAGAACTTAATTATGACCTTATTCAAATGATTCCATCAATTTATAAATACCATAGCATCAAATTGATAGCAGGTTCAAACTATTGACAGTATGATATTAAATTATTTTTTTATGCTATATTTGAAAAGATGAACTATTACTATGAATGTAAATTCAGAATTGAATATTCAGTGGTCCCGAGTCTAATGATTGTGCAAACTGAGTTTAGCCGGGGACATATACAAACAAAAATATACATATTGTTTGGAACAATATTAATTTGCTTAGTAAATTTTTTTAATATGTTTTCCTGAACACTAATTGCTGAAATGATTGTCATAAAGAAAGCTATCAAGACAAAACTTGAGATGTCAAAGATATTCATATTAATGTGCATGTAGCTTCTGAACCATTGACAAATTGTATTGATAGTAGTGATGGGTAGATTCCGGTTTGGAAATTGCTCGGTTACATCAATTTCACTAGAATGGAAGGATTCAGGATATAATAGTTTTGAAATCGACCATAACCAATTTTTTAATTGTATTTATAAGCTTGCATAATTCATTTTCTAAATTACATAAATTGTAAAGAAATTGGACTTTTATTTTTAATTTGTAACAAACATAATTTATTTTGGATCAGTATTTAATTATGTATGAAAATAAAATTTTTACTGTAATCGTACAAGCCTTTCTTTTGTAATAAATACATTCATGTAATAATGTAAGGTTTGTGTTGAGGCATCTTTGATTGTTTGCAGTGTGTCATCCAACTGTAATGAAGGTTAAAAGGCCAAATCTGTGCTAGAAATTTGTTAACATTTACTGAGAGTAGTGAACATGCTTTTTAAAATGATGTAAGCTGTATATTATGTTAATTTGTGTACAGAAAATGAAACATAATCATTGAAATGATAAACATCCTTTTTTTCTGACTATATTATTCTGTAAAACTTTGTCATACAAAACTTAAGGAATCAAAATTGGATTTTAAGAATCTGAATCTATATATTTTAGGAATCTGCCCAACATTAACTGATATAAGTTAATTTGTAAAATATTAGTGTAGGTAATGAATCTGACACTCATTACTGCTATAGTAGTTAATACTTCATAAATATAAAGATCTTTTACAAATGCCATTATTTTGATCTTATTATCCAGAAATATAGTTGGTTAGTTAAGCATTCATGAAACCTTCTAACAAAGTCATTCCACGTTCTTTAAATGATTCATGCAATGGGAATTTTTATTTAATGCAGTTTTTTTGGATATAGGTACGCCATTAGGGTTTTGCACTGTTTGTCATGGAAAAATGCTGAGAAAAAAAAATGTCACAACTGTTTTCTTCTGTGTTTGTCAGTGCTATCATCCTTGTGTTGTCCATATACGTGTTTAGTTTCATTGTTGGTTCTGTTTGCATCAGCTGATTGTCTTGTTTTTTGTGAATTTTTATCTTAATAGTTTTATTTTTATAATTTTTTTTTCAGAATTTTAAATGGAAAATAGTGCAAAACTGCAATGGCGTATGTCCAAAAAACTGCATTAAATTATTTCTTCCAAGATTCAGAACTATATGTTTTTATCTAGTTCCTGATTATGAGATACTAGATTATTCAGAGTCCTTCATTTAAGTATGTACATCTTTCTGTAAGGTTATGATTAATTCAAATTTCACTATAGTTTTCTAAAAGTGGTACTTAGGGAAAGTGGTGCCAACAACGACAAAGAGTGTCAAGTATGAAGGTGTGTTCATCTCTGGCTCAGCAGGATGTGTCTCTCGCCCCCGGCCAGGTTGCCACTGTGTAGAGTTACATACTGTCGTCATTGCATGTATAACTGGAACAACTGAAAGTAATACGAACATAATATACATTTTATATTATTTGTTTACAGCAAAAAGAGTGTGCTAGTGTATAGGCAGGTGCTCTGTACACTATTGGTTTGTAAAAATTTCTGTAATTTTTATTCCCCAGCTGTGTTGATGACATTTTAGAAAATGGGTAGGGGGGTGGGTGGGGGGGAGTGTATTGCCTTAAGTGCAGTTGCAGTCTGTAGTGAGGTGTGAGATGCAGTCTGTAGTGAAGTGTGAGATGCAGTCTGTAGTGAGGTGTGAGATGCAGTCTGTAGTGAGGTGTGAGATGCAGTCTGTAGTGAGGTGTGAGATGCAGTCTGTAGTGAAGTGTGAGATGCAGTCTGTAGTGAGGTGTGAGATGCAGTCTGTAGTGAGGTGTGAGATGCAGTCTGTAGTGAGGTGTGAGATGCAGTCTGTAGTGAGGTGTGAGATGCAGTCTGTAGTGAGGTGTGAGATGCAGTCTGTAGTGAGGTGTGAGATGCAGTCTGTAGTGAGGTGTGAGATGCAGTCTGTAGTGAGGTGTGAGATGCAGTCTGTAGTGAGGTGTGAGATGCAGTCTGTAGTGAGGTGTGAGATGCAGTCTGTAGTGAGGTGTGAGATGCAGTCTGTAGTGAGGTGTGAGATGCAGTCTGTAGTGAGGTGTGAGATGCAGTCTGTAGTGAGGTGTGAGATGCAGTCTGTAGTGAGGTGTGAGATGCAGTCTGTAGTGAGGTGTGAGATGCAGTCTGTAGTGAGGTGTGAGATGCAGTCTGTAGTGAGGTGTGAGATGCAGTCTGTAGTGAAGTGTGAGATGCAGTCTGTAGTGAGGTGTGAGATGCAGTCTGTAGTGAGGTGTGAGATGCAGTCTGTAGTGAGGTGTGAGATGCAGTCTGTAGTGAGGTGTGAGATGCAGTCTGTAGTGAGGTGTGAGATGCAGTCTGTAGTGAGGTGTGAGATGCAGTCTGTAGTGAGGTGTGAGATGCAGTCTGTAGTGAGGTGTGAGATGCAGTCTGTAGTGAGGTGTGAGATGCAGTCTGTAGTGAGGTGTGAGATGCAGTCTGTAGTGAGGTGTGAGATGCAGTCTGTAGTGAGGTGTGAGATGCAGTCTGTAGTGAGGTGTGAGATGCAGTCTGTAGTGAGGTGTGAGATGCAGTCTGTAGTGAGGTGTGAGATGCAGTCTGTAGTGAGGTGTGAGATGCAGTCTGTAGTGAGGTGTGAGATGCAGTCTGTAGTGAGGTGTGAGATGCAGTCTGTAGTGAGGTGTGAGATGCAGTCTGTAGTGAGGTGTGAGATGCAGTCTGTAGTGAGGTGTGAGATGCAGTCTGTAGTGAGGTGTGAGATGCAGTCTGTAGTGAGGTGTGAGATGCTGAAGGTGGCGAGGTGTGCAGGTTGCTGCAGATGATGGACCCTGATGCCCCGGAGAGGGAGACCTACCTGGAGCACGCTCTGCGCTGGTCGGGAGACGGCGGACACCCGCAGCTGCACAAGAGCCTCGCCCAGGTGTTCTGGAAGCGTGAGTGTCTCTCTGTCCACAAGTATATCCATTATAGCACCCTCAACACACAACTCATCTTCACCTTGTTTTTGTTTGTGAGACATTTCACACCAGCATAGCTTTGTTATAATCATTACTACTGTTTGCATAGCTGCCAACCATTACGGATTTTCCGTAATTATTACGGATTTAACACTGAATTACGGAACATCGCTGGTGTATTACGGAAACGAGGCTTTGTGCTGCACGCAGACGGAAAAAATTCAGTTTCTGCTGTGCTGTTTCGTGAACGCAGTTCGAATACATAGCGTGGTTGCGCAAATATGTGTAAACTAGTATGTGTGCGCATTTACTGTTGAAATAAGTAGATTAATTCTCGTGTTTTGAAATAGTAGTGGGATGGTATTACGTCCGTTGTACGACACAACTAGTACATATTCTCGGACTTTTCGTTTGTTGGCTACTTACATCACGATAATTTTTGTACGGTACTTTGGCTAACCTGTGTTGTTTTAATTTTTTTTGAAAGCCATTTTTTTCATCATAGTGTTTTTGTCTTTCTACAGACGTGAAATTTTTTTATGTTTGTCGATAGTGTTTTGTTCTTCAGTGCCGGTTGTAGAAATGAAGCGTATGACAGAACAAAAGTGTTTCTGGGGGGGGGGGGGGGGGAAAGAACGCAATGCTTCAGAACTTTCGACCTAAACTATTGAAAAGAATGGCCTGCTTGTCGTCTTCAAATGTTTTGGAACGCCACACGTTTTGTAATGTATGCACGTGTGACTTTTCGATTGCACATGGTGGAAGGGATGACTGTAAACAGCATATTGAATCAAAGAAACATGCGGAACATTTTATAGCCATGACGAGCAATAAATCTATATCGTCGTTTTTACGCTACATCTGAAGAAACAAAAGTAACGAACGCAGAGTTATTGTTTGCAAGTTCTTTTGTTTGTCTTCTGTTGTTTGTTTACAAGGCAGTTCTAATCCAACCAGGATAAAAGAAGCAAATAAAAAGACAGTTGTTCACAAGTTTAACTTTCAATACTTTGAATTGAAGGTTCAAAATTTCCAGTAAAATTATTGACATTTCTTACATATTCAGATGATTGTATTGTTCAAATAGTTTTTTTTCCCGCTCCATTAATTTGCATTGTATTCATATATACCTATAGGCCTATATTTTTCTTTTTTTTGCATATTATGTATTTTCCTTTATCGTGTGAGTGTCATAATTCCGCAGGAAAAATTTATCGTGCATTATTTACGCGTACTTTTTTTTTTCCATATAATTGTCATTACTGATGGGTGTGATTTGAGGTTGGTAGCTCTGTGTTTGTATGTATTGAAGAAATTAAATTATAAATATAGCCTTGCATCAGCTTTCCTTAAAAGCAAATAACATCTGATGTTGGAACCTTTGATGAATGTAGAGGCAAGATTTTATAGTTTAATTTTCAGGCCAATTTAGTTTTTAAAACAGGATTTTGGTGTTATTGTTTTTATTTTTTATGAAATCTATTTATTAAAAACGATAGCATATTATTGAACAAATATAATACTTAAATGTTTCTTTTAAACAGTGTCAATTTGACTGATATATGAAGAATTTTTGTAATATAATCATTTGTAATAAGCATGTGTAACTATTTAGAACAAATAAAATTAATCTATTAAGTATGTCTGTGTTTAACTAATACATAATATTATTCTTGTAAAGTAAAAAAAAAAGGATTTACCTACTAATTACAGTTGCAAGATTAAAGAAGTAAATTTTTCCAATCTTTTTTTACATAAATGAAGGTAAAAAATTTCCTGTTAAATAAATTACTTCCATTGAATTTAATATTTAAAAGATTACATATTTGTGATTACAGTTAAGGTTTGATTGAGAATGCTGGTTAATGTCGTTATTGTAATTGCATTTGGGTGCTTCGTGGTGTACTGACATGCAAGTCTGTGTTAGTATTACAATTCACCATTTATAATGTTCGCAGGCTTTCACGGCAATTGTCTGAAGTAGCTTGGCTTCTGGGTTGTAGCCGTGTCCTTGGCGGATAATACACCAATGTTTCTGTTGACATTGCAGTCCCCATCATCAGGGATGTCGACTGCAATGTCGACCAAAACGTTGGTGAATTATTCGCCAAGGACACAGCTACAACCCAGAAGCCAAGCTACTTCAATTCACCATTTAATCTTATCCCTAGTTATATTTACTAAAATTAATTTAGTTGGAAGAATTTTTTCATTAAGAGTTAAATTTGTAGCTAAAATATTTAGTTATAAATGCATGTATACTCAGTTGTGCACATAATTTAATTTGAGTCTTGCGAACGAAAGTTGGTAATCCGTATAATTTATGCATAACGCCAGAAGTTAAGAATAGTCAATAAGCTGTGTTTGTAGTGGATGCAGGTGCCAGTGTTGCTGGGAAGTGTGCGTGCGGTTGCAGAGAAGAACTATGTGCGAGCGAGACAACACTTCCTGCAGTCGTGTGACGGGCGCGGCTTCGCGGTGATGCTGGTGGAGCTGCAGAGACAGCACGGCTTCACGGCCGAGGTGGACCTGTTCATCGCGCAGGCCGTGCTGCAGTGAGTGGCCCTGTGCCGTCTTCCTTCGCCCCGCGACTCCCCTGGCATGTCATTAGTTGTGCTAACTGTGTGTGTTTATGTTTTTAGGCCTGTTCAAATGTTAACATTTTTTATTATGATTAGTTTATTTACTATTCAATTCTACTTTGAATACTAATACTTTGAAATAACGAATATTTTTACGAAAGTTTGTATATAGCATATGTCTGGTGTATGTCATATAACAATAACAATGTTCATTGTTGAGGTTAAGTAATTTGTACAATATAAATATCCAGTTTATAAGTTTGAACAATTGTTTAAACTTTAAAAGATTCAAAGTTATCATAGTTTTTTACTACTGTCTTGCAAAACAGTAGCAAAAAAAAAATTATGTGGACTATTGGAAACACTGACTATTTATGGCATCTTGAATAATTTGAAAACATGCTATTATTTGCATTTGTGGGAGGGGGAAAAAACCTAGTAATGGGTAAAACATTAAATTTCTCAAATAAAATTTATCTGTTGAAAGTGAGATTAGGTTTCAAAGGTTCAAAATTGAAGTACAGTAAAACCCCTTATTTGCACTTTTCAAGGAACCCCAAGGAAAAAGTGTAAATTGCGGGAAAGTGTAAATTGTGGGAAAGCACTTTTATTGGCAGTTAATGCTAAATTTTAGCTTAAAAAAATGTATCAGCATTTACTGGTGCTACAAGACAAACAATAGTTGTTTACAACACATTTAGGGCACTGCAAAAATATAATTTTCTTAAATATAAAATATAAAAAACAATGCAACATAAAGCCTACATTAAATTTTCTCTAGTACAGTTTTATAGGTGTACATACTAGTATAAATTCAACACTTTTAAAGAAATCTGAAATCCTATTTTTAATTATTGTGTTTAAAGTACTAACAGGAATATTCAGTTCCTTGGCCAAAACCACTCGGGTACCCACATGCTTGTCAAACTTCTCAATAATTTTAATTTTATCTTCAATAGATAAAGTATTTCGTGGAACTTTATACCTATCCATCTTCAATCAAAATCTTGCCATAAATAATATTGTGAACGATAAAAAAACACGTACTAACCAAAACGGACGTTGACTAATGTAAACAATGAAAGCCATCATAGATATGTACTGTACATAATGCAGCACTACTAAATATACGTACTGTGTATGAGCGCTTTCCGGTAGTATCGATAGCTCAGCGCTTCGGACTATGCTCTGCTACGAGAGTGCTCTATGACACCATAAATAAAACCGTTTGTGGTTCTGCTACGAAAGTTCTCTATGGCAGCAAAGATTAAAACGTTAGTAGAGGAGAGGCACCATAGAACTTGTCGATACATCAAAACGAAAGGTTACAGACAATAGGCGAACTACTTCAAACTTTTCACATCTATGACTAACGTGACGAGTATTTACATTTTTACCGTGTTTTGAAACGTACATTCCGGGTTTTTTGGTTACGTAGCGGTGTAATTTCAGGGAAAATGCAACACGAAAGTTAATGTACAATAAAACGGACCTACATAAAATGACGTTATTTGCGGGAAAACGTAAATAACGAGAACGTAAATACGAGGTTTTACTGTAGTGTACAAGGAACTAGAATATGTTAGCTTACTTAAAATGCTTCTTCATAGCTCTTGTTGTTCATCTTGTGCCACCACGAGAAATGATTGTTTGCAATATTTACAAACAGCATGTTTGTGATGTTAAACACATATTGAATAATGTTCCCACACTTCACCGTGTTGATGTTTGTTAGGTTGACATCGCCCAGGGCTGTGCCACCATCTCCCTCCTTGGCCATAACCTCCCTTGTTCCGTCCATATGTGCCGTGCGTGCTCCTGATGTGGCCCGTGAGATGTCAACATTCTGATATACTACTGCAATTAGTTCTCTTTTATTTGCCCAAGGTTTTGTTCGTCATAGCCACATTTAGAGACCTTTATTTAAATAACCTAATAATTCTATTGTGTCAAGGTGGACTCTAACATTCCTGAACGCACCCCTGAGCAGTGATACTGTTTTCAAACATTATTATAAAGGATTTAATCAAAGAACTTACAGTAAAACCTTTGAAGACATTTTTCTAGGGACTAGATGATATAAATGTTAACAGGGAAAACTTTTTAAAAGGGAATCATTACAGCTCAGTTGCTATATAAAAAAAGGACTCAAATGACTTACTTAGGTTACGTGCTACTTGTTCATTTTTTTGCATTTAAAATTGAGTCGTTTGTGGGGGATACCATTACCACAAATATTTTTTGTTTAGAAAAAACCTCGCATATATTATAGACTTAAGTAATTATTCAAAATTATGAATTACCTCTTAAGTTACCATGAAAACCACACATAGGAAACTCTCAGAGGCCCTGATGCAACCTGCACGGTGGTTGCCTCTTGAGTTATATTTTTAATGGTACGTAGTATGCTCTTGTAGTGTCAGGTCTATCGGCATCGTTGCTGGCCGTTGTAAGGAGGTTAGGCACTGACCTACCCTAACATTGATTCTTTAGCGTGGGGTTTTGAGAAGATAAAAAAATATTTATTCTTGTGTTATGTTTTGTATGGAAATATTTGTCTCTGCATTCCTTAAATGTTTTCTATAACTCTTTTGTTTCTGTCGGTGATTTCTGGCAGAGATGATTTATAAATTTAAGTTTAATCCGGGTTTTGGGAAGAAGGAGTAAGGAGGGGCCGTCCAGCTGGCGCCAGGTGTTTGAAAGTGTTGTAGTGTGACCTAGTTAGCTGTGATTGGCCAAGTGACGTTTCACTTTATTTGAGACAAAATCGCTGTATGCTGCCGCCATATTGTGCCGGAACTATTTCTTTATAGGTTGCCAGAAGTTATTGTAAGCTGTTAAATAATGGTAAAGTAAATGTATTTGTGGTTTAAAATCTTGTATCTTTTTTTGTTAAACTTATTTTATTTTGAAGTGTATATTTGGTTGAAGTAAGTGCAAATATTGACCGCGGAAGGATATGGAACTTTGTCTTTGGAGGGAGAGGGAGGCTTGTAACGGTGATTTTGGAAGTAGCTGTGAAACAGGTGGTGAAAATAAAGTTTTTCTTTGTAGTTGGGCGTTATTAAATTATTACTGGAGAGTTACCCACTACATATTTTGGCGCCCGAACAGGGACCCGACGAAGTTGAGTACTCGGGTAAACAATAGACAGTGTTGAGTGAAAAAAAAAAGGGACAAAAGGAGTTGTTTGTGAAAAGGTCGGCGTCGGCGTGGCAAATGCAGCGGAAACAAAGGGCGGTGTAATCACCTAGGGAGCGTGACTGGAGGTCTGCAAAGTGCAGAATAACGAATGCGGCGTAAATAGTCACTCGCGGTGTAATCACGGGAGGAAGTGTGATTCTACGTGTGAAGCCCAAGTGTCTACAGCGGCAGAGACGACCACGTGTCTACAGCGACCGAGGCGACCACGTGTCTACAGCGGCATAGGCGACAGCGTGGGACAGCTCGCAGAGGACAACGGCTTAGGACACTCCGTGGACTACATGGCGGCATTCGCAGCGGTCACCAGGGAACCCATCAATTAAGGTCGGAGATACACCGTCACACTCCCCTACATACACAGTATCAGCAAAGTATTTCGACTCGTCGGTTTGTGTTAATAGCCTATTGACGGTGTTATATTTTTCTTTGTGAAGTAGTTGTGCACCTTTGTTATATAGGGTCTTTGTAAAAAAAAAAAGCATAAAAACGTGCAAAACAGGATAATTTGCAGTGGTGTAAGTTGGAACTGTACTCTTTGATCATTGATTAGCTGTACACGTTCGAGATCCTGTGTGGTTTAGTGGAAGGGAAAATGTTTGTTTTTTGTTTTGTATATTTAGAGTAACTGGTGTATGAGTAAATAATATCTTTGTCTTTGAACATGGCGCCAGTAAATACTCGATCAACTGGGGCACTAGCCAGTAGCGCAACAGGCGCTAGTTTGGAGGACCTACCACTAGTAAGTGTTGGGGTGCTAGATCAGCAAGGGGAAATAGTAGAGCAAGGGGAGGAACAATCTGTCGGGGATTTATCCACAACACCTCCGCCAGCAGGGGAGAGTAACCAGGATCTAGCGTCACTAATTAAAGAAATGTTTGCGGTACACCATCAAAAGTTGGAAAATTTCAAAGCAGAGATCAGGGGGGATTTTGCAGAGTTTCGCTCGAGGCAGGAGGTTTTGGAAGAGCGGTATGCTGGTCGTTTAGCAGAAGCGGAAAACCAAGTTTCCAGCCTAGTCCAGGAACAGGTGGCCATTAGGGAGCAAATAGCCAAAGTGGAGGAGGAAGTAAACACTCACCAACTTGATGTCAAAAACATAGAACATCAGCTGACATCCCTAGAGGGAATGATGGCCAGCAGCCGAGGGGAAGTTTTGCTTGTTAATCAAGAGCTAGAGACGGCTAAAGCAAAACTATTGAGCGAAAGTAGGTTGCAGGAGGAAGCCATGGCACAAACTCGCAATGAGATTAACCAGTGGGGGCGAAAGATAGACGGAAAACGAAACCAAGATAGGGAACCTCAGTCAAAAGTTAGCCACGATAGAGGGAGAACTTAGTGCTGGGGGGTGTAGTGGAAACGGTATGTGTTGAAATAGGCGTCTCACACAGCCATATCAGGACCGAGACATCCCTAAATTTTCGGGGCAGGATAGGGTTCACCCAAAGAAGCATCTTGGCAAACTACACGAATTTTTCGCAGTTTATGGGTGCTCGGAAGATGAAAAACTTTTTGTGGCAAAGAGATCCATTGTGGGGACAGGTGAGAATTGGTTGAGGCTAAGTGAAAACCGCATTACCACGTTCAAAGAATTCGAAAAAGAATTTACAAGTGAATACTGGGGGAAAAGGGTGCAAGGGATAGACCGAGCGAATCTGTATCAGGGGAGATGCGTGGCAGGGCAGCTAGAGGCCCATCTTAGCAATGTAGTTGAGCGTAGTAGGTATTACGATACAGCGTTCAGTGAGGAGGAGATAGTTACTCTTGTGTATTCACAAACACCTGAACATGTACAAGAGGCACTGGTAGGAGCAGCTGCGCAAGGTACTTAAGGAGTTAGACCGTATCAATGCTTGGAGAGAGCCACGAGGTGCGTCTGGACAACCACAGAGTCTGGGGGTTGATAATTTTTGCCATGGCAAAGCAAGTGGGGGGTATCAGAGCCAAGGTGGGTATTTTCAGGAAAAGACCAGCAGCAGTAACCAGGACTCCAATAACAGCCACTGGGGAACCAGGCCATGGAAGGGAGGAGGATCTGGTAATGGGAGGGGGCAAGGTAGCTGGAGATACGGGAAGAATGGTAGTGGGCCAGTAGATGGGGATGATAGAAAAGCGGGTGCAGGACAGGGAGAGAGGGGTGAGAAAGAAGGTAAGATAGATGAGAGAGGAGGCAACGGCGACCACCGTTCTAATGCCCAATCGGGAAACGAAGTGGATCGTCGAGCCTAGGCAGTCAGGCTAGGGCGATCGAATCTGTTGAAGGGCCGCTAAGTGGGTGTAGGCCTATTCACATGGCTGCTGCAATCTTCACTGATGATAGAGAATTTTTATTGTCTGAAGGAGCCCAGAAACCAAATAAAGTATGTGTGCCTGAACTAATGTGTAAGATAGGGGACCAGGAGGTGGCAGTCCTTTTTGATTTGGGATCGGAAGTCAGTGGGATTTCTGAACAGTTCCTAGCAGAGCTAAACAAGCAGGGATTCTCGTATCCCATACTGCCCGTACCTCAGCTGACGGTAATTGGGGCCACCAGGGGTAAAAGCAGAAAGGTAAACAAGCAAATCTTTTTGGATTTTCAGTTAGGGAGAGAGACCTACTGTGCAAATTGTCTGGTTATACCCAGATTAACCAAGGAGGTGATACTTGGCATTGACTTCATGCATAGTCACAACATAGTTGTTGATTTTGTTCAGGCTAGGATTTTCATTAAAGGAGACCCTTATGCTATGGTGAGGAGTGACAACTGGTTGGACCGGAGTCCGGGGGTATTGAGGGTACAGTGTGTGGAGGATTGGAAGGAGGGTAAATTGGAGGAAGAACTAGGCGAAATGTTAGAAAAGGACCCACAACAAATTCAAAGGGTCACCGCTACACCTTGGGAGGAGGAGGTGAAGCATATGTTAGAGCGATGTGAGGTAGGAAGTGAGGAGGAAAGGATGCAGTTAAGGGGACTGTTGCTTGAATTTAAAGATGTTTTTCGGGGAGAACCTGGGCTGACCACCAAGTATGTGGCCAGAATACCCATGAAAGACGACACGCCATTCAGAGGTAGGAGCTACCCGATCCCTTGGGCATGTAAGGATGAGGTTGAGAACCAAATTAGGCAGATGGAAGCTAGCGGCATAATCGAAAGAGGGAACAGTCCTTTTGTAAACCCCTTGGTGTGTGCTAGAAAGAAAGATGGGAGGGTGAGGCTATGTGTAGATTCAAGGGCATTAAAAGGCAGAATTGTTCCCGATAGGCAGAGTCCAGTGGAGCCCAGCCAATTGTTCACTGCGTTCTATGGATGTAAATACATCAGCACGACTGATTTTGTAAAGGGGTACTGGCAGGTGCCACTGCATGTCAACGATAGAAAATACACAGCTTTTCTTTACAAGGGGCGTGTATACCAGTTCAAGGTACTGCCTTTTGGTTTACCTAATAGTGTAGGGGAGTTCTGTAGGGCGGTGGATGCTTCCTTAGGTCCCGAATTAGAGTCCAGAGTTCGAACCTATGTGGATGATGTGCTAATTGCAACAGAAACGTTTGGCGAGCACTTGGAAATTCTTGAGCAGTTGTTGTACCGACTAAGGGAGGTGAATTTAACCTTGAACGTATCCAAAACAATGTTTCTAAGGAACGAGGTGATTTTTCTAGGTTTTAGGTTGAGTGCGGAGGGAATAAGACCGGACCCGGAAAAAGTGAGGTTAATTAGAGAATTTCCGCGACCCAAAACTGTCAAAGAACTGCGAGGATTTTTGGGATTGTGTAATTTTTACCGAAGGTTCGTTGAACGGTTCTCAGATGTGGTGGCACCTATGTTGAATTTACTTAGGAAGGATGGTGTTTGGGATTGGAATGACCAATGTGAGAGTAGTTTCCACAGGGCAAAAACCCTTTTCGTGGACGATTGTGTAATCCGACACCCTGATTTCACCAAGGAATTCTACATCAGTACAGATGCCTCCAGCTATGGATTGGGTGCAAAGTGCTTCCAGCTAGGGGAGGAGGGGGAAGAACACCTGATAGCCATGCTGAGTAGGAGTTTGAATGCAGCTGAAAGGTCCTATACTGTTACGGAACGGGAATGTCTGGCAGTAGTGTGGAGCCTCGAGAAATTGAGAAATATAGTGTTAGGCAGTAAAATCATAGTGCAGTCCGATCATCATTCACTAGCTTTCTTACAATCATGCAAACTGATGGGGAGCCGTCTGACTAGGTGGTGCCTAGCTCTGCAGGAGTATGACTTGGAGATTGTTTACATCTCGGGCAAGGAGAATGGGGATGCAGATTTACTAAGTAGGACAATAATAGAGCAAGGGGAGTTAGTTATGGAGGAGAAACCCCGAGCAGGACCCATTATGGCCATTATTAATGTGGAAAAGGATGATGAACTATTTAGGAAGTTCACCAAGTTAGGGGAGGCCCAAAGGGAAGATGAAGTCTGGGGCATGATCATAGGGGTATTAGAAGATGAAAATAAAGATGTCAACCAACCACAAGTCCAGAAGCTGCTTTTGTGGTACTGTATAACGGGTAAAGTACTCTATAGGAAGGATGATTCGGGAAAATGGAGACTATGTATACCTAAGATATTGGTCAACCAATTAGTATGGCATCTTCACCGATCCACTGGACATTTTGGGAACAAAAAAGTATTTTGGTTAGCAAGTAACAGCTACTATTGGTCTAACATGGAAAAGACAATTAGGAAAATAATTAGTAGTTGCGACATTTGCCAAAAGGCGAAATACCCTAATCGTAATTGGGAAGGTAAATGGGAACCGATTGTTCCATCAGGACCGGAGGATCTTTTAGCTGTGGACCTATATGGCCCACTGCCCAAGTCGAGGGGAGGTGTCCAGTACATTTTCGCGGTATTAAATGTTTTCACCAAGTTTGTGCTTTGCTATCCTTTAAAGAAAGCCACAGCAGCGGCATGTGTTGACAAGTTACTCAATCATTATTTTGAAAGAATGGGTGTACCTAAGAGAATACTGAGTGACCACGGTACCCAGTTCACTGCGGATGTTTGGCGCTGGGAGTTAGCCTGGAAGGGCATTGATGTGATCTATAGCTCTGTCAGGCACCCGCAGGGGAATCCGATTGAGCGTGTTATGAGGGAAATAGGGAGATTGCTATGCACCTATTGCCATGAGCAACACAGCAAGTGGGCTGAAGCTGTACCACTATTAAATAGGTTTTTTAATGAACACATTCACAGCAGTACAGGTTTTTCACCGCAGGAACTTACCAGTGGCAAAATTCAGAGGGACAGTCTAGCCCTAAAATTTAAGTTTCCTAGTGGGGAGGAGGATCAGACTAGTGACAGGATTGAGGAAGTTAAACTGAAACTTAAGCATGCAGCATTGAGGAGAGGAATACAACAGAGAGTTATAAGCAGTAACTTCAAGGTAGGGGATTTGGTACTGCTGAGAGTTTGTGGGAGAAGTGATTTTATGTTAAAAGAGATGAAAAAACTGGGACTGCTATATGAAGGGCCGTTCAGGATCACTAGGGAAGTAGGAAAAAATGTCTGGGAGATTGGACACTTGACTGGTGGCGGGGGTGTTCGAGGTAGCTTCAACCAATATTTGTTAAAGCCGTACATCAGTGAAACATAAATGCAATCATGTGGCGCCATTTTCAAGCTGATTGGAGTTTCGAGAGTTGTTTCTTGTTATATTGTTTGATTTGATGTTTGTCGTGTGGTTAGTGATGTAACGGGATAACCTGCATAGCATGTTGGCTTTAAGCAGGAAATCTCTTGAAACATTTTGGGACTCTCATGAGGGGGTTGTTGGTAAGAGCCAATATGGGTTTATTTTATTGATGGTTGTGTACAAGTAGATTTGTGCTAAGGGTATATTCTTGTTTGTTTGTTAATTACAAGTCTGTAATTTTGTCTATTGGGATTCTGTGACTTGTTATTAACAGTGTTAGAGAAAATAATTAAGTAAAACTGAACACTTGTAAATGGCTATCTTGTTTTGTGAGGTAAGTGGTGTAAAAGCTGGAAGGAAGTAACTAAGGGAGAATTGGTTGCCGGCTTGCACATACCTCAGGCAAAAGTTAAATTTGTTTACTCAAACTCCATTTAACTTGGGGGGTTGTAAGGAGGTTAGGCACTGACCTACCCTAACATTGATTCTTTAGCGTGGGGTTTTGAGAAGATAAAAAAATATTTATTCTTGTGTTATGTTTTGTATGGAAATATTTGTCTCTGCATTCCTTAAATGTTTTCTATAACTCTTTTGTTTCTGTCGGTGATTTCTGGCAGAGATGATTTATAAATTTAAGTTTAAGCCGGGTTTTGGGAAGAAGGAGTAAGGAGGGGCCGTCCAGCTGGCGCCAGGTGTTTGAAAGTGTTGTAGTGTGACCTAGTTAGCTGTGATTGGCCAAGTGACGTTTCACTTTATTTGAGACAAAATCGCTGTATGCTGCCGCCATATTGTGCCGGAACTATTTCTTTATAGGTTGCCAGAAGTTATTGTAAGCTGTTAAATAATGGTAAAGTAAATGTATTTGTGGTTTAAAATCTTGTATCTTTTTTTGTTAAACTTATTTTATTTTGAAGTGTATATTTGGTTGAAGTAAGTGCAAATATTGACCGCAGAAGGATATGGAACTTTGTCTTTGGAGGGAGAGGGAGGCTTGTAACGGTGATTTTGCAAGTAGCTGTGAAACAGGTGGTGAAAATAAAGTTTTTCTTTGTAGTTGGGCGTTATTAAATTATTACTGGAGAGTTACCCACTACACCGTGCAGTGTTAGTGTTAGTGGTGCTGTGCTGGCAGGTACCTGTGTGTGGAGAACAAGTGGAGGACGGCCAAGGATGCCTTCCAGACGTACACTCTGCAGCACCCCAACATACGGGCGGGGCCTCCGTACCTGCTGCCTCTCCTTAACTTCCTCTGGTTCCTGCTCAAGGCTGTCGAGAGGTAACTGTGTGGCTGGCCTTAGACACACACTGCCATGCATGGTGTTGTTCCGTGTTATCAAGTTATATTTCACAATTTAGTACATGTTTTCAGAACTCGAAGGTACAGAAAAAAGCATCTTATCTCTATTTAGTTTCTTTCCACTTTACATTTGCTAATTGTATTCAATGTTTTCTTGGCTGAAACTGACAATATTTTGGAAAAGCACTGTGTGTTCTAGGATTGGGTGAATTATGACATCCTCAAACCATACTTGAACTACTGAAATGACTTACTATTTTCGTTAACTTAGAAACTTATAAATAATATTCATCAAAAGAACTGATATTTTATAAATAACATATATTTAATTCAAGTACTATTTACTACAGTAATTTTGATTTGATGGTTTTTTAGGAGTGTGCAAAGCTTCGGAAAGTTAAAGTCGAATCGAAGAATAATTTTCTTCGCCTTAAAATGCTTCAGATATTCTGAATATTTATTTTTATTTTGTAGCATAATATAAATGTTAAAATCTAGTTTTTATATTTTGTTTGGGGCCATAAATAACTTCCTGGTGTCAGCATTTTTTTAAACCACTCTTGCTGTTAAAAATAACTGTTATTTGCACTGGCTTATAGAAAGGCAACAACAGCATACGATTAGAGTAACAAAAAAAAACTACTAATTATTTAATGTTAGCATAATTATTGTTTTTTATCCTAGAATTTTTTTACTAGTAAAGAAAAAATTTATTTACTGTTGTGTAATTGATTGAGCACAGTATAAAGTAAGAAATGCGACAGTGAGTGCTGGCGCATGCTGACGCCCAGGTGAAGTGCAGCTTGCGCTTGTTGCAGTGGGAAGCTGAATGCGTTCAAGGTGCTGTGTGAGCAGTACCAGCCCAGCATCAGACGTGATCCCAGCTACCAGGACTACCTCGACAAGATAGGACACGTCTTCTTTGGCATCCCGCTGCCCAAGGCGCACTCTCAGGGCTTCTTTGGTGAGTTGCCGTGGACAACACAGTGATACCTTGTTACACAGTGTCACGTGCCGTGAGGCGGCATGCGCGGTCGTCGTGGACTCCTGGGCACCCGGCCACCGCCGCTGAGGGCGTGTACCAAGTAGTGGTGTGGCGTAGTCAGGAGTTCCTATAGTTCCTAGTGAGGAGTTCTGTATGTGGCCCGGTTTACCTTGAACTGTTCATGTGGGCGATCCCATGAGTAGAGACCTGAAAAAAGGGCGAAAAATGTTTTGTGTTCTTATAAAGTCATGAAGTTCGGATTAGCGTTTATTAGTGAAATAACATCTTTTGTCTGGTTACGATTGATGTTCTTTGAGTTGAAAAACTTATTTATAGTCCTTAAAACTGGTGTATAAGAATCGTTGTCCAACATCATTACCACTTTAGTAGTTTTGCCTGGCTTTCACATGTTTGTCACTTTAATGTGCTTTGCAATGGAATCTTTTCAACGTAACTCAGCAGTTGCAGTATTTACACATTAGTGTAACAGCACTTGTTGTATAAACACAGTCACTTTTAAACTCTTCAGCCCGATGCCTTGCACTAACCATATTTTTTAGCATTTCTTATGTGGAGCAAGTAACATTTAAAGACTGTAAATATTGGTAATGATGTTATTTACGCAGACTATGTTAAAACCAATAGCAGGCAGTTATAAAAAAAATAGTTTGGTCGCTGCAACATAAAAGACTTTTGAAAGCAAAGTATAGACAGTAGTAAAGAGTACGGGCACAGATGTGGCATGTGCAGGCGATGGTGATGGGGGAGGGGACAGCCTTTGCTGCAGTAACAAAGAGAGGGGAGGAATTAGCACTCTCCCCTTTCCCTTTAGGATGTTATCCCGTGTTATCTGTCACCTGAGATAATAAAACCACTAGGGATACATATCATAACATTTATATTGCCCTGTCTTGAAACCTTGAATAAAATTAAGTTGGTTCTTTGTTTACTCATTTTTATATTAAATACTCACTAGGGATGGGTCGGTACCGGTTCTCGGTTCTCGGTTCCTACGGTTCTCGGCATTTTAACCGGCACCGAGAACCGCAGGTAAAATGTCGGTGCCGGTGCCGGTGCCGGTACCGGTACCGGCAGTATAGCAAAACCCTTTACAAAAATAGTCCTTCACTACAACTTAAATGCAGCATGAAATGGCTCAACTCACGTTCAATTCACATATGAATTATTTTTTTGGACTTCTGTGGAATAATATTCATCTCTAGCTATAAATTAAATTACACGTGAAAATTTTAATGTTCTCGTCACATCTGTAAACAAAGCACGTTATACAATCAAAACATAGCGAGAAGCCTAAAACTCACATAGTTTCGGTTCCCTGCAAGAATTTCCGAAGATTTCCGAAGTTTCGAGTTTTGGTACTAACGCCACTTCAGCCGCTAAATCAGAAGTTTCCAATGAAAACAAGCATGTTGTGACTAACCCTTCGATTTTTTTTAATTTAAATTTTTGAGAGAAATCCGAAGTTGCACGAACGTGGTAGGGAACCGTAACTATGTGAGTTGTAGGCTTCCCAAACATAACAGTTGAAGGTGCCATAGATACATGTAGTTCATAGATGTGTGCAACTCTATAACGTGCCTCAGCAGAGATGTGAGAACAGAAAGACGCCATGTTTGTTTCAATTTGTTTTTAAAAATAGGTAGTTAATTGAGTTGTTGAGACGTAAGTAAGGGTGAGTGGTGTATAAAGAATAATTAAAAGTTCAAAATTCCACAGAATATTTGTTTAACCTATAATTTAATTAATGACTGATTTAAAAATTTTCATAATAATTTTCCGCATTCTAAAATTGTATGCTTTTTGTGTAGTGCTTTGGACTGTAAGTTCACTGCATCTGCAGCCATCTAATGTAATGGCTAGTAACTTTCTCTTTTAGGTAAACGGGATTGCTTTGAAGGGGGAAGTTTTTTTTTTTTTTTTTTTAAAGTAAAGTGGTGTATGGATGTGTAGATGTATTTTACTATTGGCTGGTCAAACAAAATGCTTGTTGACACTTCTAAAGTATAATTATTCTGGCCAAATAGAGCAAATTGTGTAAGAAATGGCATCAGAAGTGTAGCAGTAATTTACTGTTGACTGTGCAAACAAACTGAATTCAATGTAGGCAATAAGTTTGATGGACATTTTAATAGTTTAATTCTTTGAAAGTTCACCATCATTGTATTTATTTCCATTATTGTAACATTTTCTTTTTATTCCTATGTTTTAAAGGAGGGTGTATGTAGATTTCTTAAGGTAATTAACAGATTGATATAGGTAGTAAATTTTAGTTTTATTAAGTGTTCTCTATATTATTTTGAATTAATTTTTTTATTAATACATATTACATTTTTAATAGGTTGGTTTGTTTACTGTAGATTGAAACAGTGCTTTTTTTTGTAGCCAAAACAATAAATAGTTTATTACTTAAAACACCTCATAAATAATGTGTGAATAATATTTTTTTTATTGTTTAAGTCAGAACCGAGAACCGAGAACCGATTTTTAAGAACCGGTACCGAACCGAGAACCGGGAAAAAACAGGAATTGACCCATCACTAATACTCACAATTTGAAAATAAAAGTATTGATTATTAATTGCTAATTAACTGTGCAAAATCAGGGTCCGGGAACATTATCAGGTGAGGAAATGTAATTTGTGATATTGTGTGGCCACCCACCGGAGCTGTGCTGATGAAGTGATGCAGTAGTGGCGTGCAGTAGTGTGGTTGAGGGGCAGCACTGCGCTTGTTGCAGAGAACATCCTGCAGTCGTTCCTGACGGGCGTGCCGGAGGACACACGGCCGCAGCCGTCCACCTCCAGGCAGCACGCCCACATGGACACGGACGCGCTGGACTGATGTGGCCCGGGCCGCTCCCCCCCTCCCCCTCTCCCGCAGCGTCCACACTTATTTATTTCCTGACGCGACTTCGTATCCGACCATAAAACTAAATTATGTGTACAGTAATTGTCAGGTTTGTGGAGAGATTCCAGCTAGCATGCGCAAACCTGAAACAAGAAAATCATTCTTATTTTTATTTTTTTTTTAAAAAAAAATACTGTTTCCTATTAATTTTTTTTAACTGAACAGTTTTTGTCTTTGTGTATGAATGTATATGTTTGTGTGTGTATATATGTATGCATATATATGCACATATATATATGGAAAGATTTAACATTTTATGTATATATATAAAACAATACAGAGCTATGGTGGATTCTTAAAATTGTTGGAAATGTTTAGGCTTGTTTCCAAACATAATTTTTTAAGCCCATAAATAACTGCACTGTATGTGCACCAGTTAGGCAGAATATTATAGCAACATATGTTGTATAGTTGCAAATGAACTGTATAATATGTTTTACATTGTGCTTCATAATCAAATTGTTACTTTAATTATTTTCTTGAAAAATAAACATTTACTTTAGAAAATAGTAGATACTGAATTTTAATTATTACTGTAGCAACAAACTTGGTTACATTTCACAATGTAATAAAAAAATATTTTTCAAGGCTGGCAGTTTTATTTTATTTTCCATGTTTTACATCAACAATCTTTAAAATGCTATGTAGTTAAGTAAAATATTATCTCTAAATATTTTACAGATACTACAATGCTTTTACAATTAATGCTGAAGTGTACTTTTGTAATGATTGTATATTATTTAATTCAGTTGTATCTGGTGTAGTGCTTGGACCGTGGGAATCCTATCAAACTGAGTTGTATTTATTCTGAAAAAATCCATAAATTTGGCCTTGTTATCACACAGCTGCTTAATCAAATGATGAAATTCTCCAAATTCATTTCTTTTTAGATTAACTTCATGAACCCATTTATTTTTATCTTCACATACAGCGAGAGCCAGCTGAATATTATCATCATCGGAATCATCACTTTAATTCCATGGCATGCATGTCTCCGACATCGCAAACATTGCATAGCTTTCTGTGTGGCCTCAGCCTAATTGTCTGTTGAAATAGATGTTCGACCAGACATTAATTGTAGATACATATGTTATTTATTGTAAATAATTATTGCTTTGGCAAGCCAAGTTCCCATTGAAATAGTAGTATCATTTTAAATTTTAGTGGCTTCAGAATACACAGCAAATAAGGAAGCACAAGTACAGGGTCTTGACAGCCAGTGAGGTGGTGCACCATCCTGTTGGAAGATAACGTCAGGTTGCAGGTGTTCCAACTGTAGCACTGCAAACTCCTGTAACATGTCCAAGTACACATCGCTGTTGATGGTCGACCCAATGAAAATGAACGGACCAATGATGCAATTGTGCATAAGCCCGCACCACACATTCACTTTGGGACTGTCTCGTTCCATTTCACGTGTGACATGAGGGCGCTCAGATCCCCAGCCATGTCTTAGCCAATGTCATATGCTGTAAACTGTTCGTTTTTATCTAGTCTAGTGGCCAAGTTATTAATTGTTAAAGTTGTCAAGATAATTTATGGACACACTGTATAACAAAGAAATTTGGGTTTGGTCACATAACAGTCAAAAATTTATGGACATACTGTATAACAAAGAAATTTGGGTTTGGTCACATAACAGTCCAATTACATATTCTTAAATTTACCAAAGTTCATTTGTAATTATGAAACTACTTACAAATATAAAAAAAAAATAATTTGTAGTTAAATGGATTATTTTAACTGTGTCATAGCTGATCAGGAGTGTGATGCAGCATATAGTATGTCAACATTATTTATATTTTATTCTATGTATAAAATAAGTTTGGAATTTTCTATAGCAGCTATATTTGGAAAATAATTGACTATTGGATGTAGGTTTGCTACTTTTTATACATTACAAAAACTTTTTTTTTTATCTATTACAATAAATTTCATGAAAAACTGCATTAAGCATTGTGTAAATATGTAATCAACATAAAAAAACTAAAACTATAATTACATCTTTATATAATATCACAATTGCCCTCTTTTATCGTGTAATCGTCGTACTCGCATAATCGTCGCACCTATATTTTTGGCCGTCAAAATTGGGATAAAAAAACCTCGCATAAATGTCAAATTATGTTTTTGGTCCCGCTATTAGATGCTGAGCGCTTTGTGTAGGTATCTTTTCCGTATAAAACGTATTTTAAAGTAGAAATATAATATTTATTTGGTCATTACCACTTAATAAATAACGGAAAAATACGAAGTTGTCTTGACGTGTAAATTTTCTTTTAAAGACTTTTTAAAAGTTATTTCCTATTTCTGATAGTCTGTGTCGCCGCGGTGTACCGTTTTGTTAACATGTAGCCAGCGCTAGTTGGCATCATTCGTGTTTGGTTATGTTGCTGTCCGTATAGAGCGCGCGCACGTAGTCGAATATCGATATCTCGCCGATTGCATGCATCACCTGCTCTCTGTCAGGTGCCGAGTTAACTACATTTGACGGCCTGCACTCTTTCGTGGCATGTTACGTGTTGGTTCACTTTACAGATTCAAGTGGCTTGCATTCGTGTCACAGTTTGGTTTTCTATTTAAAGTTGAAGAAAGGTTTTTGTTTAATGAATTATTAATATAAATTGTTTGGCGTGCTCTTGTATACTCCACCTTTTTTCCATGAACAGGTTTTGTTTTTGTTTTTATGAATAACTTTACCTAACATAATTTTTTTTCCCGCATAATCGTTGCACCCCTACTTTTCAAACTTTTTTTTAGAATAAAATGTGTGACGATTATCCGAGAAAACACGGTACTTAGCCGTTACTGCTTTTGTGGTAAATTGCATAGGGACTCTACATGGCCCTTTAAACAGCGGTGTGCTAATCATTGTTACTATAGAGCACGTGTGTAAACATGTTAGTGAAAAATTTATGCCATGGGCCAAAATTAATTCCGTTGCTTAGTTGAAGTTGGGGCTAGACACACTAATTACATAATGTTACGAATGTGAGAGATGCCGTCCACTGACGTAAGGCATGCCACGCACGCCTGGCCGGGTTACGAGGGTCGTGGCTACCCCATCCCCCCTTCCTCACCCTGTGCATCGTCCTTCCTCAGCGCTGTTATCCATCGCCGAGCGGCCTTGAGAATTCCGCAGGCTGCCGCGTGGAGTGGCGTGAATGGGCTCCACCTTTCTGGACTTTTCGGTAGTCGGCCTAGGAGGATGTGACTCGTCGGTTGGAGAAGAGTGCCACAGGTACTCGAGCAGCGACGCCGACCTCCGCAGGAGTTCCGGGTGAGTTCGGAGAGTTCTGCGAGTGAAGGGAAGTGCGACGACAGCGAAGAGGGCGAGAGACCACCCGGAGAGTGACACTGTTGTGTGCATGCACTGTGTATCAGTCCACTGGATATAAATATATTTGTTTATTTTTTAATTGGATGTGTTTGTAACAAGTTTGGTTGGGTCAAAATATTTCTTTAGTTAAGTTATTTGTTATTCACCGTACGCTTTCATTCACACAATCGGCCTGGAGTGTGTGTTGTTGCCCGGCACACTTCACGTGCCGACAGCAGCTGCACAGAGGCCGGATGTGCTTGTGCGCGTGGAGCCAGCATCTTGACATCGCCTCCCACCGGCTGCAACGGTCGCGAGCCTGACCCTCGCACGCCGGGACACAGTCCCTCCTCCGTCCCTGCGGACTGGATTCCCCACTGATTCCACTGGGGTTTTTGCCAGGCGGGCATGTGGTGACACTGCGGGACACTTACCTACGAGGGCCCTCTGTCGTGTTAGTGTAGGTGGTGCACGTGGCACCACGCACTTGTGAACAGCTCGTCTCTTGTATCTGTGTAACATTCACATCTGCGACTACCATCACCGGGGAAATAGGCAAAGCACATCAGTTTATTTATAATACAAGATCCACATTTACTAAACTTTTTTTTCCCCCTTCGTTTTAATTAAGTTTGCGGTACATTGTGAAAGTCGTTCTTATTTTGCCTAAATTAAATAAATTGTATCTGTGTTCATGCTTAATACGTACCTACCTCCTTGTTTCTGCTGAAGGGCATGTTTTTTAAATTATTCCCTAAGGAGCTGTAATACTTCAAATTGTTTACCTGCAGTTTACTGTTTTAACATGTGGTTAGGTTAGCCATATTTATATAACTATTGTGATATCAAAAAGAATGGTGGATTAGGTTAATTTAGATGGAATTAAAATACATACTTACAAATTGTGCGGACGGTAGGTTAGGTTAGTTACATTAAAATTGGTGAGAAATTTTGTTGTTTGTTGAAAAGATTTTACAGTATTTATAATGTAGCTAACCTAATCTAACCAACTATCCACAATATTTTAAGTATTTTTAGTGCAGCTAATCCAACCATATTGACATTTCTCATGAGATCACAGATTTGTAATAGGTAAACCTACCTAACTACTTGAAGTATCGCAAGGCCCACTGAGAGAACGACTGGAAATAACTCCAGGAAGTAAAATAAAACATTTTGTAATTTTTAATAACTTTTTTTCCCATAGAAATGGCTTTCCTTAAGAATTACCAACTATAGTAATATTTCAATGCACTCTTCAGCAAAATGTATTATTGTTTACACATGCTGATGCAAATTATTTGCTTATATAACTTGGTTCCAATAAGCCGTGAATCGACATGTTCCAGCTTTCATTATTGTGCAAGTGTGGATCTCAAACACTCTTCTGAACAAATATATTCTGAAAATGGTATTTTATAATGTGACCTAACAAAAATTTTAATAAATTGTGCTTTGGGTTTTTGCAGAATGTTCTGTTTGTGAATCATTATAGTGCATTTAGAGATTCTGACTTTTTTTAATTGCATTTCTTTGGAACTTTGCTTCCTAGAGTTTGAGCGGAGCGAATGTGAATGACACATCTGTTTTCTCGCAGCATATGTGTTTGTTTAATTATCTGAAATAGCGCTGAAATGTTGCAGGTAGATGGGTATTCCCTCTGCTTGCTCTACCATATTTTGTGAAGCAGGATTAATGGAAATCTACAGAATAAAAAATCAATAGTAACAAATGTGTGTCAGCAGGATAATTATTTATAACATAGTAAGGCTGGGAAATCAGATCCAAAATATTTTACTAATTTTTTCAGGCAGCCTTTTAGTGCCATAATTATTCTGTAAAGAAAAGGCTCTTAAAAATATTTTTTAAAACTTGTTTTCATAAATTAATTTTTTGACTAGACTTTATGAATACATCATAATGTTTTCTAGAGGATAACAAAGCTATTTAAGTAACTAATTGTGACAATTTAAAAAAAAAAAAATCTCCCCTAATTAGGTAATGAGGACTGTGAATATGTAGAGTAGGTGCTTCTGGGAAATAAGATGGATAACAGCAAAGTTAAAGGTTCAGTAGGATAGGTCAGCTAAATAAAAAAAAACCATTTTTCGAGTGTATAAATTAATGAAAAAGAATTTAAGAATTTACATTATAAATGCAGCTAACTTAACCGACCTTTACTTCAGTTATTATTCACCTATTTCCCAGAAGCTGCTACTTTACATATTTGATGATTACAATTAAGACTACACAGTAATGTAGCTCATACTATAAGTCGCCCTCATTTTTTAATGTAGCCAATTTATTGGCTGTGAATAACTGGCCTTAGTAAACCTAGCCTATAACAGGTTATTTTTAAGGGATTATTTTGGACACATTTAATATTTTCCGCACTTCATAGCCAACTTCATAACATAACCATGGTGGTGAATCACTTATTCCTCGCAATCCTAAATTACTCTGTGGCACATTTAACTTAATAATTGTCAAAATTTATAAATCTCTGATAAGCCATTGTAGTAAAATAATTTGACAGTTGGTACTGTTAACTGGCCCCAAAATGTTTTCTCTACATTTGGTAGTTTAAAAGGTGGTATTTTAAATATATTAATTTGGTAATTGGGAAACAGTATTGATTACATTTCAATTACTGTCATCATGGATATAGGTATCATTCTCTTGACTTAAGTATGCACATTAGTGATTTGTCACTAATTTTTTTTTTTTTTTCTCTTGGCAACACCTCCATTATAGAACAGAACCTCCATTGAAGCAACTAAACTGATGTTCATTTTGTGCAACAAATACAAATTAGAAATGTGCTGCAAGTTAATATTTTTTTAACGATCATCAATTGAACATTCTTCTCATTGTATGTTCCTCCAACACCAGGGTTTTTCCACATGATGTTGTTTGATCACAAACTATACAGTCTACCAACATACCATCTGCTTCTAGTTTCACAATCACATCTACAACAAGCTTTGTGAGGACTGCCGGGGCTGCACTTTTGGTGAGAGACACACCAACAACTGGCTCGTCACCGACTAAACCGTGATTAGCATACGTAGATGAAATTGTGCTGTGTGTGAGCCTACATCCACTTACCCTGTGATTGCACGAGACACTGAATTAAAAAAAAAATGTTGTGTTAAAAATTTTGTCGAACAATAGTACACCATGATGTTCAGTAGTGTTGACTTGAGTGTAAGGATTTCAGTTTACTTTACACTGCAAAATTTTGTCTGAAATGCCACATTCTGCCTATACACCTCTGATGATTGGGAACATGTAGAATTTTTTTGAATATGCTGGTATAAAAAATGCTATTACATTGCATTAAATTAAGTAATTGTATTGTGTGACAATAATTGTTTATTAAAAGTAGAAGTGCCAACAGCAACTGTAAATTGTCGTTGCAAAACTAACACTTTTTTACAGTTTTATTCTGCATGGCTTGCGCTGTGTCAAGTATGATGGAAGATTTAGGAAAATTTTGACACTGCAGATTCTGTTAAATGAACTTTGTTTCATGGTATCTAAATGGTTTGACCTTGAACTTCATGAATATAGTGTCATCTAGGGGTGTGCAAATATTCGAAATTGCAAATATTCGTGCAAATCAAATATTTGATTCGATTCACATTTGAAACCAAATTAGGTATTTGAAAATTTCAAATATTCGAAAGTTTTCGAATGTATTAAAATGTTACTTTTGTTTGACAAAACGTGTGATACAATAATGTGTCGAACCTCGAGAAATCATTTTCCCGAGAGACTTAATGGAAGAAAAAAAAACTGTAAGCTGACCTTTACTTACATCAAATTTTAGGTTAAGTAAATGGGCATGCTGAGAACAGTTAAAGACAATGTAGCGTGAAAATTATCATAAATGCTTACGATTTAAATACAAACTTTACGTGATGTGTAGCATAATTAATTTATTATATCCAGTTGTCCTTAGCACAATTTTTGGGCGAGCCATGTGCCATATAAAAGTGTAAAACTATTTTAAACAATGCCAGCACATCAGCTTTCAATAATAACCTTTAAAAACTAATGCACACATACTCTTTGATCACCATTCTATTAATTTTACTAATACAAATCTAGAGAATATTTTTTAACGATAGAAAAGTAAACACAGCTGCTATCATGGCTACAGCAAAAAAGAAAACGTGTCCATTTGTGGTTATGGCCAGCAGAGCACCCCATGGCCAGAGAATTGTGTTGCTATAGAGCATCCCACTCTTAGATTGCAGTGTGGAAGTAAATGGGCGCATTCTCTCTCTCTCTAACACACGCCGATTGCCGTTAGCGCTGTCCTTGTTTCTTCCTGAGTTGTTGCCAAACATCAAACGAAACTAAAATTTTAATTTTTGGACCAAGCTTTTTTTCATATTGTATAGCATCGAAATACGCACCAGGCAATGCTTATTTTGAATACTTAACAATATTTTAAGTGTCCGAAAAAATTAAAAAACATAAATTATTCACTGCGAACTGTTTTGAAGTATTCCGAGATGTTTCACATAAAAAAAAAATAACCTACATGTGTATTTCATTCAGATTTTTTTTAATAATAAATTAATGCCTTAGGACGCCACCGAACAAATGTTAAGACAAAAACTGTACAGGTTTCACTTAAATAATTTTTTTAATATATTGAAATGCATTTTCTCACAAACTGACACATCAAAAAGTTGACCAGCGGAAAACTTTTTTTCTATTTAAGATAGATAGATGACCAAGCGTGAAAAATGTTCACAATGAATTGAATTAGTTTTTAAAAGCAGCTCCATCTCAATTGCTTCTACAGTTTCCGTGGACATATCTGTTAAAGATGTGTCTTATCAGTACAAGAGCGCGCTGCAATAGAGGATTCTTTCACAAGCTGCCGTCATAAGAGGAAACAGGGTCGTGTGTTTAGATAAGTGGGGTTCTGTCCTACAAGCAATTTCAAATACATGGCTTCCTTAGTCAACCATGTATTTCCTTAGACACGCATTTCTGAAAACCAGCCTGCCAGTTAGTATCGCGTCTCGCGACGAAGCAACGCGTTGTGTCCAGTGACTTGTTACAGTTATAATTTTGACAAATTATATATTAACATACGTGATATTATTTTCTACATTTATTATTATTATTACGTACATATAAAATATGGAAGATAGAACACCGAAAATAAATTATATCGGTAGGCTACGCGGGAGGGAGCGCAAGATTGTGTTGAATGTATTTGAGTATTTTTCAAAAAAATATGAGTGTGTGCAATGCAATTATTAAGAAAGCTTACCATTCTTCTGGTCAGCTCTGTGCTACTCTTATGGATGGGGTATCAACATTGGTCAGCGGTAGCGATAGTGATAAAAAGGTATGTGATGTTATTAATTTCTTAATCAAGTTAACGTTACATTTATCGTATAAATTCCCATGAATGAAATGTGTGTGAACAGATTCTTATTGTAAGTTAAAGTTAAAAAAAAAATTCCTTATCGGCACAGCCTAAAGGCGCAGGAAGATTTTGATGATTATATTTCTTTACATTAGAACAAAAAGGGATTTTTATATCCTTACACCCATATTTTCTTCTTCCCCTTGCAGTAATGATTGTTACAAAAATATTTTAATCGAATCTTGAACATAATATGTAAAATGTATGAAATAAATACGAAGGAATTTAATAGCAATCATGGTACAAAATTTTGAATTATTTTTATATCCTTTTCAACACCAAGCATCTTATCAAACATTGTTTTAGACAAAGTTTTGGAAAATAATTATGATATTTACAAACAATTTAAACAGATTTGATAAAATGTCTACTAAGGCAGTTACGTTTTTTTTTGTCCAGTGAAAATATTTTTTGAACCCATGCAGTTATAGCTGGTCGTATCAAAAATTTATTTTGAAAACATTTTTTGGCATTAGGTACTCCGAGTTATCATACGTTAAAACGGATGCGATATTATTCATACTATGGTAGTTGTTGCGATTTTTCTGTTTTTCAAAAAATCTTCCCCATTTCGACCCAATTGTACGGATTATTCCCATAACTTACTCGACCGAGAATTTCCATTGCCGTATTTTATTTATCATTTTGGACATGACTTGTCCAAAAATACGGCATTTATCGCGCCCATGAAAATGTGATTTTTATATATATATATATATATATATATATATATATATATATATATATATATATATATATATATATATATATATATATATATATATATATATATATGGGATTTTTAGAACATAAAAGAAAACTATAAGAAATTTTCGTCTACAATAGGTAGTTTTTATTTGAAATTTACATAAAAGTGGCATTATTACAAATTTATTTGTGTAATAGTATAAAATATTATAAATTACAATATGATTTCTTAAAATGCTTCTTGTTCCATCCAAATTACAAAGACACACATCTCCTGAAATTCGTAATGTGTTAGAGATTTGGCAACAGCGCGCACCATAAGCCGTGTACTGCAATCTAAGAGTGGGACAGGTTATAGAATTGCTCCAGCGCAATCACCTTTTAAACTATCGAAAATGTTACATAAATAATTAGATAAAATTAAAAAGACACAATAAACAAAATTCATTAAAAATTATTTTGCCTTAACACGTTTGATTCCGAAAGACTGAGAATGGAATATTGACCATGCTTATGCTTACGAGCAGTTGTAATAAACAACTCTTCGATATATCGATTGGTAATCGCTTGACTATTTACTGCGGAAAATAAAACTGATACATCGAAGATCTGTTTACTTTCATAAACTTTTTTTGCCGTTTTTAATTTTCAGAATAAGAAGTGAAGTTCAGAACGTTGTTTTTTCTGCTTCTGGGAACATTGTCACTTCCAAGAGGCAATGCCTGGATCCAGAACATGTTAAGGAATTGGTCTTTTTGCACTGCAATTTACGTAATGTTGATGGCATGGTGTAGGCTTGGCTTTTGATGAAGACATTTCTATACCACTGATTGTGTTTCATTACTAAACCATTAGAAGAGACATAAAAATGTACATGTTACTTGAGCAATAAAAATGTATTTAAAGCTAAAGAACATTACTCTTTTAAACAACAATTTATAATATGCCAAATTTTTACTGTAATTATTCAGATTTATACTTAGAACTTAATTAGAAAATATTCGCAAACTATTCGCTATTCGCAAATATTTGCAATTATTTGATTCACATTTGATTTGCATTGAAAAAGTCACATTCGCACAGCCCTAGTGTCATCTATCATGCATTCCTGAAATGTGTACTTGGCTGCTAATGTGCTAATTACTGATAGCCAACCACTGTGCAACCAGCTATGTTCAAATTATTTTCTACCTGCCACTTTATTTAACACGCTGTGCATATTTGAATTTAACATGTTTTGTAGTTATATATTTTTTCATTTACTGGATTTATGATCTCTCAAACACAATCTGTTGGAAAAAATGCTCAATTTATTGTATTAAGATATAAGTGAAATGTTAAGTAATATTACAGTAAACCATAACATAAAAAAAATAAATAGTTATTGCATTATGTATTGAAGTTAGTAACTATTCAAATTAATGCTATAAATATTTACTTTTAAAATAATATCCTGTGCTTGTTTAAATTAAAAAAAGTAAAAGGGATTTTATTCATCAAAATTTTATTCATGAAAATGCAATGTTTGCCTTCATTTTCATTCAGATAATGGCAAACTTATATCATAATATTTTTATTCAAGTCAGTAAAATATATATTTTCTTCCTTAAAACACTAAGAGAATTAGCTGCATTAACAGTAAAATGGAAACCCATGTCACTTGCATTTAAATATTCCTAGTTGTGGATTATTAGGATATCTTTATGATCTGGCTCAAACCACTGTGTACTCTCTCTTTGTGTCGGATTTACAGGGAGAGTGAGTGAAAAGATAATATCTTTATGTTATTATGGGGAGTATATTGTGAGTGCCAGGAGCAAGATAAACAGGTGGCACATGGCTAGACCAGGTCCATCTGAACAGGGAAACTTGCAAGTGGGAGGACGCAGGCAGGACAAAGATAGGAGTAGTAATGACACATGTTCTGGAGCAAGTTACAGGCCTATGGGGCTGATGTTGTAGCGGTTGAGACGTGTTTGGATGAAGAAATGGGGGAGGGATAATGGTGTATGTGCAGGAGGGACTGGTCGGAAAGCTTGAATGGGTGGGGAGAAAGCAGAGGATTGGAGGCGGGGAGAGACAAGTAAGGTTGCTGTTGCTGGTGGTGTCCAGACCCCAGGACAAGGGGATGAAGCCTTCGAGGCGGTAGTAGACAGACTGAACATGCCAGGGGTGGTGTGTGTCCCAGCTGGTGAACTGTGGACTGAGGCAGGTGGTTGGGGAGCACACCCGAAAGGCAATGCTAGAGGTGAGGAGGAGAGTGGAAACCTGGATGTGGTTATTGTGAGGCGGTGGTAGGCAGTATGGTGATGGCGGGGATCAGCGACCACAGGATGCAGGTGGTGGGGATTGGGATGGGATGGCCGGATGATGCGCAAAGGCGAGAGAAAGTGGTGAATTAATGGGGTAGAACAGACAGAGTATGGGCGGAGGCATTCTTAATGCAGATTATCACAGGTGGTTAAAGGAGGGGTTAGAAGAAAAATGGGTGGCCTTCAAAACCATACTGGGGAGGATGGTGGAGTGTTTAGTGCCAGAATAAAGAATAGGAGAAGGGGGTGACCCTCTGTACAATGGGAGAGAGTCAAGTGCCATCAAACGAAGATGCCCACGTGAAAAGGTTGAAGGATGAAGGGGGAAGGGAGGAGGGGCTACCAATAATGAGGGGGAGAGATGATATAAACACTCAATTCGTTTATAGATAATTAAGTTGATATAATTAATGTAGCAAATTATGTAAGGGAGTTATAGTTCTGGAAGACGTGCGAGTGAAGCCTACATTTTATTTATTTTATGGTTTAAGGATGGAAAACAGTTTTGGAAGTATTGATTAGTCGTTCATGTCTTCTATGGAATTTATAAATTTTGATATATCAAATTTAGCGCTGTTATCTTCTTCTTTTCCTTACTGGTACGTCGATGTTTGTCAAAATAATTTGGCTGTTGTTTTAGAATGTTTGAAGGATTCGAGGCTTTGGTAGAAAAGATCTACGAAGGGAACAGAGATGTATTCTGGTCGAATCAATATTTTCACCCGTTATACTATCTATAAATTGATCCGGGACAACCGCTGAGTTCGTAATTTAGCTGACAACGACGAGTGAATAGAAACTTATGCACTTTTAGTGACGGAATTAGGGACATTTCCGAACTTCAAGTAAACTACACAACCGCGTCGGTCGTTTCATTTGTTGGTGACTATGCACGAGAAAGACATTTAAAATCTTCGGAAGAGCTCCAGAGGAAAATCACCAGGCGTTGCTAGCGTTTCGCGATGCCGATCCCGAACATCCGAAGGACAAGTCTTTGCCGGGACGACATCCCGCTGTCTACAGATGTGACTGCAGTTCCTTCAGTGAACAGACTGTTGGTGAGGTCCCTCCGTTTCTGATTTTACCACTTTCCAGAGCCAGAAGGACGTCCAGTCGCGGAAGAACGAGACGATGAATTTGCCGTAGTTTTGAACCCTCTTTTCAGTTCGAATCCAGTGTCTACCCAAATCCAGAAAAACCCAGGAGTCCTACTTCATCACTCATGCTCTCCGAGACACTAGTTTAGTCGGTAAACTGCTGACGTGGTTTTAGACAATACTAAACCTACAATACAGGTGTGTAAATACGATTATTTAGGAAAGGCTTTACTCTTACGTACTAAAGGAAGTTATGACTCTAACAGTAATATTAAATAATAATGTAAATATAAATTGATAGTTTCAACTATATGGTGATTACTGTGATGAGTAAACGAGATTAAATCCTAATGGTACGAATGAATCCTTTTCGGTTTGTATGGTTTTTAAATTAGTAGTTTCAAGGCGCCCTTTAACATATATATTTAGATACCGACTAAGTTTCGCTATATATATATATAGCACTGGCAGTCAATGACTGAAGGTCATATGGATACTAATATATCAAGTCATTGAAGAAAGAATTAGATATCAAATGGTAATCGTAAGCTAATGAAAATTTATTCGTTGGTATTACGAATTCCTATACTGCCAGTTTATCTGTGGACTCACCTGATTTGTCTAGCCAGAAGTAGAGTCATCTTAGTATGATTAACAAAATTTGAAGCAGGTGAGCAACCATAATGATGGAGAAGGTTGATAGTCTGATTGAGGACGTAGGGTGGTACTTCCTGAGGGATAGGAAACATCCCTAATCATGATGTTGGAGAGGAATTGGATAGCAAACTGAGACTGTTCGCTGATGACTGCGTGATTATGAAACTGTGGAGGAAACGGCACACCTGCAGGAAGACTTGAAGAAGCTGAAAGTTTGGTCAATTGCAAATGGAAGGGGGATAAATATAAACAAAATTAAGTGTGGTCAGATTCACAAGAAGGAAGGTCGTTAAAAAATATATAGTTGGAAGGGGCAAGCCATTCAGGAGGTAGGTGAATACAAGTACCTGGGAGTGACCCGGGCTGGGGAAAGCAGGTGCAGTGTGTGGTAAAGAAGGGGAGAAGAGGGCTGGGGCTGAATGCTAGGACACTGAAGGGGACTGGATGGAGAGTAAAGGAGAAGATGTTTACAATGCTTGAATGTGCATACCTAGGGATAGAAATTACGTAACTGGAAAGGGTGCAACGTATGCAGCTAGATGGGCGATGGGTACGTGGTGGAGAAGAGAAGGGGCGGAGGGTGAGATGCACAGGCCATCTGTGATGAAGGAGTTAGGGTGGGACACACTACACAGAAGGAATAAAGTAGAGAGATTGGTGAAGTGTTTTAGGGCGACAAGGGGTGAGAGGGGCTGGGGGATGCTGAGAGACGTTGAACAAAGGTGTGTATAGAGGGAGGAGGGATCGTGGGTGGAAGATTCAGAGAGATTGGAAAAGTACGGAAAGAGAAAGGTAAGTATTCCTGATGAGGTTAGGACAGGAGTGGAATAGGATTGAGGTAAAGATACTGTATGTGAGAAAAGGAAAGGACTAGAAATGGCTTCAGAAATTGGGCTAGTAAGGGGGGCGGGGACTCCTTGCCACTGGGCGGAAGCCCAATCGCAAGTCGAAATCAAATTTAAAAATTTAAATCAACTGTAAATTACTGGTAAACTAATGGGAAATACAATGTAGGCTTACAAAATGGTAAAATATGTAAAGCATTAAAAAATAATAATTTTCAAATTATTGTATTGTTTTAGATTGCTAAAAAAAAACATGGGGAGGAATATGCACTTTTTTATAAAATAATATATGTATATGTGTATATACATACATACATACATACATACATACTGTTACGATTTACCGCGGGTTCTTAAAGGATAGCCCAATTAAAGATTTTTATCACACACACAGTTTTATTTATTACCATTAATTGTCACTTACAAATAATCTTCTTAATTGGCAGATAATTAATTACACGTAAAGAAATGTCAATTCCCCAGTCACTCGTTTCACACACCTCGCTGGGCCGCACTTCCGGCGCAACTCTCGCCGCAGCACCCCGTCGCCGCACTCCGCCGCCGCCGTCACACCCTTCGCCGAGATCCCACACGACTCGCTCGCAACTTCACTCGGGACTCCGCCGCGCCCGCGACTCTATCGCCCGGAAACTCCCGACTCCACTGAACTCACTCACTCCCTGCCCTGGAACCTTCGTCCAAGGACTTCGCCACTCTGCCGCACCCGCGGCACTATCGCCTAGAGGTGGGTCGTAAAGTATCAACCTGATACTTTGGCACTGATACGCGCCTGTATCAGGAACGGAAAACGAGTACACTTGAAAAGTATCAGAGACTTTAGTATCAGTTCAGAATTCAGCTGGAACAACACCACGGCCAATGAATACAGTACCCGATCGCAGATGACGGTCACTTGGCCGGAGCTTGTGAAAGGGGAGGGAGCAGGAACGACGAATAAGGGATAAAGAAGGGAAAGAATGTAGGGGAGGAAGCGCAGGGGAAGGCGTTGAAGCCTTGAAGGAGAGGTGCAAAGCGATATTGTTACAAGCAGGGCTGCCACTCATGGGTTTTTCCACCCAGATCTGGGTTTTTCCAATGGTGTTTGGGTTTCTGGGTTTTTAAATAATTAATTCCAACAATTATAGGTTTTTTATAATTTTAATTATTTTTATACCTAAAACAATAATAAAGGTAGTAGCTACTGTATCTGTTGCAATATCTGTTTGATAAATGCAAACAAGTCTATGTGTTTCACACACAAAAATACATATAAACACAAAACTAGTTTTCAAGAAGCTAAGTCGAATATTAAATTAGACACATTCTTCAAAGAGGCTTGCAGAACACAAAACCAATGCAACAATTAACCTTCAAACCAATCTTGTAGAATCAGACTCTGAATAAAGACTAACGTACATGATGCAGTTTTATAAAAACAATTACCGGTTTAAAGGATGCAGTGATGGTGTTTGTTTTGTCATGTATATATTTGTAGGTTTTTTTTATGATATGTACTGGTCCAAGAATTACTTATACAGCCATTTTGCTGCAGTGTAATTTTCTTGTATTGGTTGTATTTAACCGTTTTCAGTCTTGTAAGGTAATTAATTGTTTTATATTAAAACCAGTTATGTTTATATTTTTGAATTAGTACGCAAACATTTTCAACGATAGCATTTTAGACGCATCTGGGTTGTTTACCCATGTGTCTGGGTTTTTTTGTAGGTTATCTAGGTTTTTCATGAATATCAGAGTGGCAGCCCTGGTTACAAGTCGTTTTGTTTATTGTCCTACTTCAAAGTACGCTCAGTGCGCAGTGCGTGCACCGTCTCGTTCAATAATAAAACTAATGAAATTTTAATATTAAAAAGTACATTAATACAAGATATAATATTTATATTTGTGCACCTAACAGCTATGAAAATGCAAATAAATTCTCAGTTGACACTAATAACAGATGTAATCAACATATGGACTTTCTTTTTTCGAAAACAATTAGTAACTAGTGTTTTTATACATTAAAAATTCACGATTTTATCAAAAATAAAAAATAAAAAAACAGGTACATTAGTGAGCATACTATATCAATGTTTACGTTTCAAATGTTTCTTCAGATTAGTCGATGATTTATAACTCAGTTTTTGTTTACACAAATTACAATTAGCAAACTCATTATTTTCCGTGAAAAAATTCCACACTAATGAAGTCTTTTTCGTGCACTTATCCATTCCTTATTTCACTATAAAGATACTAACTACAAAGCATGACAGCCGGCAACAATGTACATGGTGATACACGGCCAGGACGAACTGCAGTGAATGTTGAACTGATTGATACTGGCTGTATCAGGCGGGCATGAGAGTAACAGAGGTAGAGAATTACCGGGCGTGATAAATAATGTATCAGATTCTCCTTCCGGTCGCACGGTCTGCGTACGCGGAGCTTTGTTGCCTCCTGGGACCGTCTGATACAGAAGTATCAGAGACTTGGACCTAAGTACATTACTGTATCAGTATCAGGTTGGGACTGATACCGAAAATTGCTGTCCCAACCCACCTCTACTATCGCCCGGAAGCTCCGCCGCGGGAGAACTCCCGACTCCACTCACTCAGACTCTCTCAGACTCCGACTGACTCGAAGGTCGGCCCCACCTCCTTAAATAGCCCTTGGGTTCCCGTCCAAAACAATCGGGAATGTCTCCGAGATATCGCGGGACCTTCGCCATCGAAAGGCCCAGAAACGCGTCGTGAGTCCTGTCGAAGGACGCGGCGGCTGCTTAAAGAACGCCGATAAACGCAACGAGCATAGGGTTCCCACAAAACGCGCCGATAAACATGTCTGAGTCTTTTTATGCCGCAGTGCGGCCTCTTTTACGCAACTCGATCTCAGGCAGGTGCGCGCTGCGAAGGTCAGGATGTCGCGAGATAGTATGGCACGAGATACCAGGGAGGGGATGCGGGTGGAAGGGGGCGCAGACAGGCCGAACGAGCGCGGCGACGCCAAGCACTGCAGCCAAGCGCGATCGTAACAATACATACATGCATACATACATACATACATACATACATACATACAAGGTTTGGCGAATCAATTTTTAAAATAAGCAAAAAGTTATGTATATTTACAATGTTTGATAACCTACCCCAAATGCAGTATGCTGGATGATTGTACCCATAACCGGGAAGTGAGGGTGACATTTAAAATTAGGGAGTACAATATATATTTTTCACGAACCTCCAAGTTGATTTCACACACATTTTTATTTTTTTTAAACTTTGTTCATCTTCGGGATCTTTATGGTACATATTTATCTTTTTTTTTTAATTTGTATGCAGGAGCCTTAAATATTTCATTGTTTGAATCAATCTACCACTACACCGAGTTCTGCACTCAGACATAAAACAATACTAGGCCTATTCCAAAACTAAATTTAAAACCATTAAGAGTTAGAGATTAAGCAATTGTAATTCAAAAACATAAAGTATTGGAAGACATACATATTTAACATTGCAATTTAAAATTCGTTAAACAGCCGCCTTAGTTGCATTCCAAAGTATGTGTTCCGTTGATAGAACACCGCTGCCGCTATTTAGCGGCGAAACGATTTAGTGTGCCAAGCTTACAACACTTATTTCCCTAACCCGTAGTAAAAGTAACCTTAGGTAGGGAACGTGTTTCGTTATTTTTTATTGGTATATGTTGGCAATTCTGCATATTCTTTGGCGCAGCCGCAGGAAGATTGAAATTATTGCGTAAGTGACCGCGTTTATTCGATTTTTGTTGTTTAATTTGCAGTTCATCACATAGCATGTAAATGCAATGTATCCTAACGTTGCATTAAGATTTACAAGCGCTTTACTCCTCAGAACCAATGTTTTAATGTATGTAGCAGTTGCTCGTTATGTGAAGGCCAACTTTAGCTTGAAACAATTAAACCGGCTAGGTCAAGGTAGAGGTTAATGTATACAGTGTTTTATATCAAGGTTACGTAATGCTGCTTGCATGTGTAATGCATGTTTTTTGAACGCAGGGTTACGTGGTACAAGCTGCAACGGTGGAGTCAGTAAGTACATTTGATACATATATGCTTAACTGATTTATTTTATAGCATATTATAAAACTGATAATTGCGGAGTGAAAACGAAAAAAAACTACCGAAAAGGTAGGTAACTGTCGGACATTGCGGCTTTTTAGAATGGAAAGAAAAAAATCGGAAAACATGGTTTTCACACTTTTACGTGTTCCTAAATTTACTCACAAGGGATGATTTCTTAATTCCTACTAGTTTGTGAAAAAATTAAAATTTTATATCTTACATTACAATACATGTGCGTTTTTACGCTGCCGCAGCCATTAATTATTTACCCGCGATAAATATAAAAACATGTTTTCCATCTATATATATAAAAATGAAACCCGTTTTCCTTGGTCACGGCATCACGCGTGAACGGCTGGACCGATTTCACTAATTTTTTTTTTTGTTGTGTGTGCTATGGTCAGGAGAAGGTTCTTATGAAAGAAAAAATTAAGAAAATTGTGCGGAAAATTAGAAAATTTAAGAATAATGAATTCCTATTTCCCTTGGTCACGCCATCACGCGTAAATGACTGAACCGATTTCACTAATTCTTTTTTTGTTGTGTTTGTTATTGTCACGAGAAGGTTCTTATGAAAGAAAAAATTTAACGGAAAATTAGAAAATTTAAGAATACTGAACCACCATATATAAAATTATTTCCAAACTAACCCAACACTTTGTACAATATAAATATTTTTAAAGTAACCTTATGACATTCAGCTTTAAGCGTTTACAGTTTCCAGTGCGGCTTGCATTTGCAATGTCAATAAATAAATCGCAAGGGCAGTCGCTAAGTGTATGTGGCATCAACCTAGAAAATCCATGTTTTTCACATGGCCAATTATATGTCGCCTGTTCCCGTGTCGGAAAACCATCAGCATTATTTATTTACGCGCCAGAACATAAAACAAAAAATATAGTTTATCAAAAAGCATTAGAGTAGAGAGAAGCAGTGAGGGGTACAGAGACTATTAGTTGATTTATAGAGTGCGCGTGGTATTGAGCTCATTGTTTACTTAAAAATGCCAAGTTGTTTAATAGCAATTTGTAAAAACATTAGTGGAATTATTGAATCCTATGGAATAAACACTATTTTGACAATATATATTTTGTTTTTTATTTAATTAAATTAGTAAGGTCCTTTTCAGTTATAGTGATACCAGGGAATTATGGATTCATTTTTATATGGAGGATATTATAGATTCCAGTTCAAATTGAATAGGTACTCATACCTAAGATAGGTCAGCTATACAAAATAAAGTAGTGCATCATTGCTACGCTAAGGCGGTACGAAGTTCGCCGGGTCAGCTAGTATACTATAGAACTTCCTAAATTATCCCGGCAAAGAAGCTTTGTTAATTCCTACTGATTTGTAAAAAAAAATAACAGTTTACAGCTTGCATTACAGTACATATTCATGCAATCGTCGACATTGTTTATGTTTACCCATGTTTTTTTTTGTTTTTTCTAAATTTCTTTTGAGAATTTTAGTCAATGTACGTGGTGGTGTAATAATGAAATTAGTATAAATAACGACTGTATGCAGTTGTAAGGAAATTTTAATGATTCTATTTCATGTATGTAAGTAATTGTATTACAAAATTTTGTTTTGTTTTATTTTATTTAAAGTACGTACTGTTTTGAGCCACGTTGTAACAAACGAGTCTAATGAGAGCCCAAAATTTAAATTGAATTGTTGACATCTTTCATTTTCTGTGAGGAATATGTGCTGTGCACTGAAGTAGCTGACACAATGAAATTTGCAGTAATTCAACGGAATTCTTTGATTACAGCCATCACATACCCTATTCTGTGTTCGTTATGGCTGATGTTTCATGTATCCCAGTTTATCCCTGAACCAGTGGTACATGCTGCTTGCTGATTTTAATTCTGTACATCAAAAGATCCTGATGGCATCATCCTGTGGTACATGATGCTTGCTGATTTAATTCAGTGTGTTGAAAGATCCTGCACTTAAATAAATTGTGAAGTAAGAAAGAATTTAGATTGTAGGTTGAAAAAAAAATCCTTTTTACTCAACTTATGAACATATTCATTATTATATGACCATATTTTTACGTTATGGCTGATAGAAAACAGATTAGGGCCCTGGCCATACCTACTGACACTAAACAGTCTCGGCTGTGTACTCCTGAGGATCTCTGGAGAACCACAGCTAGTATCTGGTGAACACAAGGGCGGTAACAGCAGTCAGGCCAATCTCTCATGGCAAACTGTCTCGGCTACGCCAATTAAACATAAAGACACAATCGGGCTATTGCACAGGCTACCTAATTTAAATTATAAATGACAATTTTTCAGCAACCATTAGGAATTTTAAAACACAGTTTTCATGGTAAATAGAGTAAATTCTGTAGTGTAAAAAAATCAGAATTTTTTTTATGGAATAGCTTTTAAACTTAAAATTTGTCCAAATTGATTATTTATAACCAACGGTTCAGATGATATTAACAGTTTTTTCACTGTCACTAACCTAAAAAACCTATTTTAAAGTATTTTAAATGTAGCTTACTTAATCTAACCGAAAATTCTCACAATATGAAAGTTTTTGCAATATATGTATAAATCTAAACTATCACTTATAAAAATTGTAAACTACTTGGAAGTATCTCAACATCCTCTTACAGAATGATAGTAAAACATGTTAGGAAGTCAAACAAAAACGTTGAGTATTTAAAAAAAAAAATTATTAATAGTTGCTCTTCAGAATTACTTAAATTATTCTAAGTGTGGTAAGCAACGAGTAAAGTTGGTAAATTTCAATCAATATAAGAGTCTACACAGAGAAGTAGCATCTTGCCATGCACTGTGTCACAGCCAACTCATGAGGTGCCACACCGTGTTCAAAGTCTCTGCTAGTTTGTTATGGTGTTATTTGTTTGGTGTCGTGACGTATCGCAGCCTGCTATCGTCCGCTCATTGCTTAATTGCTGTTGTGTCAGACTCGTGGCCTCAAGCCAGAGGTTATCACCACGAGCAGGTCTGGTTTCCACACACGTTTGTTACTGGTGAAGTGACGTCAACCGGCCAGCCATGCGTGCTGTTCTCAGCTCGGCGCTACTGTGTGGGCCTCTCAGAGCCGTGCTGTTACCCGACCACTGTGGCAGGTTGTTTCATTTGTCACAAGCAACTAACAGCAATTGTAAGTGGCTGTAGTTCATTGTCTTGTCTTCCTTACAGCTGCGTAAACCACTCTGTTAAAATCATTACTTTCACTGTTACGCATGAAAACTAAGATGTTTGTGATAGTTATTAATTTAATTTTTTGATGGCTAGTTTGTTGATATCCACCAGAATGTTTGTCAGCCAGCCTGTGGCGTTGTTTGTTCTCTAATGTGCGGTGGACTTGAACTGGTGCAAGTTGTTTGTAGCTTGTTTCTCTCACCAAACACATTTGTTGTTCATTATTAGCAAGTCATTTATTCAGTTCAAAGCATCCAGTAATGCTTCTTGGAAAAGTCTCTTGGTTGGCAATACAGTTGTTAAGATCCATCATAGTTTGTAAGGGAACTCTGACAGTTTTAAATATCATTGAATTTGTGGGAATTAATACTTAGGTTATTAAACCATGTTTAAGTAATACACATATCATGGTCTCTATGTGTAAGATAATCAAAAAATTCACTTTATTTGGTTCTTAAACTGGCCACATTTTGATGGACTACCTCCAACGTGACAGGTGAAGGCACTGTGGTGGGAGACTGATATTGATATCACAGACAGGCTTGTTTGTTCATTGATCATCCTTAGGTTTGGATTCATTGTTACTGGATATTTGTCCAACATGAAGTTTCCCATAGAAACTGTATTATATATCCTTTCAAAGTCTTCTTACAATACTGTGATGAGCAACTTGCACTTGGGAGATATTTCGTTCATTTGCAAAGCCTGGGCTTTTCCTTTTTTTCTTATAGTGTTGTGTCAAAATGTTTTGTGAATGAAGCTTTGGTTCTTTTAACAACAGGTTGTGCAACTGTTTTCAACGAGGAAATATCGCTAATTCCAACTTGCATTGTTGTTTTCTTCCATGTTATTGTGGCTATCTTGATTTCCTGACTCACTTGGCTTGAACTTGCATTTGTTTTGTACTTCTGTAAAGCCTTCATGATCTACCAACTGCTTGTTTAGAGAGTAGTTGGTGCTGTTGCTGACGTCCCGGGAACACCGGTGAGACGCATGCTCGCAGGCTTGCCATCTGTTCTCGTATCTCATACCTGACTACATGAGTTATCAGGTTCATTTTGTACCCTGTTTAATTTGTGTCATTTCACTTTTCACATCAGAGATTTCATTTCTGGAGTAATCTAAATGTTTTTTCGAAACTTTTTCATTTTAAGATCATATACTCTGGTAAGTAGAATTTTCACAAGGTCAGTTAATTCAGTTAGTTTACCTGATTCATTCACACTAATATAGACATTATATTAAGTTGTTTCTTTACAATTCAGAAAAATCTTCAGGAATTAGTTCTTGCTTTTGTTCAAAGTTTTGATAGCCACAAATTTCCACACTAAATTATCTTGATCACAGGGCATAGGGAACCCCAAGAAATCTTGTCGTCAGTTGAGAAGTTAGTGATAACTTTTTTAACGCGGACAGATAGTTAGGAAAGTACTCTTCCATGCTACCAGTGTTGAAAACTGCGGCAAGAGCGCGCACAACTACGCCAGACAGTCGACCGCCCACGGCACATTGCTGCTGTGTGGCAGCGTGGTTGCTTGTGTAGTCTGCAGTGGCGATGAGCGGTGACGAGAGCGGACTGGGAGGCAGACTGTACGTCGCTGCAGGGAACATCGTGCTGTGTGGCAGCGTGGTTGCTTGTGTGGTCTGCAGTGGCGATGAGCGGTGACGAGAGCGGACTGGGAGGCAGACTGTACGTCGCTGCAGGGAACATCGTGCTGTGTGGCAGCGTGGTTGCTTGTGTGGTCTGCAGTGGCGATGAGCGGTGACGAGAGCGGTCTGGGGGGCCGACTGTACGTCGCTGCAGGGAACATCGTGCTGTGTGGCAGCATGGTTGCTTGTGTGGTCTGCAGTGGCGATGAGCGGTGACGAGAGCGGACTGGGAGGCAGACTGTACGTCGCTGCAGGGAACATCGTCCTATGTGGCAGCGTGGTTGCTTGTGTGGTCTGCAGTGGCGATGAGCGGTGACGAGAGCGGACTGGGAGGCAGACTGTACGTCGCTGCAGGGAACATCGTGCTGTGTGGCAGCGTGGTTGCTTGTGTAGTCTGCAGTGGCGATGAGCGGTGACGAGAGCGGACTGGGCTCCAGCCTGCGGGAGACCGACTGTACGTCGCTGCAGGGAACATCGTCCTGTGTGGCAGCGTGGTTGCTTGTGTGGTCTGCAGTGGCGATGAGCGGTGACGAGAGCGGACTGGGAGGCAGACTGTACGTCGCTGCAGGGAACATCGTGCTGTGTGGCAGCGTGGTTGCTTGTGTAGTCTGCAGTGGCGATGAGCGGTGACGAGAGCGGACTGGGAGGCAGACTGTACGTCGCTGCAGGGAACATCGTGCTGTGTGGCAGCGTGGTTGCTTATGTGGTCTGCAGTGGCGATGAGCGGTGACGAGAGCGGACTGGGAGGCAGACTACGTCGCTGCAGGGAACATCGTGCTGTGTGGCAGCGTGGTTGCTTGTGTGGTCTGCAGTGGCGATGAGCGGTGACGAGAGCGGACTGGGAGGCAGACTGTACGTCGCTGCAGGGAACATCGTGCTGTGTGGCAGCGTGGTTGCTTGTGTGGTCTGCAGTGGCGATGAGCGGTGACGAGAGCGGACTGGGCTCCAGCCTGCGGGAGGCTGACCCGGAGTTGCACGGCCTCATACAGAAGGAGAAGAAGCGACAGATGTCTGGTCTGGAGATGATTGCTTCAGAGAACTTCACGTCTGTGCCGGTGCTGCAGTGTCTGTCCTCGTGTTTGCACAACAAGTACTCTGAAGGGCTGCCAGGTCAGAGGTGAGTCAGCAGTGCTGGGGACATTTTGACATTCTTTTTAGTTTCTGCTTAATCACACACTTATGAAAGATTGTATTTAATGGCATTTTATTTTTATTTATTTATTATTTTATGAGATTTATAACATGCCACACCAACAGCACAAGGCTCCAATGATGGCCACAACAAGTAAGACAAGTAAAAAACAATTACAGAAACAGAACAAATAAAGAACAAAAAAAGTAGAACGAAACAAATACAAGACAACATAACATAAAAATATCCTTATGTGTTTTTAATATTCTCATTAATAAGATTAGCCAGAGGAAACCAACAAAAATTTTCATGAAAGTAACATTGGTTAATTTAAAATACATAAAAAAAATTTAGATTAATTAAATATTTCAATTATATGACGTACATAAAAATTAGTAATAATGAGTAAAACTTGAGTATTACTAATCAAAATATTTCCTGGACATGACTTTTTGTATTCTAAATTTGTTTACTGTATTGGAGTGTGGTCGCAGGTACTACGGCGGGAACGAGCACATAGACGAGATCGAGCTGCTGGCGCAGCGACGCAGCCTCGCAGCCTACGGCCTGGACCCGGCCGAGTGGGGGGTCAACGTGCAGCCCTACTCCGGCTCGCCGGCCAACATGGCCGTGTACACCGCGCTGCTGGGACCACACGGCCGCCTCATGGGTGCGTGCGCGACCCCCGGACGCCTCCAAGTTGGAACAATCTTTCAAATAACACCGAGTATTTCTATATGGGAAATATATTTTTATTTAGAGCAATAATTTGTATAGTATCAAAACATAATGTGAACGAATAAACATTTAACATTATTTTTTTTTCCTAATAGAGGATTTAGTAGCAGTTGTTATTTTTTACAGTCTTTGACAACAATCTTTAAAACAGATTGTTTCTCATTGTCATCTTTTGTGAGAATGTTATATTCTGAATTGGTTTGACTTCTTTTTTGCAGCATCATTCACACAACTGTGATATCAAGTTTTCCAGTTCCACTTTTGTAGCTAGGATCATCCTTCCACGTCGAAGGGTCTTTGTCGAGGAAATTTTGTTAAGGAAGATTAATCAAATTGGTGCAGAATATACCTCTTTAAGGTTGAGTTCTTCCTCTTTTCATTTTTGTATGCTTCCAGCTTAACTGGAGCCATATTTTTCTTAACCATGGTTGGAACAATGTCTTCAAATAAGGGTAGAGCCACAGTTTCGGGAGCTATAGCCTATAATATAGATGGTTTGAAAATTTTTGAACAGCAGCCTTATTAATTTCTAGACCACTATCCTTATAATTTATCTCAGTTGAGGCATGAATAGGAATTCATGATAAGGTGCTTCAATTGCTTCTTATAATACAAACCAGCTTGGAACATAAGGAGTTCTTCTCCTTATTAGATAATTGAAATTGATCGTAAAGTAGGTAAATCTTGAGTACATAAATTGCCTCTACCATCCACCTAGCATAAATTACAGCTTCTGGTGTACAAAATATATCTTGTTCTTCGGAATGCACAGAAAGGTGGCGTTCAAGAAATCCAAGAATGGTAGAGCAGACATAATCAGGCACTTCTTCATTTCTACCAGTTATGTAAGTGTTTTTGTCAAGTTTGTCCAGGTTTCTTTAAATCTTTTGAAAAGCAGCATGTGTGGACCAGAAGTTGCACACATCAGAGAGTCGAAACAGCCTCTGAAAACTAACTCCAGAATGTGATGACTACAAGGGAGGTACAGCAAGTTACAATAGAACAATTTTTATAGATTTGTACAGAAACCATTTATTTTTCTTGCAGTCATAAAACTAAAATTCCAGAATTTGATTGTTTACACGCCATTTCTCCACTGCTTGGTAAAAAGCCAAGGCTTGCTCTTCTCCTGAAGATGTTGGGATTTCAGGGATGCCCAACAATGGCTGCTTTCCTATAAAAGTTATATGGTTGCCGTCTGTCAATCTTCTCAACACCTGTCAGTGCTGGGGGCAACTTTCCAGCCCAGTGCGACACTGATTCTTGGCGGTCGTTTAAGTTACATTCGTGGCAAATTTCTGTCTGTCTCGCTTCTCTACATTTTTTTCGGAAGTGTTGAAAAGTAATTGATTTATTTCCTGGTTGTCCTAATTTTCTCAAATAATCATCATCAACATCATCAATAGAAGATCACATTAATGACAAGCACAGGACGTTAATGGTTGCTACTGCATGCCTTTCAAATTCTTAACTAATTTCTGTTTTATTAATAGTAATTATGGTACTATTTCTTTTGCTGTTCGCCTGTTTTCTGCAACTTGTCACTTCACTAGTCATCAGTGAATAAATGTCATGATATGGTTATGTACAGTCAAATATTTCTGTACATGGAGAAACTGAAAGAACTTTTAATGATGATAATAATTTAATGAATTACAGCATAAATAACCATGGAACACCTGAACACTCAAACCTTCGGAGATAATGTAATGTCTCAAAAATGTTGCAAACAACTCTTTTCGACACTGCTTGTTGCGGTCTCGCCACGCGAGGGGAACGGCTGTTCACCAAGCGAGTCTTGCGTGGTGACAAGTCGGACACCAAGGGTTGTCTAGCTCGTTTGGAAACTTTCAGATTTCTTACAAAAAATTTTTTTGTGTAAAGGCTGTATTTCAGGTCTGTGTGCACATACTTAGTTGTAGATGCATGGTTCCCAGAGGGAGAGAGAGAGAGAGAGACATGCACGCATGCCGCAGGTCTGGACCTGCCCGACGGCGGGCACCTCACGCACGGCTTCGCGGCCGGCAGCAAGAAGATCTCTGCCACGTCGCTCTTCTTCGAGTCGATGCCGTACAAGGTGGACCCCAGCACGGGCCTCATCGACTACGACATGCTGGAGAAGACGGCCAGGTTGTTCCGTCCCAACATCATCGTGGCGGGTTCGTTTCATTAGTGTTTCTAGTGTCTGTGGAAATAGTTGTATGACAGGAACTGCACCGCCTACGGAATTACAGGATATTACATTGTTTTATTTCAAAACTAGGAAATTTATTTGTAATTTATGTGAAATGCGAGGAACATTTGTATTAGGAACGTCAAGTTAGATGATTAGCGACATTGACAGTTTCTTCCTGCAGTTCTGTTACTTGCAGGATTTGCTGCTGATTGTTTAAAAGTTGCTTAGAGAGCAGGCAAAGAGCACCACTTCCGGCGCTCTGGTGGCGCGACTGTTCCGTGTTCACGCCGGATGGTATGGTAGGAATGTATCCCTGGACTCCGGCTTTGTGCTTCCTTTCCTCCTGCAAAACTATGGGATGGGAAGGCAAACCACATCACTTATATTGTTTATTTATTTTTGTGACATGCCCACTATTTTGAAACTATTCAGGTAGGTACAAACATACATTAAGGACAATATTATACTATCTGTAAAACAATTGCAGTAAATTTGGCAATACTGTAGGCTCTGATAATCCAGAATCCAACCGGAAATCTGGAAAGTCTGATGGTCCCGCACCACCTAAGAATGTATGGGCTTAAGCCAACCTAGCGAAATTAAGCTAAAACCCTGTAATTCTTTAGCTAACTAGGCCTGAGACACGCTGGGTACCTTCCTAACCCGTACCCCTTACAAGTACATGCAGTTTTAGGTAGGTTGACAGACAAATTTAGTTTTTGCCTGTGTTTGCTTGAAATGTTCATCCTTTTGTTCTTGCTGAGCAATATTTGCAGCCGAACACAACTTGCAGACTTATTTCTCTACAACTTAGCATTTATCAATAACGAGATATATCATCTGTTGATCCGGCATATTCGGTAATCCGATGCGACTTTCTTCTTATCCATACAAATTCTTGACTCAGACCTTAATAAAGAATTTATAACTTCAAAAATGCAGAGAAATTTTAAAAATGTCCAGTTCTATTCAATGTTAGTTACTTACTAAAACAATTTTAATAAATAATTTGTGTATAGTTTCACTAGGAAGAAATTTAGGACCAATCAGGTTTCAGGTAACACATTATGTACACAACATTTTAGAATTAGCCATAGACCTTAAAATTAACATAAATCATAAAATAACTGGCTCACCTGAATTCAGAGTTGGATATGTGAAGTGAAGCTGATAGCCACTCTACCAAATAGGCAATCGAAAACCAAGGAATGGAATTGCAGGTCGGAAATGTTCTCTGCTGTATGATATAAAGTGAAGCCAAGCGGGACGTGCGGTTGTGCAGGAATCAGTTGCTACTCGCGCTGCCTGGACTACGAGCGGTTCCGGCGCATCGCGGACGAGGTGGGAGCACTGCTGATGGCCGACATGGCGCACGTGTCGGGTCTGGTGGCGGCCGGCGTGGTGCCCAGCCCCTTCCCCCACTGCCAAGTCGTCACCACCACCACGCACAAGACCCTGCGCGGCCCCCGGGCCGGCCTCGTCTTCTACCGCACAGGTGGGCCCTTCTTCCGTCATCGTGTGGAGCATGTTCCTCCACCCACTGAATATTCGTAGCGTGTTACTGTGTTTCTCTTGCCGAGTTCTGTACTGCTGTAGGCAGCGCATATCTAAAAATAGATACCACTTCCTGTCGACCGCTGTCACGTTATCTGCTTCATTTTAACGAGAGTAAAAATATATTAAAACTGTCAGCATATTGATAAAAGCTTTATGTGTCCGCAAAACGGCACAACACTGGCCTGCCAGTTGTTTTCATTTAAAACGTGGCTAAAGAACTTGTATGGATCAGGCTGAAAACATCCGGCAATACGTGTAGGTTATAAGGAATCTTGTTATGATTTGAGATGTTATGTTTTTCGAGTAGATATACACAGCGACCGACTGGATGCACGCCCGCCTCGACTTGTTTTAACTGCCGCAGCGATGTTTATTTTGACAGCTCAAGCAATTATCTTTTCCCGTGGGTTGACAGAAAAAGTCGCTTCACCCAGCATAAAAAAAAAAGGCTACGCCACTTATTACTCACGCAGGAAACACACTGGCTGCCGTCTGTCTCCCCCACATTTATCTTTCTTCTAACATTCCACGTCTCGCCTCTCACACGAGCAATAACGAAGCGACCACGCATTGGGCCGTTTTATGCTTTGTTTGGTGACAGCAGCTTGATTTTATTTGGTATATTCCTTTTCAGGGGACCCTTGCTATTAAAATGCATTTATATTTAATTTTGAAAGCTTGTAAATTCCTGGCCAGAGATGACTGAACTCGAACTTGGTGTGAAAAGTGACATTTTGACATACTTTTTTTTTGGGCATGTTTGGTGGGGAGGGAGGGGTCCGAAAATATTTACAACGATCTTACCCCTCCCTCATAATAGCCCAATTTTACGGGAGAAGGGAGGGTGAAAAGAGCATTTTCTCACTGAAGGTTTTTCAAAGGGGAGCGAAGTTGGGGTGTTAAAAGGGAGGACACTAGATGGTTTGTGTGTCTGGGAGGGATGAGCTAGCCTTGAAGAATGTTACCGAGGGGAGGGAGGGGTGAGCTTATGCGTCATGAAGCCGCTGCCGCCAGCCAGCCGGGCGAGCTTCGTGTGCGCCCACTCACGTTGCAGAACCTACCGCTGCCATATTTTTAAAGGAAATGTCCCATTATTTTTTTTGCTAATCTTACATGAACATTATTGGAAGTATTAAAGCCGACACAAAAATACGCTGTGTGTTAAAATTAACAGATTTTAATGATCTTTCTATTCGTTTTTTTTTTCTTTTCAGATTTTCACATTTTGGTCAAAATGTCCAATTTTTTGATGTTTCCGAGAATGTATTCGTAAAATCACTGCTTCGTTAAATCCGGGGTTAGTGACATCGGGATTCTAGTGTATTTAACTATGGCAAGCAGAAAATGTACATGTAAACTAAAAACTAACCTGTAAAAATAAACTGTCTTTTGACATATTTTCTTTAGAGGTGGCCTGTAGGGCGACGGACTTGTCATGAAGGTTGAAGTGGGTTTAAAGCAAAGCCGTCTAGCATTGTGAGCGACAGCATCCTGCCATTGTACGGCTTGTTTCGTAGCGAGTAGCGGTTTGGGATTGGTGGATGGGGTGAAATCAACTGAAAATTTCGGAAAACATCTATTACGACCCCCCCTCTATTAAGAGCCTATTCCTGGGAACCGTGAGGGGTCGTTTCAGAGAGGTTTGACTGAAGGTAAATAGTTTGGAAGAAATCAGGGAAATTTAGATTTTTGTGTCGGGGAATTGATCGCAGATTCGTATGGACAATACGAAGCAACTGGGCTAGTGCGTGCTGCAGGGGTGCGATCGGTCAGCAAGTCGGGGGAGACGCAGCTGTACGACCTGGCCGGGAAGATCAACCAGGCGGTGTTCCCGGGGCTGCAGGGCGGGCCGCACAACCACGCCATCGCCGGCATCGCGACCGCCATGCTGCAGGCTCGCTCCCCGCAGTTCCAGCAGTACCAGCGCCAGGTGCGCCGCCCTCCCGAGTCCAGGATATAGTGTCACATGAGTACACACTGTGAATAGTAGCTCGTGATCATAGTGGTAACTACAGTACCTACAAACCAGCTCTATACTTCCATGTAATTTAGCTGGTACACGGCTAAGTTAATCTGCTAAACATTTTCATTTCCTCTGATGTGAAATATTTCTAGATAAAACTCTTGAATGTGCAAATACTATTGTGTTAATCCGCTACCAAAAATCTTTCCATTTTTCAGGCAAGTCAGAGCTGGGTAGTCTGTCGATAACTGGATACATTCGCCTAACAACAAATCTCTAAACCATTGCAAGCCTCAAACTATTGCTAAATTCTCTCATTTCATGACAGTATAGTTTCTTTTTAATCATAATTAATGTTCTGCCAGCCATTCCACACCATTATCGTCTAGCTGAGCTAACTTCGCTCCCAGAACGTAAGCGGAATGTAATTATCTACCTTATATGGAGTGATATTTGACATGTTCTTTCGGGAACATTGCTTTCAGTTCTGGGAATGCCTTCTGCTCATCAACCCATATTCCATATTTTATCTTTCTCAAAGAGTTCGAGCAATGGAATGTTTCAATAACACCAGACAATTCCTATTAATGCTCTTAATTGCTTGATATTCTTCGGTATCTGAAAATTGGTAATGGCTTGCATTTTGTCAGGTGCAGTTTTAATTTCAGTTGGAGTTAATGTGTGTCCTAAAAATGTAATTCCTGATGACAAAATACCAATTCTTTCGTCTGACTGCCATGCCTGTGTTTCTCAACTTCAATATATGCATGCGCAAAACCTGGAAAGTACGTTTATTTACAAAGTGAATGATAAAAGAGCACGCCAAACAATTTAATAAGTCATGCCTCATGCACCAAAAACCTTCTTCAACTTTAAATAGAAAAACAAAATCTGTGATCCAAATTCAAGTTGAACGAACGTGTAACTACCGTAGTAAACACCACGAGTGAGCGGGATATCAAATGTAGTTATGTAGTTAACTCGGTTTCGCATAGAGAGCGCGCGTTGCATGCAGTCGGCGAGATATCGATATTCGACTACGTGTGCGCGCTCTATACAGGAAGTAGTGTTGGGCCGATTCCTAAAATATACTGATTCCGATTCCATTTTCGATTCTTAAATTAAAGGGTCGATTCTTCGAATCCGATTCCGATTCCTTAATTTTTATCTGACAATGTTCAACAGAGTAATATACTCAGAAAAAAAAGGTTGTTTATGATTTTAAAAATGTCATTATGTTGTGTTTCATTTTCTGTGCAGAAATTAACATTATATACAGCTTATATAATGTTAAAAAGTATGTTCATTACCATCAAGTTACGCTACCTTGTATTTCTAGCACAATTTGGCCTTTTAACCTTGCATATAGTTAGACGAAACACGTGTTCAAACACTGCCAATAATCAAAGATGTCTAATGACTTAAATTGTAAATAATGTTATAACTTAACAAACTTTAGATACCTTACATTATCAACTCAATTAATTAATTGTAAAAAAAGAGGGTTTGTATGGTTAGGTTAAGAATTTTATTTTCAAGCACAACTAAATAATGATCCAAATAAAATGTCAATATAACCTCGTTTATACATATTTCAAGGGACCATGGCGAAAAAAAATAAAAAAGGGAAATGTAAAAATAAAACTTTATTATCTCATTATGATGGAAATGACAAACAAATATGCACCACACTAAAATAAAATGTCAGAGATGCTTACGTTTTAATATATTACCTAGAACTTAATTATCTCACTTGGTGAAAAGAATAAATCCATCCAGTCTTGCAGTTCCTCACAATCGTAAAGAGAAAATAAATTTTCGGTTCTTGAGTAAGAAAGTTCTGTGCAATTTTTAGCATCTCAAAATTTTCACATTTTATGGTGAGATTTTCTTACACAAAATATTTAAACTCTTCAAACAATCGCGTGTTAACATTTAATTCATTTCAGAAATTTATCGGAAACAATTCTGTTAAACTAACACAACTACTTTCAAAAGATTGTTTATGTTTGCCGTTTGGTAATAAAAATTTACGAACGTTTCCGCAGCAATGTTTTGAAATTCAGACTTGCCAACTGCCTTTCCAAAATATATCTAACGTAAAACGAGCATCGCTGAACACGCACAAGAACGCCGATTTAAAGCAATTTGGTTATGTTGCTTTTAAACTTATTTTAATATAGTTGCAATAATCCACTGTGAATTTGGGTAAAATTTCATTCAAAAATTATTTCATTTTAATTCTTTAAAGTTTAATGTGTAGAGATTTTCACGTTCACGTTCACGTCACCAAAGATTTTGTTCATGGCCGTATGGTTTACCATGGCAGGTAGCACAAAAAAAAATTAGGTTGTTTACAATGGCAAATGTAGCTGCCATGATCAAATAGTTAACGTTTACATTATTTGCCGTTTACATTTACATAATTTTCTTTAAACATTTATGGTTTTGTCTAATTATTTTTTAAGGTTTGCTATTAAATGCAGTGCTGCTGCAACGTAATTTCCTAAAAATGCTTTCGCTTAAAGTGGGAAAGTAGATACTGCATTTGTACAGTAGGGAAAATGGCGGTGCAAGTAAATAAATACGTTAATCACCGTAATTCGTAAATCAGTTCCGTAAAAAAAGATTGTATTATGTAGTTTTAAAAATTATATTTGCATGCATTTTAATATTTTCTTACGTTGCGTAGATTATGTATTTTGCAAACTTAAAAACAATGCAGGAATCGGTCATGGTCGATTCCAAAACCATTGTATTCTGAATCCAACGATTCCAGTGGAATCGGTGGAACCGACCGATTCCGGAATCGGAATCGACCCATCACTAACAGGAAGCAACTTAACCAAACAGTAATGATTGCAACGAGCGCTGGCTACATTATTGTAAGCAGTACACTGCGGCGACGCAGACAAACAATGAAGATTATAACGTTTAAAAAGTCTTTAAAAGAAAATTTACACATCAGAGAGTTTCGTATTTCCGTTATTTAAATAAGTACGTGGTAATTTCTGAATAAATATTATATTTATACTTAAAAATACATTGTTTTATACGGAAAAGATACCTACACAAAGCGCTTGGCATCTAATAGCGGGACAAAATTATCATGCAACGTTTACACAAGATATTTTTTTTTATCGAAATATTGACGCCCTAAAATATGAATGTGATGATTACGCGCGTGCGACGATTATGCGATAAAAGAGGGTATTTGCCAGAATCCTGCCGAAAAATCCAGCTCAGCAAGAAATCTTGATGCCTTGAGACAAACGTAATATTTCACTAGTCGTTCATGGACTCTCTTATCTTGTATCATAATCTTACTGATGTCTCGTGCATCCAAGCATAAACACATGACTCATACCTTTCTAATGTACAAAATCGGGTTAGCGTAAGGGCTAGGTGCTCGTGTTATTACACCGCAGTCAAGCTTTAGCTGTAGGTAATCCTCCGCTTTGATTTAGCCGGGATGGTATAAGACTTCTGATGATTAAAAAGCCCTCTGTCTTTACTTCAATACTGGCCTCATACAGGTTATTCAAACCAGATCTGTCTAAAACTTTTTATTTATTTCCATTGTTATTTTAATGAATGTTGTTGAATTTTACATTATTTCATTGTTCACTAAAATGATACTTCATTATTGTTTTTCATTGTAGTAACATTATATAGGATGTCCGTGAAAGACCACACTTTGTTTTTTATCAGATAGAGAGTAAATTTCTGAGGCAGTAAGTCTTCGATCTGACCCATAGGTAACTAGTAGTTAATTAAAATAGTTAACCAATGATGAGAGAGAGAGAGAGAGAGAGAGAAGCAGCAGCGAGCGAGCACGTGCGGCAGGTGGTGGCCAACGCGCGGGCCCTGAGCGAGATCCTGCAGGCGCGGGGCTACCGCGTGTAGAGGTGTGGTGGCGTGCGGCAGGTGGTGGCCAACGCGCGGGCCCTGAGCGAGGGACAGCAGGCGCGGGGCTACCGCGTGTAGAGGTGTAGAGGTGTGGTGGCGTGCGGCAGGTGGTGGCCAACGCGCGGGCCCTGAGCGAGGGCCTGCAGGCGCGGGGCTACCGCGTGTAGAGGTGTAGAGGTGTGGTGGCGTGCGGCAGGTGGTGGCCAACGCGCGGGCCCTGAGCGAGGGCCTGCAGGCGCGGGGCTACCGCGTGTAGAGGTGTAGAGGTGTGGTGGCGTGCGGCAGGTGGTGGCCAACGCGCGGGCCCTGAGCGAGGGCCTGCAGGCGCGGGGCTACCGCGTGTAGAGGTGTGGTGCGGCAGGTGGTGGCCAACGCGCGGGCCCTGAGCGAGGGCCTGCAGGCGCGGGGCTACCACGTGTAGAGGTGTGGTGCGGCAGGTGGTGGCCAACGCGCGGGCCCTGAGCGAGGGCCTGCAGGCGCGGGGCTACCGCGTGTAGAGGTGTGGTGCGGCAGGTGGTGGCCAACGCGCGGGCCCTGAGCGAGGGCCTGCAGGCGCGGGGCTACCGCGTGTAGAGGTGTAGAGGTGTGGTGGCGTGCGGCAGGTGGTGGCCAACGCGCGGGCCCTGAGCGAGGGCCTGCAGGCGCGGGGCTACCGCGTGTAGAGGTGTGGTGCGGCAGGTGGTGGCCAACGCGCGGGCCCTGAGCGAGGGCCTGCAGGCGCGGGGCTACCACGTGTAGAGGTGTGGTGCGGCAGGTGGTGGCCAACGCGCGGGCCCTGAGCGAGGGCCTGCAGGCGCGGGGCTACCGCGTGTAGAGGTGTGGTGCGGCAGGTGGTGGCCAACGCGCGGGCCCTGAGCGAGGGCCTGCAGGCGCGGGGCTACCACGTGTAGAGGTGTGGTGCGGCAGGTGGTGGCCAACGCGCGGGCCCTGAGCGAGGGCCTGCAGGCGCGGGGCTACCACGTGTAGAGGTGTGGTGCGGCAGGTGGTGGCCAACGCGCGGGCCCTGAGCGAGGGCCTGCAGGCGCGGGGCTACCACGTGTAGAGGTGTGGTGCGGCAGGTGGTGGCCAACGCGCGGGCCCTGAGCGAGGGCCTGCAGGCGCGGGGCTACCGCGTGTAGAGGTGTGGTGGCGTGCGGCAGGTGGTGGCCAACGTGCGGGCCCTGAGCGAGGGCCTGCAGGCGCGGGGCTACCACGTGTAGAGGTGTGGTGCGGCAGGTGGTGGCCAACGCGCGGGCCCTGAGCGAGGGCCTGCAGGCGCGGGGCTACCGCGTGGTGACGGGCGGCACAGACGTGCACCTGCTGCTGCTGGACCTGCGACCGGCCGGCCTCACCGGGGCCAAGGCAGAGGCCGTCCTGGACCACGTGGCCATCGCCTGCAACAAGAACACCGGTGCGTGCCCAGTCCAACAAACACTTTCCCACGTACTTACCCAATACATCGTGTTCAGAACAATTTATCATACAATAATATTGGAAACCAATAGAAATAAAATTAAATAAAGTGCCATGTCTATAAATGTGTGTTCCAATTATAAATGTTAATAGTATCGACTGTAAGCATTGTATGTGTTGGTCCAAGGCTACAATTAAAAAGTAACTCATCCAGTTGTAGATGAGCACATGCGTGAGTACTGGGGGTCGGAACGCAGGCTGCTGCCCCGAGAGTACTAGTATGCCTCTCTCTGGCAACTGGTTGAGGTGTAGTAGCTGCGTACTGCCCGTACTGCCATGCTGCACGGGGATGTGTTGCAGTGCCGGGCGATAAGAGTGCCCTGAACCCGAGTGGTATTCGCCTGGGCACTCCAGCGCTGACCACGCGAGGCCTCAAGGAGCAGGACATCCACAAGGTGGTCGACTTCATCGACAGAGGTTTGTGTCATCTCTCTCTCTCTCTCTCTCTCTCTCTCTCTCTCTCTCTCTCTCTATATATATATATATATATATATATATATATATATATATATATATATATATATATATATATATATATATAAAATATATATTATATATATATATAATATATATATAATATATATATAATATATATTATTCCTAATTTAAATTTAACTTTGATTATCTTCGCACATTGCACAACTATTCCTGATAAACTTAGTATTTCCCCTCAGAAGTCCTGACAATTTTCGTTTAATTAGTCTTAATGCTATTTTAAATGAGCTAGTTTTTCTTACTGAGGCATATATATATAATCATATATAACAGAAATCAATGATAATATGAAGAATTTTGGATACAACTAATCTATTTCGCAATATTATTCTATTACTAACTAAACACACATATACCTGAAGCAACAACACATCATCACCATACATACAATTGCAGAAATATCCAATCAATACCAAATCTTCAAAATATTAATTTCTGTAGTCTTTCATAGCAGTGAACAGAAGCTGATGAACTTGAAGAATGATGATTCAGTCCTGTAGTAGTATACGTTAGAGTTATTTTAAAAGCAGCGAATCTTCATCTAACTAATCGTCTATTAATGTTTTTTTTACAAGTGTTAAATTCACATTCTTCAATCTTGAGCCGTAGATATTCCTTTGAATTTGGTGTAGGACTTTAATTAATAAACTATATTGTGGCGTAGCTCAGCCGGGCCTCCGACAAATTACCACCTAAAACAAGATTATTACTAAGGGGGTAGAAAAACAAGAAATGGTAGAGCCCTAGCATGAGGTACCCGAGACCTAGTCTCCTACCTATACAGGTAGTGTAGGGAAAGTTTCAGGAACTGAAAGAAAACATAATCAAACAATTCAGACACAGATTTATTATTTACCAAAAATAATGTTCACAAATAAATAAACTAATAAATAAATAAACATTAACGTGATGTTGGCCGTCACACAAGTTATAAGTATTTATTTTTAGGCAACATGGCCGCTCTCCCGTCGCCGCAGCTCCGCTAAGGAATAGTCTACGCCCAGGCCACTACATGTATGCCTTCAACAAGACGTTGATTCTCCAAACTACTTTTCCTAAGACATAGTTAAACTAAATACCGTTTGAAACTACATTACTTATTCATCTTAAATTATTCAGTGCTGGACGGAGATCGTCCAGCCTGAAGTTCCGTCTCACCAGCCATCACTGCCAGTCACTTACCCTCACTACGACACAGCGATACGGCCCGTACCGACGTGGATCACCTGTCCAGAGAGGTCCCGCAGGCGAAAAAAAAAAGCCCTGGTCCCTCGCTGGACGAGAGTTTTACCTCCCGAACAAGGTCACACCGAAAACACGAACACAGGGAAAAACTTAGCCACTGGAAAAATGGCTGTCCCCCTCCCGCGAGGAAAACAAAACACGAGAGGTAGACAATTCCTTCTGCGCAGGTGCGAAGCCTCTCCTTTCCCCTCTCGCGCTGCTCGCTTGTTCGAGCAACGTTTCCAAACTTGGGCGCCAGGTTGTGACACCATACAGGACAGTGCCCTCGAAACGGATACACAAAAGCCTCGCGTAGCAAAACGGACAAGAACGACAAACAAAAAACTGGCGCAGCGCAGCGGGCTTTCTAGAACAACGTGGTGCAACCTCTCGGCGAGCCCTGGCCAGCGACCTGCGAGAATTAGCAAACCACGCAGCCTCGCAAAAGCCCACGGTGCCTGCAAACTACAATCGCAGCAACCTATATTCCACTACCCGTGTGTCGCAAACACCAGGCCAAGCATGAAAACGTGCACGTACACCAACGAATGTTACCCAGATGTGATAAAAAAGTAAAATTAACTTAAAAATAAAGTAAAGAAATTTTCAGACCGTGACAATATTATCACATTAAAAATGACAGTCCTTTTCGGCCTTCTAAATTCAATATATCTTCCAAAACTCAATGTTCTTAATAATAACTATCATTTATTTTTCCCTGCTCTTGTTTTAAAACTAACATTTAATTACAAAGAGTATTTAACAAACAAGTTTTCACAGAGATGTTATGCGCATGCATAGAGTAATGCTGTAATTTATAATAAAAAAGAATATAACCGGTGTAATAAAAAAAATTACGCTTGTTAAATTGTCTATGGACGAAATGCAGTACAATGTCACTACCCCTGTCATAAAGTATGAACCTGTTGGCGTCGGCCAGCGCGGAAGTGAAGTGCTAAGTGTGGGGCTGTGTGGGGCAGGGCTGCAGCTGGCCAAGGAGGCGACCGCGCTGTCGGGCCCCAAGCTGGTGGACTTCAGGAGAGTGCTGTGCGAGGACGCACGCCTCAGCGACCAGCTGCGCCGACTGCGCGACCAGGTGGAGGCCTTCTCGCTCGGCTTCCCGCTGCCCGGCCTGCCCGACCTCTAGTGCCCGACACTGTCACCCTACATTCATGCACAGGGTTAACCTGACATAAACTGAGCACAGTGAACCCTGAATATTTTTGTACTCTTTTTACTTATACAATTTACCTTTACCTCTTGATTTTTGTTTCAGGCATGGAAATGTCTGTAGGGTTTAAATGTGCAATAAATTCAACAACAAAAAATTAACATTTGAAAACTTTGTGAGTATTGATTGTAGTATTTCTGTTTGTTTACACCCCTCCTTTTCCAAGACACTAACACCATATCAGCACCTAATCATGAAACAAACAAGTTTAGCCATCGACTGATAAAAAGTATATTAACAACTGTTGAGTCACCGCAGTTTACCATCAAGAAATATGTGCAAAATACGTCATTAAAAACACAATGATTTAGTGTTCTTGTGAAATTCCTCTCTCCTGTCATAATCATTGACAGTCCTGATTGTTGTGTTTCGCTTGATTTTATGTAAGTAAAAACATTCAGACATAAAACATACTGATTGTGAGAGATTTTTTGTTTACTATGATTCAAATTCACAGTAGATTTAATAATACCTAATGCATGCTGTCACAGTCACTGCAAATGAAACTGTGAAAAAGGTACATATTGTACAAAGATTTGTGCTTAACATAGTGTTGCATGTGTGTTAAAAAAATAATGATGACTTTAATACATGTTAATCCAGTTTTTAAATGACTTATTTTAAGCAGAAGTATTCACGCAAAAGTATATAAAATACAACAAAAAAAAATTTAAATTGGATTTTGATTTTCTAGAGCTATGTTTATAAATAACATGGGTGGCAATTCTGCTTTGAATCATTTACTTCGACATGGTGTCATGATTGCTTATTGATGTTATAAGTGAAAGATTTTGCATACGTAAATTTTCTCTCCACTCGTGAACATAATGTTATGTTTATGAAATAAATTTTTTACATTGAAGTGTATGGTATATGTTTCCATAATACTAAGCGTGTGATAATGGTATTGTTACGAACCTGGGAGGCAAGGTCACTAAGTGGCCTGGTGGCACCGCACGTCCACTGACGTCATGCGTGCATATCTTTGAGGCCTCGCCACTCCCCTGCCCTGCTCTCGCTTCCTCGGTGCTGTCATGTATCCCTTAGCAACTTACTGGGGTCGCCACGTGGAGTGAACAACGCACCACTGTTCCGGATGCTTCGAGCGTCGGGTCTGCCTGGGATGACGCGACGCGTCACAACCAATCCAGTCCGTTCCAGAAAAATGCCAACTGGTACAAAAGCCGCGACGCCGGCCTCCATAGGAGTTCCAACAGGCGAGTTGAGTGAAGAGTGAGTTCGGCGAGCAGCGCAAACTCGGAGCGACAGGACCGTGCGAGTGCGACCGAGTGGCGCGGGACTGTGTGTGTGGACAGGCGAGTGGTGAGGGGCGAACCACTGTGGAGCCCAGCTCCAGTGAGGAGTGCGAACTGCGGACTGGACAGATACTTAGTGATCTACGAACACACATTAAGCGTGGTGATTTAATTGTTTATGTAAATATTAGTAGCAATAAAAAAACTATAGAATTAATTGGGCTATCGTTACAAATCTGTTTTCCCCACTCGTAACATTTGGTGTCATAAGTGGGACAGCCCTGATTATAATATTTTAGATTCAGTTACATAATTAAAGTAAAAATAAATAGAATTAGTTACTTGAGATTTAATTTAGTTTTTAATGTAATAAAGTTATTTGTTGGTTTGAGTAGGAAATTAGGTTAGCTCATAATGGAAATTATACTGTAGTTCATAGGACAGTAGTGATAGTGACAGGTTAATAGTGTATGGGAACCAAGAATTTGGCTGCTGATGAACTAATACAGGGGTGCCCACAAGGGGGGGTAACGATGCAGACAGTCATTAAAATTTCGGGGGGGGGGGGGGGGGGGGGAGTGGCTAAAAGACGAGAAAAATATATATATTATTTACATAATTATAGCTTCTAATGTGAAAATACATTTCAGGTGCTTTGATAATTGAAAGGGATCTTGTAAATCAAATTGGCAACCCCCTGCACTTTCCTCAACAAAAGCAGTTTGGCATCTGTCGGTTAAGGATGGAAATATTACCTGATATGACCAAAATTATTATTAGAAAATCAGTTTTAATTAATGCAAAATGTGATAAAATATAATACTATAAAAGTATAATATTATAAAATAATTGAGTAAATCATTGAGAGGATGGCATAAAAAATTGCGGGGGGGGGAAGGGGGGCACCTCTGACAAAAAACACAATTGCTTTCTTGGCCAAAATGAATAATAAAATAGAAAATAACCAAGTTGAAATAAAATGTGAAAAGAAGAACTCCCAAGAAGAGATGAAGAATGCCATCAAGACTGAAATTGATGACGTAAAGAGTGGCCAGGAAGACGAGCGTAATGAACTTATGGCGACTCGAGGAACTAAAGAGGATGGATGAAACCAGTATTCAGCTGGAAGGAAAGATGCAGTGTTTGGATCAGCATCTGGCAAAACAGAAGCAACATGTAGCAGACCATGAACTGATGGCGCAACAGCCAGATTAACTCTAACAGACCACCAAACAGAGAGTAGCAGTTGTAACTGAAGAATGTCGATGAATGATCAAGGAGTTTACAGCTGCCAAAAAATGCAGGAGACCTGGATAAGTGAAGGTGGAAGGCGCTGCAAATGGCCACTCGCCTTTGTGGCCAACATCGTGGGCTAATTACGGGAGACGGAGGTGAATGGTTGGAGCGAGGATCTCTGCTTGAAATGCTGCAGACCATTTTATTTCCGGAGCAGAAGGACTATGCTATGCTAGTAGTAGCTCTTGAGCTGAGGTATAGTGAATGACACATGGGTGTGGTATATATAACAGACCTCCCTCGATGAATAGTTTCCTCTTACTGGTAGATACTTGTCAACCCATAGTTGTATCTCGGTCGTAACCACAATATGAAGGTTCATTTTCTTGGAGCAGACTTTATCCCAGGAAATTTTTTCTTTATTAAAATTATGTCTGTTTCCTATTTTCTCCTGAAGAAGTCTGTGTTCCCCTATCCTGCAGAATCATCAAAGGTTCGTATATATTAGTTACATAAATATTTTAGTTGCATAAAATATTCTCTAACATTATTATAGAAGCCTTTGCCAATAAAATTTGTGCTTGCATCCCTAAAACTTAAATTACTTAGGAACTAAAATTAAAATTTTCACAGAAAAGAAACACAATATTCCAATCTTTGGGGAAGCCGGCTTTTCACAGACAAGAAAGCCAAACACCCGATCGTGCATCTTCGGTTTTTTTTTTGTTCTTTGCAAATAAATATGGCGGTGTTGATAAAAGGATACTAATGGTCAATTAGGTTAGGTTAGCTACATTATAAATACTTTAAAACATTGTGGACGGTTTATTTGGTTAGGATAGCTACATTAAAGATATGGAAAAAAAGCACGAACTTCGGGAACTTAGGGTTTTGGCTCTCTCGTCTGTGAAAACAAGGCTTCCCAGAACAAGAATGGAGATATAGAAGTGTGATTCTTACAGTAAAAGCTGAAACTATATTTGGCACCATATGATGCGCTATCTGTTGAGTAGGCCTGTACCTACGAGCAAAAAAAATTAAGGTTGGAGGTTATAGGCTCGTCATGGTCATTGTTGTGATTGTCCCGCTGGAGAGCGCTAGTAGCAGTGTGTGGTCGTGCATACGTTATCACAGACATATTCTCCCGGGCGCAGCATTCATTTGGTTTGAAGAAGGAGGGACAGCGTAAAGTTTTCTCTTTCCATGTTCTTCGTAAAAAGGTATCAGTTTTCTCATTCTACATTCTTCGTAGTCGTAAAAAGGTATTTTCTCATTCTACAATCTTCGCAGTCGAAAAAAGGTATCGGTGTTCTCTTTCCACACCTTTCGTAATCGGAGTCTTCAATCTTTCCAAGGAGCATGCACTGCGCACTGAGCGAACTTTGATGAGAAGCCTAAGATGTATAAGCTCTGTCCCTGCCCAAACACGCCCGAATATTCACCTTCGGCCAACCTCGGGATTTGTTTTATTTTTGCGCAGGAAAAATGAATTCAAATATTAAAAGTGGTCGGTTAGATTAGCTACATTAAAACACTTTAAAACACTACGGACGGTTAGTTAGGTTAGTATAACTACATTAAAATAAATATATATAAAAAAAACCGAGGTTGGCAAAAGGTGAATATTCGGGCCTGTTTGGGCAGGGACAGAACTTAATTTACATCTTAGGCTTCCCCCTCCCCTACATTCTTTCCCTTCATCACTTATTCGTCGTGCCGCTCCCTCCCCTTCTTCAAGCTCCGCCCAAGTGACCGTCATCTGCGATCGGGTTCTGCGCACATTGGCCGTGGTGTTGTTCCAGGTGAATTCTAAACTGATACTAAAGCTCTTGATACTTGTTTAGTGTACTCGTTTGCAGTACTTGTGAAAGGCGTGTATCAGTTACAAAGTATCTGATTGATACTCTGAAACCCACCTCTACTCTTTGCTACATGTAACACTCGCATCTTGGGCTGTTGTTCCACGAGGAGTAAGTCTCGCTCTCGTAGGGTGTGGTTTTGCGGTGTGCGAACGCGATCGGCCTCTGCACCGGGTGAACGACTGAGCAGGGGCCCTATGTGGGGTCTCTTTCTTGGGCGAAGTTTGCAGAAAACAAAATATTGTTCCATTAAAAAAAAAGTGTATGGTGAATAAAAGTTGTAGAATTATTGAAATAAGTTGATAACATAAAATCATTTTATAATATTAATATTTAATTCTGTTACTAGTGGCGGACTAATAGATAAAACTACTACAGGTGTTGACGCCGACCGCCAATGCTCCTCTATGTCACATAGACCGCTATGCCTCATCAACGTCTCCTAGAGGCGTGTGCACCGAACGCGCTCGTGCGCGCAGCAAAGTGTAGTTCGTGCGACGAGGCGAACGCCAGGCAACGAGTGCTACGTCGGCGGAAGGATCCGGCCGGGTGTGGCATATCCCTCCGCCGCACTACAACAAATTATTTTATGCATAATTTTCCACCGGTTTTTATTAAAAATTATTTTCATCAATTAATATTTCAGTCCTTTCAAAATCATGTTTCACTGTGCGCTTTGTCCCGAACCTGGCCAGTTCAGTTTCCCGCGAAATTCACATGTTTCCGCGGGAGGGCTGGTGGGGGAGGGGGGGTCGCGCGCGGCGACACCGGCAGTGTCCTTCAGGAGCTCCGAGAGGCCGGCAGCCTGCGCGCAACGCGGAACCATCAACCTTTGCTTTCACCGACATGTAGTTACAATAGTATAATATCTTCTTAATCTTTTACGTACAGTTCCGCGGTCGGCCTCAATCTACCATGAGGTATTTCACTTAATTAAATCAGTGCTCCAAGATGAGTGTTCTACATAATACGTGAGTACTGTGGGGAGTCTACAAGACTTTACGTCGGCGCTTCACGCCCCAGCTTAGCTTACTGGCTACTTAGTTTTGGCCCGCTCGGGGCAGCCAGAAGGCGACACGTGCCACCGAACGTACTAACGAATCAGTCCCTGGGACACATCTAGGTATCACGCAGAGTCGCCGGAGACACGGGCCTACGTGCCACTAGCCCAGTATAAGAAGTGTTATGTAATAGTGAAATGTTTGCTCGTCAAAGTATAATTTGTCATGTTAGAGTTTAGGTATCACCGCTGCACTGTATCATGCCACCAAATGTACTAACGAATCAGTCCCTGGGACACATCTAGGTATTACGTAGAGTCGCCAGAGACACAGGCCTACGTACCACTAGCCCAGTATATTAAGTGTTAGGTAATAGTGAAGTGTTTTGTTCGTCAAGATATAATTTGTCATGTTAGAGCATTTTTTGTAACCGCCGCATCGTGTGTACAAGTCCGCCCCTCACGTGCATTAAAATCGTGAGCCGCCACTGAGGAAGTGAGCTGCGCGTGTGACTAGTCACGTCGGGAAAACCGTTACGGCCAGAACGGGCAGCACTATGTATAGGGCTGTGCCGTAATAAATTCATCAAATATCCTCCAGAAACTTTGTGTTATTCTTCAGGCGTCCCGAGTGGCCATAACAGCTCGGGGGGCCCTACTGCGTTAACCCCTACCTCTAGCCACAAGGCCGAACCCTCCCTGAGATCTCGAACCCAAGCAAAAATCATGTAAAAATCATAGGAGGTAGCGGGGACGGCGTCAGTGTTTTGTAATAACCAAACAGGTGACTATCGATATATCACTGCACGCACGCGTTTGTTGCACTCACTCTGCACTCGGGGGAAATCACTTGGGCGGCAATGGGCAACAATGGCCTAAGCGACCGAAGGGAGCACTGGAGGCGACGTCAGAAAATTTACATGCATGTACATTTATATACATATACACAGACCTACATACAAACAAGTAGACGATCTCCTAAGCATGTATGCCATAGGAAAATATGCGAAAAACCAATAACATAATTAGAGAAAGATTTTCTGAAGCGAATGCTAATGTGCAAGTTCAAGTGAATGTTACCTATAAAACATACTAAACGATTCTGAGCCAATAGCTATATCCACAAATGTTTTGTAAACCTCTTTTTAATATTTGATCATTATTCCACATTTCATATTTTAATATTATCGTCCAAGGTCGACAGAAAATAAATATCCCTTGATAACGAACATTTTGACGTCCAACCCACTGCCTCGCGGATCGGTATTGAATGATTGCGGTTGTGCCCGGCTCCAATCAGTGATTTCGTGCACTGATACACGAGACTATCTCAGGGGGGATATTGGCCACATGGCTGGAGTCAGCGGTACGTCGGCAGAGTCGACTTCTTGTGCCCTTACTGGCCGTCTCAGGCGCCACACACACAGTAATTAGTCACAACAGGAATGTTCAGAGAGTACGGAAATAAACTATTGACGCCGTCCCCACTACCTCCGATTATTTAGACGTGATTTTTGTTCAGTTCGAGATCTCAGGGAAGGTTCGGCCTTGTGGCTAGAGGTAGGGGTCAACGCAGTAGGGACCCCCGAGCTGTTATGGCCGCTCGGGACGCCTGAATAATCACATAAAGCTTCTGAAGATAGTTGGTGAATTTAATACAGCACAGCCCAATACATGGTGCTGCCCGTTCTGGCCGTAACTGTTTGCCCGACGCGACTAGTCACACGCGCAGCTCACTTCCTCAGTGGCGGCTCACGATTGTTATGCGCGTGAGGGGCGGACTTGTACACGTGATGCGATAGTTACAAAAAATACACTTTGATATGGCACATGATTTCTGACGCACAATACACTACACTATGACCTAACTCTAATTAAACTGGGCTAGCAACACGTAGGCCCGTGTCTCCGGCGACTCTACGTGGTGCCTAGGTGTGTCCCAGGGACTGACTCGTTATAAAGTTTGATGGCACGCGTCGCCTGCTGGCTGCCCCGTGCGGGCCAAAACTAGGTAGCCGGTAGGCTAGGTTGGGCGTGAAGCGCCGACGTAAATCCACATCATCTCCCCACAGTACTTACGTATGACGTAGAACTCTCATTTCGGAGCACTGATGAATTAAGTTAAGTACCTCATGGTAAATGTAGGCCGACCGCGGAACTGTACGTAAAAGGTTTAAGAGAAACTACACTATTGAAAAACTACATGTCGGTGAATGCAAAGGTTGAAGGTTCCACGTTGCGCGCAGGCTGCCGGCCTCTCGAGCTCCCGGAAGGACACTGACGGTGTCGCCGCGCGCGACCCCCCTCCCCCGCCAGCCCTCCCGCGGAAACGTGTGAATTTCGCAGGAAACTGAACCGGCCAGGTTCGGGACAAATCGCACAGTGACACATGATTTTGTAAAGACTTAATTATTAATTAATGGAAAATAATGTTTAATAAAACCTGTGGAAAACATAATTAAAATAATTTGTTGTAGTGCGGCGGAGGGACATGCCACACCCGGCCGGATCCTTCCGCCGGCGCAGCACTCGTTGCATGGTGTTCGCCTCGTCGCACGCACTGCACTTTGCTGCGCGCACGAGCGCGTTCGATGCACACGTTTTTACGAGACATTGATGAGGCATAGCGGTCTATGCGACAGAGGAGCATTGGCGGTCGGCGTCACTATGAAGTACACTCACGGGGTTTATTTTACGAACCACTCTCGTACATTGTGCTGCCCAGTAGCTGAACTGTCCGGTGCATGATAGAAGCTCGTCTGGCACGTGTTGAGTTGCTGGCGAAGGCTCCACGTGTCCCAGCGCATACGTCCCTCTCAGAGGGTTCAGTTCTACTGATGAGGCCGCGGGCTGCTCGCAGCTGTCTGGACCATTTCAGCGCGAATTCCGCGCGCCAAAACCGAAAGACTGGACAGGCCAACTAGTTTGGCGTAATTGCACAGTGAACAATTTTGAGCAGACAAAACAAGCCTTCTATGGTTTTTAAAAGTATTGCCGTAAATTGTTACCGAATTTATATCCATAAATCGGCGAAGCTTTCCCTCGTCCTTCATCGATACCGCCTTCTTCTGTCTATCGATATATAGTTGCGGCGCGGGCCTGTCGGCGCACTGCACTGCACAAGTCGACACCACGGCAATGGGCAGTAATGGCCTAAGTGACCGGAGGGAGCCCAAACAGGTGTCATTAATTTAAACTAATCACCTGCCAACCTTAAAACCATTGTGTATAATTTTTTCTGTCATATTATAGCGAATGAGGTATTAAACACTTAACCATTAGAGATTATGTACCTTAAGAAATAGAACGTGAATGTTTTATTTTGTTTTGTTGTTTAAATTCTTTCCACGACTTGTTTATTTTATCAAAGTTTACCTACTGCTAAGCCGACTTTTGTAGCGTAGTCGGATGTACACTGGCTTAGGGTGCGAAGGGTTCTGGGTTCGAACATCTTAGGCTTCCCGTCCCGGTTAAGGCATGGGTGTTAATCTATGTACGGATATTTCATTGACGATGTTATAAGAAAAGGCCCCTCTCTTTTCTATGGAAAAGGCTTCGACCAAATATTGTAGAATATATTTGCTTCGACTAAGAAAAGGCATCTAGTGCTGGTTGTGGGCGGAAGCCGATAACTATTCAACCAATTAAAAAAAAATAAAAAATAAAAAATTATATACACACACACACATACACACATACCTATTGCTGCGCTGATGTGACAACTTCTAGCCCGTTCATCTACCTCCTCTATACGTCACTTGCCTGCAGCAAATGGGATTGGCATACCTTATATACTTATCTTGTCGAGCTGCGAGACACGGGTTTGCGTTATCACTGTTATCAGGATAACCTAACAATGAAGCTGCGTTCAGGGCCTGAAAATTTTCATCTTGAAACTTGTAAGTAACGTAGCAAACACTCAAGACCCAGCATTAACATATTATTTTACTAATGAAATTATACAAAACAATTCAAATGTCACTAATTCAATGAAATACTGTTTTCAAATTCGAGTACATAGTAAGTCTATATGCCTCAAAGGCAGGTTTCACACGTTCTACTAAAATCTAACAAAACTGTTGCCCATATATCTACGTCACCACGTACAGTATCTTCAGTACGAATCTTAAATTTATTTTTTGTGAAAAATTAATATTTGTGTAATATTCTTACGTAGGGGCTTTTACCTTGATTTTAATCCACAACTGCCGATCACTTCTTGTATACATTTTTTAAAGCGATAGAAACGACACTGTCCACCTCAACGCCACACAGTAAATGCCCCTTCTACAAAAGACCATTTTTTTAATGTTAATAATTGTTGATATGTATTAACTATTTGATTGAAACATTTTATTAGTAGTAGTAAAATCAAAGATTTACTTATTTCACAGTATTATGTGCCCTTTCGATTAAAATAAGTTGTGTGTCATTGAAATACAAATGCATACTAAGTGAATTACCACAGTTGTAATCGGTTATATGCTGCAGTGTTTAAATATTTGTTTACTTCATGATTGTAAGATATTAAAACACTTACTATAAAAACCCTTATTGTACCTGTGAAATATAAGGGTCATTATAATACTTAAAAATGTGTTATTAGTGTTACGACATGCGAAGCTCATGCTTGTAAAGGTAGACTTGTCAGTTGCCACCTGTGCAAGGAACAAGAGAGGTTGTTGTTTGGTTGGTACAGTGGGGGAAGGCAGGAGCAATGGCGAGGAGGTAGATGCTGAGTCGGAGACGGGGAACTCGAACAACCCCTTTGAGAACGGGGGAAGAACAAGGCTGCGTCGGAGGTCTCTGGAGCGCATCATCAACGACCTGCCATCGCACAACACAGGTGCGTGTTCCGTGGGGATTGCTCGGACAGCATCCCTCCTTGCCTCGACTTCATCCACCTGTCCGAGAGACGTGTGTTACGTTCCTGCTTTCCCATTGTTTACACTCTGGTCTTTTGTATTAAATGTCAGTCTTTCTCTAATCATTTTTGCCATCTATCGAAATTGTATTTTTGTTTAAATAAATGTGACTTGGAAGGCCTTTAAGAACTATTGTATTCAAGGTAGCATCTTAAGTTTATATTTCTTTTGGTTATTTGGGCTCTGAAAATCATTTTTTAAATTTCATATTTTTTGTTTGATGAGTACCAGAATTCTTTTTAATGTGGTGACCAAAAAAGATGGGTAGGTTTTCTGAAATCCCATGTTGACAGAGGAATGGGAAATTGTTTTCGAAATAGATGTAGACTGTAATTTTTCTCTTATTTTGAACATCAAGTGTACAACATTCCTTCACAAAGTACCAAAACTTTGCCATTAAAAAAAGACACCTCTCGACATCATTATTAGTGCGCGATCTCTAATCTGTTTAAAAATGAAGTTTTGATTATCAAAAGACAAAGAGTTAATACTCTACATATTAAACCTTGTTTCAATGTGCTGCATTATCAATAAATTCTATCTCTTTTGGTGGTTTAAAACTTTAAAATTTTGATAAAGTATTTTCTACACAAAAAAAAAAAATCCTGCTACAGAAACTTAAAAATCACGGAGATAAAAATTAGAGTTATTTTTCACAACTTGTGAACATCATAGCTTCACAACTAGCACATGGTACACTTCAGATAGAAGTGAACAAGAAAAACCATAAAGAAGGGTACTATCAGTTTGTCGTCACATGTGTTCAGTGTGAGAACACTAGGGACAATACTAAATAATGAAATAACGATGAGTGTCACACGGTGTGAGCCGGGAGCGACGCGGGGACCGGTGTGTCGCAGTGGCCATCCTGACGAGCGACGACACGGTGCGCAAGTACCGCACCACGAAGAGGCGCGGTGCACAGCAGGCGGGTGGGCCCGAGGCACAGGTGGACCAGATCCTCGGGGAGATGGAGAGCGACCCGTTGCTCATGAAGGACAACCCCTTCTCGGAGCAGCTGAGGATGTGAGTAGCTCGCAGCCTCAGCCTCGAGGCACTATGCCTCACAGTGAGGGAAGTCAACAACCTCGTGAATGCTGATGTCATAACTGAGATAAGCATATTCGTCCTAGCTACATTTGACAGACTTACATGGAGTTCAGAACTGAAAATTAAAAAACCTACACAGCACAAGGCAGACACACTTCATGAAGGTGGTCGACGCAGGGTGTAGGGGTGTGGAGGTTGCATGCTTGACCCTTGTCAAGGGGGAGGGGGAAAGGTTTTTATTCCTCTTCCTGGTTGCACCCTTCGGGGCTTGAACTGGGACGGATCTGAAGTCTGGTCTGGAGGTTTTGGCTACTTCTTGATCAGCGATGTACTTACTTGCTGTTTACTGAACTATTGTTACTCGGTTTGTTGATCATCTTCTACTCTAGTTTCAAGTTACTATTCTTACTAGCTGCGTTGCGTTACAATTCAGGGTTTCTTTTCTCTTTGTTTGGTTCTAACTTCAGGTTATTGTGTACTGATAAATTGCTTAACGTACCAGAAAAACCAAACGTGGTTTTCTTTACTTTTTACTGGAGATAAACGCTTAAATGCTGCCTCAGTAGCAGTTCACACAGCACTCGCAATGTGTCGTAACATCTCTGACATGACACTCGTATTGGCGATACATTTATTTTCGAAGGTTATTCTGTTACTTATAAGTCCAAATAATTGTCGATTGATAGTTTTTACCCATTGGTGCATACTGAAAAAATAAGTACTTTTTTTTTGTGAAATCAAATAAAGACAGTAAAATCACATGTTGACATAATACGTATAATAAAAATGAGTAAAATTAAAGTTTTTATGCCTATCTAGTGTAAAATAACAAAACCAGACTTGAAGCCGTGCATTAAAAATTATTATAATACCTATTTGGTTAAAGAAATAACAGATTTAAAGAAATTTTCTCAAAATTAGTATAAAATGAAATAATGAGTTGTATAAAATGTAAAAAATAATAGTTTCCAGTGACTGTATTTGACTCCCGGTAACTCAAAAAAAATATACCCAGCATTTAAACACTTGAGCTAACTGACTCGAAATGAAACAATGGAGAATTTAGGTTTTTATGGTGAAATCCAAGGATTTCAAAATAATTAAAAAAAATTAATAATTTCTTTCAGTGAAAATTAAAAGCTCTCTCAGGAAGCCACTTGTAAAGACTGTGGTTGTCCAGCAGTAGATAGTGGCTAGGTGCTAGTGAGAGTGTGTGTCTGCAGGGAGACGCTGCGAGAGATTCCAGAGCCCCTGACCTTGAAGCGCTCCATCAGGAAGCAGCTTGCGAAGACTGTAGTTGTCCAGCAGTAGATAGTGGCTAGGTGCTAGTGAGCGTGTGTGTCTGCAGGGAGACGCTGCGAGAGATTCCAGAGCCCCTGACCTTGAAGCGCTCCATCAGGAAGCAGCTTGCGAAGACTGTGGTTGTCCAGCAGTAGATAGTGGCTAGGTGCTAGTGAGCGTGTGTGTCTGCAGGGAGACGCTGCGAGAGATTCCAGAGCCCCTGACCTTGAAGCGCTCCATCAGGAAGCAGCTTGTAAAGACTGTGGTTGTCCAGCAGTAGATAGTGGCTAGGTGCTAGTGAGCGTGTGTGTCTGCAGGGAGACGCTGCGAGAGATTCCAGAGCCCCTGACCTTGAAGCGCTCCATCAGGAAGCAGCTTGTGAAGACTGTGGTTGTCCAGCAGTAGATAGTGGCTAGGTGCTAGTGAGCGTGTGTGTCTGCAGGGAGACGCTGCGAGAGATTCCAGAGCCCCTGACCTTGAAGCGCTCCATCAGGAAGCAGCTTGCGAAGACTGTAGTTGTCCAGTAGTAGATAGTGGCTAGGTGCTAGTGAGCGTGTGTGTCTGCAGGGAGACGCTGAGAGAGATTCCAGAGCCCCTGACCTTGAAGCGCTCCATCAGGAAGCAGCTTGCGAAGACTGTAGTTGTCCAGCAGTAGATAGTGGCTAGGTGCTAGTGAGCGTGTGTGTCTGCAGGGAGACGCTGCGAGAGATTCCAGAGCCCCTGACCTTGAAGCGCTCCATCAGGAAGCAGCTTGCGAAGACTGTGGTTGTCCAGCAGTAGATAGTGGCTAGGTGCTAGTGAGCGTGTGTGTCTGCAGGGAGACGCTGCGAGAGATTCCAGAGCCCCTGACCTTGAAGCGCTCCATCAGGAAGCAGCTTGTAAAGACTGTGGTTGTCCAGCAGTAGATAGTGGCTAGGTGCTAGTGAGCGTGTGTGTCTGCAGGGAGACGCTGCGAGAGATTCCAGAGCCCCTGACCTTGAAGCGCTCCATCAGGAAGCAGCTTGTGAAGACTGTGGTTGTCCAGCAGTAGATAGTGGCTAGGTGCTAGTGAGCGTGTGTGTCTGCAGGGAGACGCTGCGAGAGATTCCAGAGCCCCTGACCTTGAAGCGCTCCATCAGGAAGCAGCTTGTGAAGACTGTGGTTGTCCAGCAGTAGATAGTGGCTAGGTGCTAGTGAGCGTGTGTGTCTGCAGGGAGACGCTGCGAGAGATTCCAGAGCCCCTGACCTTGAAGCGCTCCATCAGGAAGCAGCTTGTGAAGACTGTGGTTGTCCAGCAGTAGATAGTGGCTAGGTGCTAGTGAGCGTGTGTGTCTGCAGGGAGACGCTGCGAGAGATTCCAGAGCCCCTGACCTTGAAGCGCTCCATCAGGAAGCAGCTTGCGAAGACTGTGGTTGTCCAGCAGTAGATAGTGGCTACGTGCTAGTGAGCATGTGTGTCTGCAGGGAGACGCTAAGAGAGATTCCAGAGCCCCTGACCTTGAAGCGCTCCATCAGGAAGCAGCTTGTGAAGACTGTGGTTGTCCAGCAGTAGATAGTGGCTAGGTGCTAGTGAGCATGTGTGTCTGCAGGGAGACGCTGAGAGAGATTCCAGAGCCCCTGACCTTGAAGCGCTCCATCAGGAAGCAGCTTGTGAAGACTGTGGTTGTCCAGCAGTAGATAGTGGCTAGGTGCTAGTGAGCATGTGTGTCTGCAGGGAGACGCTGAGAGAGATTCCAGAGCCCCTGACCTTGAAGCGCTCCATCAGGAAGCAGCTTGCGAAGACTGTGGTTGTCCAGCAGTAGATAGTGGCTAGGTGCTAGTGAGCGTGTGTGTCTGCAGGGAGACGCTGCGAGAGATTCCAGAGCCCCTGACCTTGAAGCGCTCCATCAGGAAGCAGCTTGTGAAGACTGTGGTTGTCCAGCAGTAGATAGTGGCTAGGTGCTAGTGAGCGTGTGTGTCTGCAGGGAGACGCTGCGAGAGATTCCAGAGCCCCTGACCTTGAAGCGCTCCATCAGGAAGCAGCTTGCGAAGACTGTGGTTGTCCAGCAGTAGATAGTGGCTACGTGCTAGTGAGCATGTGTGTCTGCAGGGAGACGCTAAGAGAGATTCCAGAGCCCCTGACCTTGAAGCGCTCCATCAGGAAGCAGCTTGTGAAGACTGTGGTTGTCCAGCAGTAGATAGTGGCTAGGTGCTAGTGAGCATGTGTGTCTGCAGGGAGACGCTGAGAGAGATTCCAGAGCCCCTGACCTTGAAGCGCTCCATCAGGAAGCAGCTTGTGAAGACTGTGGTTGTCCAGCAGTAGATAGTGGCTAGGTGCTAGTGAGCATGTGTGTCTGCAGGGAGACGCTGAGAGAGATTCCAGAGCCCCTGACCTTGAAGCGCTCCATCAGGAAGCAGCTTGCGAAGACTGTGGTTGTCCAGCAGTAGATAGTGGCTACGTGCTAGTGAGCATGTGTGTCTGCAGGGAGACGCTAAGAGAGATTCCAGAGCCCCTGACCTTGAAGCGCTCCATCAGGAAGCAGCTTGTGAAGACTGTGGTTGTCCAGCAGTAGATAGTGGCTAGGTGCTAGTGAGCATGTGTGTCTGCAGGGAGACGCTGAGAGAGATTCCAGAGCCCCTGACCTTGAAGCGCTCCATCAGGAAGCAGCTTGCGAAGACTGTGGTTGTCCAGCAGTAGATAGTGGCTAGGTGCTAGTGAGCGTGTGTGTCTGCAGGGAGACGCTGCGAGAGATTCCAGAGCCCCAGACCTTGAAGCGCTCCATCAGGAAGCAGCTTGTGAAGACTGTGGTTGTCCAGTAGTAGATAGTGGCTAGGTGCTAGTGAGCATGTGTGTCTGCAGGGAGACGCTGAGAGAGATTCCAGAGCCCCTGACCTTGAAGCGCTCCATCAGGAAGCAGCTTGTGAAGACTGTGGTTGTCCAGCAGTAGATAGTGGCTAGGTGCTAGTGAGCATGTGTGTCTGCAGGGAGACGCTGAGAGAGATTCCAGAGCCCCTGACCTTGAAGCGCTCCATCAGGAAGCAGCTTGCGAAGACTGTGGTTGTCCAGCAGTAGATAGTGGCTAGGTGCTAGTGAGCATGTGTGTCTGCAGGGAGACGCTGAGAGAGATTCCAGAGCCCCTGACCTTTAAGCGCTCCATCAGGAAGCAGCTTGTGAAGACTGTGGTTGTCCAGCAGTAGATAGTGGCTAGGTGCTAGTGAGAGTGTGTGTCTGCAGGGAGATGCTGAGAGAGATTCCAGAGCCCCTGACCTTGAAGCGCTCCATCAGGAAGCAGCTTGTGAAGACTGTGGTTGTCCAGCAGTAGATAGTGGCTAGGTGCTAGTGAGCATGTGTGTCTGCAGGGAGACGCTGAGAGAGATTCCAGAGCCCCTGACCTTGAAGCGCTCCATCAGGAAGCAGCTTGTGAAGACTGTGGTTGTCCAGCAGTAGATAGTGGCTAGGTGCTAGTGAGCATGTGTGTCTGCAGGGAGATGCTGAGAGAGATTCCAGAGCCCCTGACCTTGAAGCGCTCCATCAGGAAGCAGCTTGTGAAGACTGTGGTTGTCCAGAAGTAGATAGTGGCTAGGTGCTAGTGAGCGTGTGTGTCTGCAGGGAGACGCTGAGAGAGATTCCAGAGCCCCTGACCTTGAAGCGCTCCATCAGGAAGCAGCTTGTGAAGACTGTGGTTGTCCAGCAGTAGATAGTGGCTAGGTGCTAGTGAGAGTGTGTGTCTGCAGGGAGATGCTGAGAGAGATTCCAGAGCCCCTCACCTTGAAGCGCTCCATCAGGAAGCAGCTTGTGAAGACTGTGGTTGTCCAGCAGTAGATAGTGGCTAGGTGCTAGTGAGCATGTGTGTCTGCAGGGAGACGCTGAGAGAGATTCCAGAGCCCCTGTCCTTGAAGCGCTCCATCAGGAAGCAGCTTGTGAAGACTGTGGTTGTCCAGCAGTAGATAGTGGCTAGGTGCTAGTGAGAGTGTGGGTCTGCAGGGAGACGCTAAGAGAGATTCCAGAGCCCCTGACCTTGAAGCGCTCCATCAGGAAGCAGCTTGCGAAGACTGTGGTTGTCCAGCAGTAGATAGTGGCTAGGTGCTAGTGAGCGTGTGTGTCTGCAGGGAGACGCTGAGAGAGATTCCAGAGCCCCTGTCCTTGAAGCGCTCCATCAGGAAGCAGCTTGTGAAGACTGTGGTTGTCCAGCAGTAGATAGTGGCTAGGTGCTAGTGAGCATGTGTGTCTGCAGGGAGACGCTGAGAGAGATTCCAGAGCCCCTGACCTTGAAGCGCTCCATCAGGAAGCAGCTTGTGAAGACTGTGGTTGTCCAGCAGTAGATAGTGGCTAGGTGCTAGTGAGCGTGTGTGTCTGCAGGGAGACGCTGCGAGAGATTCCAGAGCCCCTGACCTTGAAGCGCTCCATCAGGAAGCAGCTTGCGAAGACTGTGGTTGTCCAGCAGTAGATAGTGGCTACGTGCTAGTGAGCATGTGTGTCTGCAGGGAGACGCTAAGAGAGATTCCAGAGCCCCTGACCTTGAAGCGCTCCATCAGGAAGCAGCTTGTGAAGACTGTGGTTGTCCAGCAGTAGATAGTGGCTAGGTGCTAGTGAGCATGTGTGTCTGCAGGGAGACGCTGCGAGAGATTCCAGAGCCCCTGACCTTGAAGCGCTCCATCAGGAAGCAGCTTGCGAAGACTGTGGTTGTCCAGCAGTAGATAGTGGCTACGTGCTAGTGAGGATGTGTGTCTGCAGGGAGACGCTAAGAGAGATTCCAGAGCCCCTGACCTTGAAGCGCTCCATCAGGAAGCAGCTTGTGAAGACTGTGGTTGTCCAGCAGTAGATAGTGGCTACGTGCTAGTGAGCATGTGGGTCTGCAGGGAGACGCTGCGAGAGATTCCAGAGCCCCTGACCTTGAAGCGCTCCATCAGGAAGCAGCTTGTGAAGACTGTGGTTGTCCAGCAGTAGATAGTGGCTAGGTGCTAGTGAGCGTGTGTGTCTGCAGGGAGACGCTGCGAGAGATTCCAGAGCCCCTGACCTTGAAGCGCTCCATCAGGAAGCAGCTTGCGAAGACTGTGGTTGTCCAGCAGTAGATAGTGGCTACGTGCTAGTGAGCATGTGTGTCTGCAGGGAGACGCTAAGAGAGATTCCAGAGCCCCTGACCTTGAAGCGCTCCATCAGGAAGCAGCTTGTGAAGACTGTGGTTGTCCAGCAGTAGATAGTGGTTAGGTGCTAGTGAGCATGTGTGTCTGCAGGGAGACGCTGAGAGAGATTCCAGAGCCCCTGACCTTGAAGCGCTCCATCAGGAAGCAGCTTGCGAAGACTGTGGTTGTCCAGCAGTAGATAGTGGCTAGGTGCTAGTGAGCGTGTGTGTCTGCAGGGAGACGCTGCGAGAGATTCCAGAGCCCCAGACCTTGAAGCGCTCAATCAGGAAGCAGCTTGTGAAGACTGTGGTTGTCCAGCAGTAGATAGTGGCTAGGTGCTAGTGAGCATGTGTGTCTGCAGGGAGACGCTGAGAGAGATTCCAGAGCCCCTGACCTTGAAGCGCTCCATCAGGAAGCAGCTTGTGAAGACTGTGGTTGTCCAGCAGTAGATAGTGGCTAGGTGCTAGTGAGCGTGTGTGTCTGCAGGGAGACGCTGCGAGAGATTCCAGAGCCCCTGACCTTGAAGCGCTCCATCAGGAAGCAGCTTGCGAAGACTGTGGTTGTCCAGCAGTAGATAGTGGCTACGTGCTAGTGAGCATGTGTGTCTGCAGGGAGACGCTAAGAGAGATTCCAGAGCCCCTGACCTTGAAGCGCTCCATCAGGAAGCAGCTTGTGAAGACTGTGGTTGTCCAGCAGTAGATAGTGGCTAGGTGCTAGTGAGCATGTGTGTCTGCAGGGGATGCTGAGAGAGATTCCAGAGCCCCTGACCTTGAAGCGCTCCATCAGGAAGCAGCTTGTGAAGACTGTGGTTGTCCAGCAGTAGATAGTGGCTAGGTGCTAGTGAGCGTGTGTGTCTGCAGGGAGACGCTGAGAGAGATTCCAGAGCCCCTGACCTTGAAGCGCTCCATCAGGAAGCAGCTTGTGAAGACTGTGGTTGTCCAGCAGTAGATAGTGGCTAGGTGCTAGTGAGAGTGTGTGTCTGCAGGGAGATGCTGAGAGAGATTCCAGAGCCCCTGACCTTGAAGCGCTCCATCAGGAAGCAGCTTGTGAAGACTGTGGTTGTCCAGCAGTAGATAGTGGCTAGGTGCTAGTGAGAGTGTGTGTCTGCAGGGAGACGCTGAGAGAGATTCCAGAGCCCCTGTCCTTGAAGCGCTCCATCAGGAAGCAGCTTGTGAAGACTGTGGTTGTCCAGCAGTAGATAGTGGCTAGGTGCTAGTGAGAGTGTGGGTCTGCAGGGAGACGCTAAGAGAGATTCCAGAGCCCCTGACCTTGAAGCGCTCCATCAGGAAGCAGCTTGTGAAGACTGTGGTTGTCCAGAAGTAGATAGTGGCTAGGTGCTAGTGAGAGTGTGTGTCTGCAGGGAGACGCTGAGAGAGATTCCAGAGCCCCTGTCCTTGAAGCGCTCCATCAGGAAGCAGCTTGTGAAGACTGTGGTTGTCCAGCAGTAGATAGTGGCTAGGTGCTAGTGAGAGTGTGGGTCTGCAGGGAGACGCTAAGAGAGATTCCAGAGCCCCTGACCTTGAAGCGCTCCATCAGGAAGCAGCTTGCGAAGACTGTGGTTGTCCAGCAGTAAATAGTGGCTAGGTGCTAGTGAGCGTGTGTGTCTGCAGGGAGACGCTGAGAGAGATTCCAGAGCCCCTGTCCTTGAAGCGCTCCATCAGGAAGCAGCTTGTGAAGACTGTGGTTGTCCAGCAGTAGATAGTGGCTAGGTGCTAGTGAGCATGTGTGTCTGCAGGGAGACGCTGAGAGAGATTCCAGAGCCCCTGACCTTGAAGCGCTCCATCAGGAAGCAGCTTGTGAAGACTGTGGTTGTCCAGCAGTAGATAGTGGCTAGGTGCTAGTGAGCGTGTGTGTCTGCAGGGAGACGCTGCGAGAGATTCCAGAGCCCCTGACCTTGAAGCGCTCCATCAGGAAGCAGCTTGCGAAGACTGTGGTTGTCCAGCAGTAGATAGTGGCTACGTGCTAGTGAGCATGTGTGTCTGCAGGGAGACGCTAAGAGAGATTCCAGAGCCCCTGACCTTGAAGCGCTCCATCAGGAAGCAGCTTGTGAAGACTGTGGTTGTCCAGCAGTAGATAGTGGCTAGGTGCTAGTGAGCATGTGTGTCTGCAGGGAGACGCTGCGAGAGATTCCAGAGCCCCTGACCTTGAAGCGCTCCATCAGGAAGCAGCTTGCGAAGACTGTGGTTGTCCAGCAGTAGATAGTGGCTACGTGCTAGTGAGCATGTGTGTCTGCAGGGAGACGCTAAGAGAGATTCCAGAGCCCCTGACCTTGAAGCGCTCCATCAGGAAGCAGCTTGTGAAGACTGTGGTTGTCCAGCAGTAGATAGTGGCTACGTGCTAGTGAGCATGTGGGTCTGCAGGGAGACGCTGCGAGAGATTCCAGAGCCCCTGACCTTGAAGCGCTCCATCAGGAAGCAGCTTGTGAAGACTGTGGTTGTCCAGCAGTAGATAGTGGCTAGGTGCTAGTGAGCGTGTGTGTCTGCAGGGAGACGCTGCGAGAGATTCCAGAGACCCTGACCTTGAAGCACTCCATCAGGAAGCAGCTTGCGAAGACTGTGGTTGTCCAGCAGTAGATAGTGGCTACGTGCTAGTGAGCATGTGTGTCTGCAGGGAGACGCTAAGAGAGATTCCAGAGCCCCTGACCTTGAAGCGCTCCATCAGGAAGCAGCTTGTGAAGACTGTGGTTGTCCAGCAGTAGATAGTGGCTAGGTGCTAGTGAGCATGTGTGTCTGCAGGGAGACGCTGAGAGAGATTCCAGAGCCCCTGACCTTGAAGCGCTCCATCAGGAAGCAGCTTGCGAAGACTGTGGTTGTCCAGCAGTAGATAGTGGCTAGGTGCTAGTGAGCGTGTGTGTCTGCAGGGAGACGCTGCGAGAGATTCCAGAGCCCCAGACCTTGAAGCGCTCCATCAGGAAGCAGCTTGTGAAGACTGTGGTTGTCCAGCAGTAGATAGTGGCTAGGTGCTAGTGAGCATGTGTGTCTGCAGGGAGACGCTGAGAGAGATTCCAGAGCCCCTGACCTTGAAGCGCTCCATCAGGAAGCAGCTTGTGAAGACTGTGGTTGTCCAGCAGTAGATAGTGGCTAGGTGCTAGTGAGCGTGTGTGTCTGCAGGGAGACGCTGCGAGAGATTCCAGAGCCCCTGACCTTGAAGCGCTCCATCAGGAAGCAGCTTGCGAAGACTGTGGTTGTCCAGCAGTAGATAGTGGCTACGTGCTAGTGAGCATGTGTGTCTGCAGGGAGACGCTAAGAGAGATTCCAGAGCCCCTGACCTTGAAGCGCTCCATCAGGAAGCAGCTTGTGAAGACTGTGGTTGTCCAGCAGTAGATAGTGGCTAGGTGCTAGTGAGCGTGTGTGTCTGCAAGGAGACGCTGAGAGAGATTCCAGAGCCCCTGACCTTGAAGCGCTCCATCAGGAGGCAGCTTGTGAAGACTGTGGTTGTCCAGCAGTAGATAGTGGCTAGGTGCTAGTGAGCGTGTGTGTCTGCAAGGAGACGCTGAGAGAGATTCCAGAGCCCCTGACCTTGCAGCGCTCCATCAGGAAGCAGCTTGTGAAGACTGTGGTTGTCCAGCAGTAGATAGTGGCTAGGTGCTAGTGAGCGTGTGTGTCTGCAAGGAGACGCTGAGAGAGATTCCAGAGCCCCTGACCTTGAAGCGCTCCATCAGGAAGCAGCTTGTGAAGACTGTGGTTGTCCAGCAGTAGATAGTGGCTAGGTGCTAGTGAGCGTGTGTGTCTGCAGGGAGACGCTGAGAGAGATTCCAGAGCCCCTGACCTTGAAGCGCTCCATCAGGAAGCAGCTTGTGAAGACTGTGGTTGTCCAGCAGTAGATAGTGGCTAGGTGCTAGTGAGCGTGTGTCTGCAGGGAGACGCTGAGAGAGATTCCAGAGCCCCTGACCTTGAAGCGCTCCATCAGGAAGCAGCTTGTGAAGACTGTGGTTGTCCAGCAGTAGATAGTGGCTAGGTGCTAGTGAGAGTGTGTGTCTGCAGGGAGATGCTGAGAGAGATTCCAGAGCCCCTGACCTTGAAGCGCTCCATCAGGAAGCAGCTTGTGAAGACTGTGGTTGTCCAGTAGTAGATAGTGGCTAGGTGCTAGTGAGAGTGTGTGTCTGCAGGGAGATGCTGAGAGAGATTCCAGAGCCCCTGACCTTGAAGCGCTCCATCAGGAAGCAGCTTGTGAAGACTGTGGTTGTCCAGCAGTAGATAGTGGCTAGGTGCTAGTGAGCGTGTGTCTGCAGGGAGACGCTGAGAGAGATTCCAGAGCCCCTGAACTTGAAGCGCTCCATCAGGAAGCAGCTTGTGAAGACTGTGGTTGTCCAGCAGTAGATAGTGGCTAGGTGCTAGTGAGAGTGTGTGTCTGCAGGGAGATGCTGAGAGAGATTCCAGAGCCCCTGACCTTGAAGCGCTCCATCAGGAAGCAGCTTGTGAAGACTGTGGTTGTCCAGCAGTAGATAGTGGCTAGGTGCTAGTGAGAGTGTGTGTCTGCAGGGAGATGCTGAGAGAGATTCCAGAGCCCCTGACCTTGAAGCGCTCCATCAGGAAGCAGCTTGTGAAGACTGTGGTTGTCCAGCAGTAGATAGTGGCTAGGTGCTAGTGAGCATGTGTGTCTGCAGGGAGACGCTGAGAGAGATTCCAGAGCCCCTGTCCTTGAAGCGCTCCATCAGGAAGCAGCTTGTGAAGACTGTGGTTGTCCAGCAGTAGATAGTGGCTAGGTGCTAGTGAGCATGTGTGTCTGCAGGGAGACGCTGAGAGAGATTCCAGAGCCCCTGACCTTGAAGCGCTCCATCAGGAAGCAGCTTGTGAAGACTGTGGTTGTCCAGCAGTAGATAGTGGCTAGGTGCTAGTGAGCATGTGTGTCTGCAGGGAGACGCTGAGAGAGATTCCAGAGCCCCTGACCTTGAAGCGCTCCATCAGGAAGCAGCTTGTGAAGACTGTGGTTGTCCAGCAGTAGATAGTGGCTAGGTGCTAGTGAGCATGTGTGTCTGCAGGGAGACGCTGCGAGAGATTCCAGAGCCCCTGACCTTGAAGCGCTCCATCAGGAAGCAGCTTGTGAAGACTGTGGTTGTCCAGCAGTAGATAGTGGCTAGGTGCTAGTGAGCATGTGTGTCTGCAGGGAGACGCTGCGAGAGATTCCAGAGCCCCTGACCTTGAATCGCTCCATCAGGAAGCAGCTTGTGAAGACTGTGGTTGTCCAGCAGTAGATAGTGGCTAGGTGCTAGTGAGCATGTGTGTCTGCAGGGAGACGCTGCGAGAGATTCCAGAGCCCCTGACCTTGAAGCGCTCCATCAGGAAGCAGCTTGCGAAGACTGTGGTTGTACAGCAGTAGATAGTGGCTAGGTGCTAGTGAGCATGTGTGTCTGCAAGGAGACGCTGCGAGAGATTCCAGAGCCCCTGACCTTGAAGCGCTCCATCAGGAAGCAGCTTGCGAAGACTGTGGTTGTCCAGCAGTAGATAGTGGCTAGGTGCTAGTGAGCATGTGTGTCTGCAGGGAGACGCTGCGAGAGATTCCAGAGCCCCTGACCTTGAAGCGCTCCATCAGGAAGCAGCTTGCGAAGACTGTGGTTGTCCAGCAGTAGATAGTGGCTAGGTGCTAGTGAGCATGTGTGTCTGCAGGGAGACGCTGCGAGAGATTCCAGAGCCCCTGACCTTGAAGCGCTCCATCAGGAAGCAGCTTGTGAAGACTGTGGTTGTCCAGCAGTAGATAGTGGCTAGGTGCTAGTGAGCATGTGTGTCTGCAGGGAGACGCTGCGAGAGATTCCAGAGCCCCTGACCTTGAAGCGCTCCATCAGGAAGCAGCTTGTGAAGACTGTGGTTGTCCAGCAGTAGATAGTGGCTAGGTGCTAGTGAGAGTGTGTGTCTGCAGGGAGATGCTGAGAGAGATTCCAGAGCCCCTGACCTTGAAGCGCTCCATCAGGAAGCAGCTTGTGAAGACTGTGGTTGTCCAGCAGTAGATAGTGGCTAGGTGCTAGTGAGAGTGTGTGTCTGCAGGGAGATGCTGAGAGAGATTCCAGAGCCCCTGACCTTGAAGCGCTCCATCAGGAAGCAGCTTGTGAAGACTGTGGTTGTCCAGCAGTAGATAGTGGCTAGGTGCTAGTGAGCATGTGTGTCTGCAGGGAGACGCTGAGAGAGATTCCAGAGCCCCTGTCCTTGAAGCGCTCCATCAGGAAGCAGCTTGTGAAGACTGTGGTTGTCCAGCAGTAGATAGTGGCTAGGTGCTAGTGAGCATGTGTGTCTGCAGGGAGACGCTGAGAGAGATTCCAGAGCCCCTGACCTTGAAGCGCTCCATCAGGAAGCAGCTTGTGAAGACTGTGGTTGTCCAGCAGTAGATAGTGGCTAGGTGCTAGTGAGCATGTGTGTCTGCAGGGAGACGCTGAGAGAGATTCCAGAGCCCCTGACCTTGAAGCGCTCCATCAGGAAGCAGCTTGTGAAGACTGTGGTTGTCCAGCAGTAGATAGTGGCTAGGTGCTAGTGAGCATGTGTGTCTGCAGGGAAACGCTGCGAGAGATTCCAGAGCCCCTGACCTTGAAGCGCTCCATCAGGAAGCAGCTTGCGAAGACTGTGGTTGTACAGCAGTAGATAGTGGCTAGGTGCTAGTGAGCATGTGTGTCTGCAGGGAGACGCTGCGAGAGATTCCAGAGCCCCTGACCTTGAAGCGCTCCATCAGGAAGCAGCTTGCGAAGACTGTGGTTGTCCAGCAGTAGATAGTGGCTAGGTGCTAGTGAGCATGTGTGTCTGCAGGGAGACGCTGCGAGAGATTCCAGAGCCCCTGTCCTTGAAGCGCTCCATCAGGAAGCAGCTTGTGAAGACTGTGGTTGTCCAGCAGTAGATAGTGGCTAGGTGCTAGTGAGCATGTGTGTCTGCAGGGAGACGCTGCGAGAGATTCCAGAGCCCCTGACCTTGAAGCGCTCCATCAGGAAGCAGCTTGTGAAGACTGTGGTTGTCCAGCAGTAGATAGTGGCTAGGTGCTAGTGAGCATGTGTGTCTGCAGGGAGACGCTGCGAGAGATTCCAGAGCCCCTGACCTTGAAGCGCTCCATCAGGAAGCAGCTTGTGAAGACTGTGGTTGTCCAGCAGTAGATAGTGGCTAGGTGCTAGTGAGCATGTGTGTCTGCAGGGAGACGCTGAGAGAGATTCCAGAGCCCCTGACCTTGAAGCGCTCCATCAGGAAGCAGCTTGCGAAGACTGTAGTTGTCCAGCAGTAGATAGTGGCTAGGTGCTAGTGAGCGTGTGTGTCTGCAGGGAGACGCTGCGAGAGATTCCAGAGCCCCTGACCTTGAAGCGCTCCATCAGGAAGCAGCTTGCGAAGACTGTGGTTGTACAGCAGTAGATAGTGGCTAGGTGCTAGTGAGCGTGTGTGTCTGCAGGGAGACGCTGCGAGAGATTCCAGAGCCCCTGACCTTGAAGCGCTCCATCAGGAAGCAGCTTGTGAAGACTGTGGTTGTCCAGCAGTAGATAGTGGCTAGGTGCTAGAGAGCGTGTGTGTCTGCAAGGAGACGCTGAGAGAGATTCCAGAGCCCCTGACCTTGAAGCGCTCCATCAGGAAGCAGCTTGTGAAGACTGTGGTTGTCCAGCAGTAGATAGTGGCTAGGTGCTAGTGAGCGTGTGTGTCTGCAAGGAGACGCTGAGAGAGATTCCAGAGCCCCTGACCTTGAAGCGCTCCATCAGGAAGCAGCTTGCGAAGACTGTAGTTGTCCAGCAGTAGATAGTGGCTAGGTGCTAGTGAGCGTGTGTGTCTGCAGGGAGACGCTGCGAGAGATTCCAGAGCCCCTGACCTTGAAGCGCTCCATCAGGAAGCAGCTTGCGAAGACTGTGGTTGTACAGCAGTAGATAGTGGCTAGGTGCTAGTGAGCGTGTGTGTCTGCAGGGAGACGCTGCGAGAGATTCCAGAGCCCCTGACCTTGAAGCGCTCCATCAGGAAGCAGCTTGTGAAGACTGTGGTTGTCCAGCAGTAGATAGTGGCTAGGTGCTAGTGAGCGTGTGTGTCTGCAGGGAGACGCTGCGAGAGATTCCAGAGCCCCTGACCTTGAAGCGCTCCATCAGGAAGCAGCTTGTGAAGACTGTGGTTGTACAGCAGTAGATAGTGGCTAGGTGCTAGTGAGCGTGTGTGTCTGCAGGGAGACGCTGAGAGAGATTCCAGAGCCCCTGACCTTGAAGCGCTCCATCAGGAAGCAGCTTGTGAAGACTGTGGTTGTCCAGCAGTAGATAGTGGCTAGGTGCTAGTGAGAGTGTGTGTCTGCAGGGAGACGCTGCGAGAGATTCCAGAGCCCCTGACCTTGAAGCGCTCCATCAGGAAGCAGCTTGTGAAGACTGTGGTTGTCCAGCAGTAGATAGTGGCTAGGTGCTAGTGAGCATGTGTGTCTGCAGGGAGACGCTGAGAGAGATTCCAGAGCCCCTGACCTTGAAGCGTTCCATCAGGAAGCAGCTTGTGAAGACTGTGGTTGTCCAGCAGTAGATAGTGGCTAGGTGCTAGTGAGCATGTGTGTCTGCAGGGAGACGCTGAGAGAGATTCCAGAGCCCCTGACCTTGAAGCGCTCCATCAGGAAGCAGCTTGCGAAGACTGTAGTTGTCCAGCAGTAGATAGTGGCTAGGTGCTAGTGAGAGTGTGTGTCTGCAGGGAGACGCTGCGAGAGATTCCAGAGCCCCTGACCTTGAAGCGCTCCATCAGGAAGCAGCTTGTGAAGACTGTGGTTGTCCAGCAGTAGATAGTGGCTTGGTGCTAGTGAGCATGTGTGTCTGCAGGGAGACGCTGAGAGAGATTCCAGAGCCCCTGACCTTGAAGCGCTCCATCAGGAAGCAGCTTGTGAAGACTGTGGTTGTCCAGCAGTAGATAGTGGCTAGGTGCTAGTGAGCATGTGTGTCTGCAGGGAGACGCTGAGAGAGATTCCAGAGCCCCTGACCTTGAAGCGCTCCATCAGGAAGCAGCTTGCGAAGACTGTAGTTGTCCAGCAGTAGATAGTGGCTAGGTGCTAGTGAGCGTGTGTGTCTGCAGGGAGACGCTGCGAGAGATTCCAGAGCCCCTGACCTTGAAGCGCTCCATCAGGAAGCAGCTTGCGAAGACTGTGGTTGTCCAGCAGTAGATAGTGGCTAGGTGCTAGTGAGCGTGTGTGTCTGCAGGGAGACGCTGCGAGAGATTCCAGAGCCCCTGACCTTGAAGCGCTCCATCAGGAAGCAGCTTGCGAAGACTGTGGTTGTCCAGCAGTAGATAGTGGCTAGGTGCTAGTGAGAGTGTGTGTCTGCAGGGAGACGCTGCGAGAGATTCCAGAGCCCCTGACCTTGAAGCGCTCCATCAGGAAGCAGCTTGTGAAGACTGTGGTTGTCCAGCAGTAGATAGTGGCTAGGTGCTAGTGAGCGTGTGTGTCTGCAGGGAGAAGCTGCGAGAGATTCCAGAGCCCCTGACCTTGAAGCGCTCCATCAGGAAGCAGCTTGTGAAGACTGTAGTTGTCCAGTAGTAGATAGTGGCTAGGTGCTAGTGAGCGTGTGTGTCTGCAGGGAGACGCTGAGAGGGATTCCAGAGCCCCTGACCTTGAAGCGCTCCATCAGGAAGCAGCTTGTGAAGACTGTAGTTGTCCAGTAGTAGATAGTGGCTAGGTGCTAGTGAGCATGTGTGTCTGCAGGGAGACGCTGCGAGAGATTTCAGAGCCCCTGACCTTGAAGCGCTCCATCAGGAAGCAGCTTGTGAAGACTGTGGTTGTCCAGCAGTAGATAGTTGCTAGGTGCTAGTGAGCATGTGTGTCTGCAGGGAGACGCTGCGAGAGATTCCAGAGCCCCTGACCTTGAAGCGCTCCATCAGGAAGCAGCTTGTGAAGACTGTAGTTGTCCAGTAGTAGATAGTGGCTAGGTGCTAGTGAGAGTGTGTGTCTGCAGGGAGACGCTGCGAGAGATTCCAGAGCCCCTGACCTTGAAGCGCTCCATCAGGAAGCAGCTTGTGAAGACTGTGGTTGTCCAGCAGTAGATAGTGGCTAGGTGCTAGTTAGCGTGTGTGTCTGCAGGGAGACGCTGCGAGAGATTCCAGAGCCCCTGACCTTGAAGCGCTCCATCAGGAAGCAGCTTGTGAAGACTGTGGTTGTCCAGCAGTAGATAGTGGCTAGGTGCTAGTGAGCGTGTGTGTCTGCAAGGAGACGCTGAGAGAGATTCCAGAGCCCCTGACCTTGAAGCGCTCCATCAGGAAGCAGCTTGCGAAGACTGTAGTTGTCCAGCAGTAGATAGTGGCTAGGTGCTAGTGAGCGTGTGTGTCTGCAGGGAGACGCTGCGAGAGATTCCAGAGCCCCTGACCTTGAAGCGCTCCATCAGGAAGCAGCTTGCGAAGACTGTGGTTGTACAGCAGTAGATAGTGGCTAGGTGCTAGTGAGCGTGTGTGTCTGCAGGGAGACGCTGCGAGAGATTCCAGAGCCCCTGACCTTGAAGCGCTCCATCAGGAAGCAGCTTGTGAAGACTGTGGTTGTCCAGCAGTAGATAGTGGCTAGGTGCTAGTGAGCGTGTGTGTCTGCAGGGAGACGCTGCGAGAGATTCCAGAGCCCCTGACCTTGAAGCGCTCCATCAGGAAGCAGCTTGTGAAGACTGTGGTTGTACAGCAGTAGATAGTGGCTAGGTGCTAGTGAGCGTGTGTGTCTGCAGGGAGATGCTGAGAGAGATTCCAGAGCCCCTGACCTTGAAGCGCTCCATCAGGAAGCAACTTGTGAAGACTGTGGTTGTCCAGCAGTAGATAGTGGCTAGGTGCTAGTGAGAGTGTGTGTCTGCAGGGAGACGCTGCGAGAGATTCCAGAGCCCCTGACCTTGAAGCGCTCCATCAGGAAGCAGCTTGTGAAGACTGTGGTTGTCCAGCAGTAGATAGTGGCTAGGTGCTAGTGAGCATGTGTGTCTGCAGGGAGACGCTGAGAGAGATTCCAGAGCCCCTGACCTTGAAGCGTTCCATCAGGAAGCAGCTTGTGAAGACTGTGGTTGTCCAGCAGTAGATAGTGGCTAGGTGCTAGTGAGCATGTGTGTCTGCAGGGAGACGCTGAGAGAGATTCCAGAGCCCCTGACCTTGAAGCGCTCCATCAGGAAGCAGCTTGCGAAGACTGTAGTTGTCCAGCAGTAGATAGTGGCTAGGTGCTAGTGAGAGTGTGTGTCTGCAGGGAGACGCTGCGAGAGATTCCAGAGCCCCTGACCTTGAAGCGCTCCATCAGGAAGCAGCTTGTGAAGACTGTGGTTGTCCAGCAGTAGATAGTGGCTAGGTGCTAGTGAGCGTGTGTGTCTGCAGGGAGACGCTGCGAGAGATTCCAGAGCCCCTGACCTTGAAGCGCTCCATCAGGAAGCAGCTTGCGAAGACTGTGGTTGTCCAGCAGTAGATAGTGGCTAGGTGCTAGTGAGCGTGTGTGTCTGCAGGGAGACGCTGCGAGAGATTCCAGAGCCCCTGACCTTGAAGCGCTCCATCAGGAAGCAGCTTGCGAAGACTGTGGTTGTCCAGCAGTAGATAGTGGCTAGGTGCTAGTGAGAGTGTGTGTCTGCAGGGAGACGCTGCGAGAGATTCCAGAGCCCCTGACCTTGAAGCGCTCCATCAGGAAGCAGCTTGTGAAGACTGTGGTTGTCCAGCAGTAGATAGTGGCTAGGTGCTAGTGAGCGTGTGTGTCTGCAGGGAGAAGCTGCGAGAGATTCCAGAGCCCCTGACCTTGAAGCGCTCCATCAGAAAGCAGCTTGTGAAGACTGTAGTTGTCCAGTAGTAGATAGTGGCTAGGTGCTAGTGAGCGTGTGTGTCTGCAGGGAGACGCTGAGAGGGATTCCAGAGCCCCTGACCTTGAAGCACTCCATCAGGAAGCAGCTTGTGAAGACTGTAGTTGTCCAGTAGTAGATAGTGGCTAGGTGCTAGTGAGCATGTGTGTCTGCAGGGAGACGCTGCGAGAGATTTCAGAGCCCCTGACCTTGAAGCGCTCCATCAGGAAGCAGCTTGTGAAGACTGTGGTTGTCCAGCAGTAGATAGTTGCTAGGTGCTAGTGAGCATGTGTGTCTGCAGGGAGACGCTGCGAGAGATTCCAGAGCCCCTGACCTTGAAGCGCTCCATCAGGAAGCAGCTTGTGAAGACTGTAGTTGTCCAGTAGTAGATAGTGGCTAGGTGCTAGTGAGAGTGTGTGTCTGCAGGGAGACGCTGCGAGAGATTCCAGAGCCCCTGACCTTGAAGCGCTCCATCAGGAAGCAGCTTGTGAAGACTGTGGTTGTCCAGCAGTAGATAGTGGCTAGGTGCTAGTTAGCGTGTGTGTCTGCAGGGAGACGCTGCGAGAGATTCCAGAGCCCCTGACCTTGAAGCGCTCCATCAGGAAGCAGCTTGTGAAGACTGTGGTTGTCCAGCAGTAGATAGTGGCTAGGTGCTAGTGAGCGTGTGTGTCTGCAGGGAGACGCTGAGAGAGATTCCAGAGCCCCTGACCTTGAAGCGCTCCATCAGGAAGCAGCTTGTGAAGACAGTGGTTGTCCAGCAGTAGATAGTGGCTAGGTGCTAGTGAGCGTGTGTGTCTGCAGGGAGACGCTGCGAGAGATTCCAGAGCCCCTGACCTTGAAGCGCTCCATCAGGAAGCAGCTTGTGAAGACTGTAGTTGTCCAGTAGTAGATAGTGGCTAGGTGCTAGTGAGCGTGTGTGTCTGCAGGGAGACGCTGAGAGGGATTCCAGAGCCCCTGACCTTGAAGCGCTCCATCAGGAAGCAGCTTGTGAAGACTGTGGTTGTCCAGCAGTAGATAGTGGCTAGGTGCTAGTGAGAGTGTGTGTCTGCAGGGAGACGCTGAGAGAGATTCCAGAGCCCCTGACCTTGAAGCGCTCCATCAGGAAGCAGCTTGTGAAGACTTTAGTTGTCCAGTAGTAGATAGTGGCTAGGTGCTAGTGAGCGTGTGTGTCTGCAGGGAGACGCTGCGAGAGATTCCAGAGCCCCTGACCTTGAAGCGCTCCATCAGGAAGCAGCTTGTGAAGACTGTAGTTGTCCAGTAGTAGATAGTGGCTAGGTGCTAGTGAGCGTGTGTGTCTGCAGGGAGACGCTGCGAGAGATTCCAGAGCCCCTGACCTTGAAGCGCTCCATCAGGAAGCAGCTTGTGAAGACTGTAGTTGTCCAGTAGTAGATAGTGGCTAGGTGCTAGTGAGCATGTGTGTCTGCAGGGAGACGCTGAGAGAGATTCCAGAGCCCCTGACCTTGAAGCGCTCCATCAGGAAGCAGCTTGTGAAGACTGTGGTTGTCCAGCAGTAGATAGTGGCTAGGTGCTAGTGAGAGAGTGTGTCTGCAGGGAGACGCTGAGAGAGATTCCAGAGCCCCTGACCTTGAAGCGCTCCATCAGGAAGCAGCTTGTGAAGACTGTGGTTGTCCAGCAGTAGATAGTGGCTAGGTGCTAGTGAGCGTGTGTGTCTGCAGGGAGACGCTGCGAGAGATTCCAGAGCCCCTGACCTTGAAGCGCTCCATCAGGAAGCAGCTTGTGAAGACTGTAGTTGTCCAGTAGTAGATAGTGGCTAGGTGCTAGTGAGCGTGTGTGTCTGCAGGGAGACGCTGAGAGGGATTCCAGAGCCCCTGACCTTGAAGCGCTCCATCAGGAAGCAGCTTGTGAAGACTGTAGTTGTCCAGTAGTAGATAGTGGCTAGGTGCTAGTGAGCATGTGTGTCTGCAGGGAGACGCTGCGAGAGATTTCAGAGCCCCTGACCTTGAAGCGCTCCATCAGGAAGCAGCTTGTGAAGACTGTGGTTGTCCAGCAGTAGATAGTGGCTAGGTGCTAGTGAGCATGTGTGTCTGCAGGGAGACGCTGCGAGAGATTCCAGAGCCCCTGACCTTGAAGCGCTCCATCAGGAAGCAGCTTGTAAAGACTGTAGTTGTCCAGTAGTAGATAGTGGCTAGGTGCTAGTGAGAGTGTGTGTCTGCAGGGAGACGCTGCGAGAGATTCCAGAGCCCCTGACCTTGAAGCGGTCGCTTCATGAAGCAGCTTGTGAAGACTGTGGTTGTCCAGCAGTAGATAGTGGCTAGGTGCTAGTTAGCGTGTGTGTCTGCAGGGAGACGCTGCGAGAGATTCCAGAGCCCCTGACCTTGAAGCACTCCATCAGGAAGCAGCTTGTGAAGACTGTGGTTGTCCAGCAGTAGATAGTGGCTAGGTGCTAGTGAGCGTGTGTGTCTGCAGGGAGACGCTGCGAGAGATTCCAGAGCCTCTGACCTTGAAGCGCTCCATCAGGAAGCAGCTTGTGAAGACTGTGGTTGTCCAGCAGTAGATAGTGGCTAGGTGCTAGTGAGCTTGTGTGTCTGCAGGGAGACGCTGCGAGAGATTCCAGAGCCCCTGACCTTGAAGCGCTCCATCAGGAAGCAGCTTGTGAAGACTGTGGTTGTCCAGCAGGTGATAGTGGCTAGGTGCTAGTGAGAGTGTGTGTCTGCAGGGAGACGCTGCGAGAGATTCCAGAGCCCCTGACCTTGAAGCGCTCCATCGGGAAGCAGCTTGTGAAGACTGTAGTTGTCCAGTAGTAGATAGTGGCTAGGTGCTAGTGAGCGTGTGTGTCTGCAGGGATACGCTGCGAGAGATTCCAGAACCCCTGTCCTTGAAGCGCTCCATCAGGAAGCATCTTGCGAAGACTGTGGTTGTCCAGCAGTAGATAGTGGCTAGGTGCTAGTGAGCATGTGTGTCTGCAGGGAGACGCTGCGAGAGATTCCAGAACCCCTGTCCTTGAAGCGCTCCATCAGGAAGCAGCTTGCGAAGACTGTGGTTGTCCAGCAGTAGATAGTGACTAGGTGCTAGTGAGCGTGTGTGTCTGCAAGGAGACGCTGAGAGAGATTTCAGAGCCCCTGACCTTGAAGCGCTCCATCAGGAAGCAGCTTGCGAAGACTGTGGTTGTCCAGCAGTAGATAGTGGCTAGGTGCTAGTGAGCGTGTGTGTCTGCAAGGAGACGCTGAGAGAGATTTCAGAGCCTCTGACCTTGAAGCGCTCCATCAGGAAGCAGCTTGTGAAGACTGTGGTTATCCAGCAGTAGATAGTGGCTAGTTGCTAGTGAGCGTGTGTGTCTGCAGGGAGACGCTGCGAGAGATTCCAGAGCCTCTGACCTTGAAGCGCTCCATCAGGAAGCAGCTTGTGAAGACTGTGGTTGTCCAGCAGTAGATAGTGGCTAGGTGCTAGTGAGCGTGTGTGTCTGCAGGGAGACGCTTCGAGAGATTCCAGAGCCCCTGTCCTTGAAGCGCTCCATCAAGAAGCAGCTTGTGAAGACTGTGGTTGTCCAGCAGTAGATAGTGGCTAGGTGCTAGTGAGCATGTGTGTCTGCAGGGAGACGCTGCGAGAGATTCCAGAACCCCTGTCCTTGAAGCGCTCCATCAGGAAGCAGCTTGCGAAGACTGTGGTTGTCCAGCAGTAGATAGTGGCTAGGTGCTAGTGAGCGTGTGTGTCTGCAAGGAGACGCTGAGAGAGATTCCAGAGCCCCTGACCTTGAAGCGCTCCATCAGGAAGCAGCTTGCGAAGACTGTGGTTGTCCAGCAGTAGATAGTGGCTAGGTGCTAGTGAGCATGTGTGTCTGCAGGGAGACGCTGCGAGAGATTCCAGAACCCCTGTCCTTGAAGCGCTCCATCAGGAAGCAGCTTGCGAAGACTGTGGTTGTCCAGCAGTAGATAGTGGCTAGGTGCTAGTGAGCGTGTGTGTCTGCAAGGAGACGCTGAGAGAGATTCCAGAGCCCCTGACCTTGAAGCGCTCCATCAGGAAGCAGCTTGCGAAGACTGTGGTTGTCCAGCAGTAGATAGTGGCTAGGTGCTAGTGAGCTAGTGTGTCTGCAAGGAGACGCTGAGAGAGATTCCAGAGCCTCTGACCTTGAAGCGCTCCATCAGGAAGCAGCTTGTGAAGACTGTGGTTGTCCAGCAGTAGATAGTGGCTAGGTGCTAATGAGCTTGTGTGTCTGCAGGGAGAAGCTGCGAGAGATTCCAGAGCCCCTGACCTTGAAGCGCTCCATCAGGAAGCAGCTTGTGAAGACTGTAGTTGTCCAGTAGTAGATAGTAGCTAGGTACTAGTGAGCATGTGTGTCTGCAGGGAGACGCTGCGAGAGATTCCAGAGCCCCTGACCTTGAAGCGCTCCATCAGGAAGCAGCTTGTGAAGACTGTAGTTGTCCAGTAGTAGATAGTAGCTAGGTACTAGTGAGCATGTGTGTCTGCAGGGAGACGCTGCGAGAGATTCCAGAGCCCCTGACCTTGAAGCGCTCCATCAGGAAGCAGCTTGTGAAGACTGTAGTTGTCCAGTAGTAGATAGTAGCTAGGTACTAGTGAGCATGTGTGTCTGCAGGGAGACGCTGCGAGAGATTCCAGAGCCTCTGACCTTGAAGCGCTCCATCAGGAAGCAGCTTGTGAAGACTGTGGTTGTCCAGCAGTAGATAGTGGCTAGGTGCTAGTGAACATGTGTGTCTGCAGGGAGACGCTGCGAGAGATTCCAGAACCCCTGTCCTTGAAGCGCTCCATCAGGAAGCAGCTTGCGAAGACTGTGGTTGTCCAGCAGTAGATAGTGGCTAGGTGCTAGTGAGCATGTGTGTCTGCAGGGAGACGCTGCGAGAGATTCCAGAACCCCTGTCCTTGAAGCGCTCCATCAGGAAGCAGCTTGCGAAGACTGTGGTTGTCCAGCAGTAGATAGTGGCTAGGTGCTAGTGAGCGTGTGTGTCTGCAAGGAGACGCTGAGAGAGATTCCAGAGCCCCTGACCTTGAAGCGCTCCATCAGGAAGCAGCTTGTGAAGACTGTAGTTGTCCAGTAGTAGATAGTAGCTAGGTACTAGTGAGCATGTGTGTCTGCAGGGAGACGCTGCGAGAGATTCCAGAGCCCCTGACCTTGAAGCGCTCCATCAGGAAGCAGCTTGTGAAGACTGTAGTTGTCCAGTAGTAGATAGTAGCTAGGTACTAGTGAGCATGTGTGTCTGCAGGGAGACGCTGCGAGAGATTCCAGAGCCCCTGACCTTGAAGCGCTCCATCAGGAAGCAGCTTGTGAAGACTGTGGTTGTCCAGCAGTAGATAGTGGCTAGGTGCTAGTGAGCATGTGTGTCTGCAGGGAGACGCTGCGAGAGATTCCAGAGCCCCTGACCTTGAAGCGCTCCATCAGGAAGCAGCTTGCGAAGACTGTGGTTGTACAGCAGTAGATAGTGGCTAGGTGCTAGTGAGCGTGTGTGTCTGCAGGGAGACGCTGCGAGAGATTCCAGAGCCCCTGACCTTGAAGCGCTCCATCAGGAAGCAGCTTGTGAAGACTGTGGTTGTCCAGCAGTAGATAGTGGCTAGGTGCTAGAGAGCGTGTGTGTCTGCAAGGAGACGCTGAGAGAGATTCCAGAGCCCCTGACCTTGAAGCGCTCCATCAGGAAGCAGCTTGTGAAGACTGTGGTTGTCCAGCAGTAGATAGTGGCTAGGTGCTAGTGAGCGTGTGTGTCTGCAAGGAGACGCTGAGAGAGATTCCAGAGCCCCTGACCTTGAAGCGCTCCATCAGGAAGCAGCTTGCGAAGACTGTAGTTGTCCAGCAGTAGATAGTGGCTAGGTGCTAGTGAGCGTGTGTGTCTGCAGGGAGACGCTGCGAGAGATTCCAGAGCCCCTGACCTTGAAGCGCTCCATCAGGAAGCAGCTTGCGAAGACTGTGGTTGTACAGCAGTAGATAGTGGCTAGGTGCTAGTGAGCGTGTGTGTCTGCAGGGAGACGCTGCGAGAGATTCCAGAGCCCCTGACCTTGAAGCGCTCCATCAGGAAGCAGCTTGTGAAGACTGTGGTTGTCCAGCAGTAGATAGTGGCTAGGTGCTAGTGAGCGTGTGTGTCTGCAGGGAGACGCTGCGAGAGATTCCAGAGCCCCTGACCTTGAAGCGCTCCATCAGGAAGCAGCTTGTGAAGACTGTGGTTGTACAGCAGTAGATAGTGGCTAGGTGCTAGTGAGCGTGTGTGTCTGCAGGGAGACGCTGAGAGAGATTCCAGAGCCCCTGACCTTGAAGCGCTCCATCAGGAAGCAGCTTGTGAAGACTGTGGTTGTCCAGCAGTAGATAGTGGCTAGGTGCTAGTGAGAGTGTGTGTCTGCAGGGAGACGCTGCGAGAGATTCCAGAGCCCCTGACCTTGAAGCGCTCCATCAGGAAGCAGCTTGTGAAGACTGTGGTTGTCCAGCAGTAGATAGTGGCTAGGTGCTAGTGAGCATGTGTGTCTGCAGGGAGACGCTGAGAGAGATTCCAGAGCCCCTGACCTTGAAGCGTTCCATCAGGAAGCAGCTTGTGAAGACTGTGGTTGTCCAGCAGTAGATAGTGGCTAGGTGCTAGTGAGCATGTGTGTCTGCAGGGAGACGCTGAGAGAGATTCCAGAGCCCCTGACCTTGAAGCGCTCCATCAGGAAGCAGCTTGCGAAGACTGTAGTTGTCCAGCAGTAGATAGTGGCTAGGTGCTAGTGAGAGTGTGTGTCTGCAGGGAGACGCTGCGAGAGATTCCAGAGCCCCTGACCTTGAAGCGCTCCATCAGGAAGCAGCTTGTGAAGACTGTGGTTGTCCAGCAGTAGATAGTGGCTTGGTGCTAGTGAGCATGTGTGTCTGCAGGGAGACGCTGAGAGAGATTCCAGAGCCCCTGACCTTGAAGCGCTCCATCAGGAAGCAGCTTGTGAAGACTGTGGTTGTCCAGCAGTAGATAGTGGCTAGGTGCTAGTGAGCATGTGTGTCTGCAGGGAGACGCTGAGAGAGATTCCAGAGCCCCTGACCTTGAAGCGCTCCATCAGGAAGCAGCTTGCGAAGACTGTAGTTGTCCAGCAGTAGATAGTGGCTAGGTGCTAGTGAGCGTGTGTGTCTGCAGGGAGACGCTGCGAGAGATTCCAGAGCCCCTGACCTTGAAGCGCTCCATCAGGAAGCAGCTTGCGAAGACTGTGGTTGTCCAGCAGTAGATAGTGGCTAGGTGCTAGTGAGCGTGTGTGTCTGCAGGGAGACGCTGCGAGAGATTCCAGAGCCCCTGACCTTGAAGCGCTCCATCAGGAAGCAGCTTGCGAAGACTGTGGTTGTCCAGCAGTAGATAGTGGCTAGGTGCTAGTGAGAGTGTGTGTCTGCAGGGAGACGCTGCGAGAGATTCCAGAGCCCCTGACCTTGAAGCGCTCCATCAGGAAGCAGCTTGTGAAGACTGTGGTTGTCCAGCAGTAGATAGTGGCTAGGTGCTAGTGAGCGTGTGTGTCTGCAGGGAGAAGCTGCGAGAGATTCCAGAGCCCCTGACCTTGAAGCGCTCCATCAGGAAGCAGCTTGTGAAGACTGTAGTTGTCCAGTAGTAGATAGTGGCTAGGTGCTAGTGAGCGTGTGTGTCTGCAGGGAGACGCTGAGAGGGATTCCAGAGCCCCTGACCTTGAAGCGCTCCATCAGGAAGCAGCTTGTGAAGACTGTAGTTGTCCAGTAGTAGATAGTGGCTAGGTGCTAGTGAGCATGTGTGTCTGCAGGGAGACGCTGCGAGAGATTTCAGAGCCCCTGACCTTGAAGCGCTCCATCAGGAAGCAGCTTGTGAAGACTGTGGTTGTCCAGCAGTAGATAGTTGCTAGGTGCTAGTGAGCATGTGTGTCTGCAGGGAGACGCTGCGAGAGATTCCAGAGCCCCTGACCTTGAAGCGCTCCATCAGGAAGCAGCTTGTGAAGACTGTAGTTGTCCAGTAGTAGATAGTGGCTAGGTGCTAGTGAGAGTGTGTGTCTGCAGGGAGACGCTGCGAGAGATTCCAGAGCCCCTGACCTTGAAGCGCTCCATCAGGAAGCAGCTTGTGAAGACTGTGGTTGTCCAGCAGTAGATAGTGGCTAGGTGCTAGTTAGCGTGTGTGTCTGCAGGGAGACGCTGCGAGAGATTCCAGAGCCCCTGACCTTGAAGCGCTCCATCAGGAAGCAGCTTGTGAAGACTGTGGTTGTCCAGCAGTAGATAGTGGCTAGGTGCTAGTGAGCGTGTGTGTCTGCAGGGAGACGCTGAGAGAGATTCCAGAGCCCCTGACCTTGAAGCGCTCCATCAGGAAGCAGCTTGTGAAGACAGTGGTTGTCCAGCAGTAGATAGTGGCTAGGTGCTAGTGAGCGTGTGTGTCTGCAGGGAGACGCTGCGAGAGATTCCAGAGCCCCTGACCTTGAAGCGCTCCATCAGGAAGCAGCTTGTGAAGACTGTGGTTGTCCAGCAGTAGATAGTGGCTAGGTGCTAGTGAGCATGTGTGTCTGCAGGGAGACGCTGAGAGAGATTCCAGAGCCCCTGACCTTGAAGCGCTCCATCAGGAAGCAGCTTGCGAAGACTGTAGTTGTCCAGCAGTAGATAGTGGCTAGGTGCTAGTGAGCGTGTGTGTCTGCAGGGAGACGCTGCGAGAGATTCCAGAGCCCCTGACCTTGAAGCGCTCCATCAGGAAGCAGCTTGCGAAGACTGTGGTTGTACAGCAGTAGATAGTGGCTAGGTGCTAGTGAGCGTGTGTGTCTGCAGGGAGACGCTGCGAGAGATTCCAGAGCCCCTGACCTTGAAGCGCTCCATCAGGAAGCAGCTTGTGAAGACTGTGGTTGTCCAGCAGTAGATAGTGGCTAGGTGCTAGAGAGCGTGTGTGTCTGCAAGGAGACGCTGAGAGAGATTCCAGAGCCCCTGACCTTGAAGCGCTCCATCAGGAAGCAGCTTGTGAAGACTGTGGTTGTCCAGCAGTAGATAGTGGCTAGGTGCTAGTGAGCGTGTGTGTCTGCAAGGAGACGCTGAGAGAGATTCCAGAGCCCCTGACCTTGAAGCGCTCCATCAGGAAGCAGCTTGCGAAGACTGTAGTTGTCCAGCAGTAGATAGTGGCTAGGTGCTAGTGAGCGTGTGTGTCTGCAGGGAGACGCTGCGAGAGATTCCAGAGCCCCTGACCTTGAAGCGCTCCATCAGGAAGCAGCTTGCGAAGACTGTGGTTGTACAGCAGTAGATAGTGGCTAGGTGCTAGTGAGCGTGTGTGTCTGCAGGGAGACGCTGCGAGAGATTCCAGAGCCCCTGACCTTGAAGCGCTCCATCAGGAAGCAGCTTGTGAAGACTGTGGTTGTCCAGCAGTAGATAGTGGCTAGGTGCTAGTGAGCGTGTGTGTCTGCAGGGAGACGCTGCGAGAGATTCCAGAGCCCCTGACCTTGAAGCGCTCCATCAGGAAGCAGCTTGTGAAGACTGTGGTTGTACAGCAGTAGATAGTGGCTAGGTGCTAGTGAGCGTGTGTGTCTGCAGGGAGACGCTGAGAGAGATTCCAGAGCCCCTGACCTTGAAGCGCTCCATCAGGAAGCAACTTGTGAAGACTGTGGTTGTCCAGCAGTAGATAGTGGCTAGGTGCTAGTGAGAGTGTGTGTCTGCAGGGAGACGCTGCGAGAGATTCCAGAGCCCCTGACCTTGAAGCGCTCCATCAGGAAGCAGCTTGTGAAGACTGTGGTTGTCCAGCAGTAGATAGTGGCTAGGTGCTAGTGAGCATGTGTGTCTGCAGGGAGACGCTGAGAGAGATTCCAGAGCCCCTGACCTTGAAGCGTTCCATCAGGAAGCAGCTTGTGAAGACTGTGGTTGTCCAGCAGTAGATAGTGGCTAGGTGCTAGTGAGCATGTGTGTCTGCAGGGAGACGCTGAGAGAGATTCCAGAGCCCCTGACCTTGAAGCGCTCCATCAGGAAGCAGCTTGCGAAGACTGTAGTTGTCCAGCAGTAGATAGTGGCTAGGTGCTAGTGAGAGTGTGTGTCTGCAGGGAGACGCTGCGAGAGATTCCAGAGCCCCTGACCTTGAAGCGCTCCATCAGGAAGCAGCTTGTGAAGACTGTGGTTGTCCAGCAGTAGATAGTGGCTAGGTGCTAGTGAGCGTGTGTGTCTGCAGGGAGACGCTGCGAGAGATTCCAGAGCCCCTGACCTTGAAGCGCTCCATCAGGAAGCAGCTTGCGAAGACTGTGGTTGTCCAGCAGTAGATAGTGGCTAGGTGCTAGTGAGCGTGTGTGTCTGCAGGGAGACGCTGCGAGAGATTCCAGAGCCCCTGACCTTGAAGCGCTCCATCAGGAAGCAGCTTGCGAAGACTGTGGTTGTCCAGCAGTAGATAGTGGCTAGGTGCTAGTGAGAGTGTGTGTCTGCAGGGAGACGCTGCGAGAGATTCCAGAGCCCCTGACCTTGAAGCGCTCCATCAGGAAGCAGCTTGTGAAGACTGTGGTTGTCCAGCAGTAGATAGTGGCTAGGTGCTAGTGAGCGTGTGTGTCTGCAGGGAGAAGCTGCGAGAGATTCCAGAGCCCCTGACCTTGAAGCGCTCCATCAGGAAGCAGCTTGTGAAGACTGTAGTTGTCCAGTAGTAGATAGTGGCTAGGTGCTAGTGAGCGTGTGTGTCTGCAGGGAGACGCTGAGAGGGATTCCAGAGCCCCTGACCTTGAAGCGCTCCATCAGGAAGCAGCTTGTGAAGACTGTAGTTGTCCAGTAGTAGATAGTGGCTAGGTGCTAGTGAGCATGTGTGTCTGCAGGGAGACGCTGCGAGAGATTTCAGAGCCCCTGACCTTGAAGCGCTCCATCAGGAAGCAGCTTGTGAAGACTGTGGTTGTCCAGCAGTAGATAGTTGCTAGGTGCTAGTGAGCATGTGTGTCTGCAGGGAGACGCTGCGAGAGATTCCAGAGCCCCTGACCTTGAAGCGCTCCATCAGGAAGCAGCTTGTGAAGACTGTAGTTGTCCAGTAGTAGATAGTGGCTAGGTGCTAGTGAGAGTGTGTGTCTGCAGGGAGACGCTGCGAGAGATTCCAGAGCCCCTGACCTTGAAGCGCTCCATCAGGAAGCAGCTTGTGAAGACTGTGGTTGTCCAGCAGTAGATAGTGGCTAGGTGCTAGTTAGCGTGTGTGTCTGCAGGGAGACGCTGCGAGAGATTCCAGAGCCCCTGACCTTGAAGCGCTCCATCAGGAAGCAGCTTGTGAAGACTGTGGTTGTCCAGCAGTAGATAGTGGCTAGGTGCTAGTGAGCGTGTGTGTCTGCAGGGAGACGCTGAGAGAGATTCCAGAGCCCCTGACCTTGAAGCGCTCCATCAGGAAGCAGCTTGTGAAGACAGTGGTTGTCCAGCAGTAGATAGTGGCTAGGTGCTAGTGAGCGTGTGTGTCTGCAGGGAGACGCTGCGAGAGATTCCAGAGCCCCTGACCTTGAAGCGCTCCATCAGGAAGCAGCTTGTGAAGACTGTAGTTGTCCAGTAGTAGATAGTGGCTAGGTGCTAGTGAGCGTGTGTGTCTGCAGGGAGACGCTGAGAGGGATTCCAGAGCCCCTGACCTTGAAGCGCTCCATCAGGAAGCAGCTTGTGAAGACTGTGGTTGTCCAGCAGTAGATAGTGGCTAGGTGCTAGTGAGAGTGTGTGTCTGCAGGGAGACGCTGAGAGAGATTCCAGAGCCCCTGACCTTGAAGCGCTCCATCAGGAAGCAGCTTGTGAAGACTTTAGTTGTCCAGTAGTAGATAGTGGCTAGGTGCTAGTGAGCGTGTGTGTCTGCAGGGAGACGCTGCGAGAGATTCCAGAGCCCCTGACCTTGAAGCGCTCCATCAGGAAGCAGCTTGTGAAGACTGTAGTTGTCCAGTAGTAGATAGTGGCTAGGTGCTAGTGAGCGTGTGTGTCTGCAGGGAGACGCTGCGAGAGATTCCAGAGCCCCTGACCTTGAAGCGCTCCATCAGGAAGCAGCTTGTGAAGACTGTAGTTGTCCAGTAGTAGATAGTGGCTAGGTGCTAGTGAGCATGTGTGTCTGCAGGGAGACGCTGAGAGAGATTCCAGAGCCCCTGACCTTGAAGCGCTCCATCAGGAAGCAGCTTGTGAAGACTGTGGTTGTCCAGCAGTAGATAGTGGCTAGGTGCTAGTGAGAGAGTGTGTCTGCAGGGAGACGCTGAGAGAGATTCCAGAGCCCCTGACCTTGAAGCGCTCCATCAGGAAGCAGCTTGTGAAGACTGTGGTTGTCCAGCAGTAGATAGTGGCTAGGTGCTAGTGAGCGTGTGTGTCTGCAGGGAGACGCTGCGAGAGATTCCAGAGCCCCTGACCTTGAAGCGCTCCATCAGGAAGCAGCTTGTGAAGACTGTAGTTGTCCAGTAGTAGATAGTGGCTAGGTGCTAGTGAGCGTGTGTGTCTGCAGGGAGACGCTGAGAGGGATTCCAGAGCCCCTGACCTTGAAGCGCTCCATCAGGAAGCAGCTTGTGAAGACTGTAGTTGTCCAGTAGTAGATAGTGGCTAGGTGCTAGTGAGCATGTGTGTCTGCAGGGAGACGCTGCGAGAGATTTCAGAGCCCCTGACCTTGAAGCGCTCCATCAGGAAGCAGCTTGTGAAGACTGTGGTTGTCCAGCAGTAGATAGTGGCTAGGTGCTAGTGAGCATGTGTGTCTGCAGGGAGACGCTGCGAGAGATTCCAGAGCCCCTGACCTTGAAGCGCTCCATCAGGAAGCAGCTTGTAAAGACTGTAGTTGTCCAGTAGTAGATAGTGGCTAGGTGCTAGTGAGAGTGTGTGTCTGCAGGGAGACGCTGCGAGAGATTCCAGAGCCCCTGACCTTGAAGCGGTCGCTTCATGAAGCAGCTTGTGAAGACTGTGGTTGTCCAGCAGTAGATAGTGGCTAGGTGCTAGTTAGCGTGTGTGTCTGCAGGGAGACGCTGCGAGAGATTCCAGAGCCCCTGACCTTGAAGCGCTCCATCAGGAAGCAGCTTGTGAAGACTGTGGTTGTCCAGCAGTAGATAGTGGCTAGGTGCTAGTGAGCGTGTGTGTCTGCAGGGAGACGCTGCGAGAGATTCCAGAGCCTCTGACCTTGAAGCGCTCCATCAGGAAGCAGCTTGTGAAGACTGTGGTTGTCCAGCAGTAGATAGTGGCTAGGTGCTAGTGAGCTTGTGTGTCTGCAGGGAGACGCTGCGAGAGATTCCAGAGCCCCTGACCTTGAAGCGCTCCATCAGGAAGCAGCTTGTGAAGACTGTGGTTGTCCAGCAGGTGATAGTGGCTAGGTGCTAGTGAGAGTGTGTGTCTGCAGGGAGACGCTGCGAGAGATTCCAGAGCCCCTGACCTTGAAGCGCTCCATCGGGAAGCAGCTTGTGAAGACTGTAGTTGTCCAGTAGTAGATAGTGGCTAGGTGCTAGTGAGCGTGTGTGTCTGCAGGGATACGCTGCGAGAGATTCCAGAACCCCTGTCCTTGAAGCGCTCCATCAGGAAGCATCTTGCGAAGACTGTGGTTGTCCAGCAGTAGATAGTGGCTAGGTGCTAGTGAGCATGTGTGTCTGCAGGGAGACGCTGCGAGAGATTCCAGAACCCCTGTCCTTGAAGCGCTCCATCAGGAAGCAGCTTGCGAAGACTGTGGTTGTCCAGCAGTAGATAGTGACTAGGTGCTAGTGAGCGTGTGTGTCTGCAAGGAGACGCTGAGAGAGATTTCAGAGCCCCTGACCTTGAAGCGCTCCATCAGGAAGCAGCTTGCGAAGACTGTGGTTGTCCAGCAGTAGATAGTGGCTAGGTGCTAGTGAGCGTGTGTGTCTGCAAGGAGACGCTGAGAGAGATTTCAGAGCCTCTGACCTTGAAGCGCTCCATCAGGAAGCAGCTTGTGAAGACTGTGGTTATCCAGCAGTAGATAGTGGCTAGTTGCTAGTGAGCGTGTGTGTCTGCAGGGAGACGCTGCGAGAGATTCCAGAGCCTCTGACCTTGAAGCGCTCCATCAGGAAGCAGCTTGTGAAGACTGTGGTTGTCCAGCAGTAGATAGTGGCTAGGTGCTAGTGAGCGTGTGTGTCTGCAGGGAGACGCTTCGAGAGATTCCAGAGCCCCTGTCCTTGAAGCGCTCCATCAAGAAGCAGCTTGTGAAGACTGTGGTTGTCCAGCAGTAGATAGTGGCTAGGTGCTAGTGAGCATGTGTGTCTGCAGGGAGACGCTGCGAGAGATTCCAGAACCCCTGTCCTTGAAGCGCTCCATCAGGAAGCAGCTTGCGAAGACTGTGGTTGTCCAGCAGTAGATAGTGGCTAGGTGCTAGTGAGCGTGTGTGTCTGCAAGGAGACGCTGAGAGAGATTCCAGAGCCCCTGACCTTGAAGCGCTCCATCAGGAAGCAGCTTGCGAAGACTGTGGTTGTCCAGCAGTAGATAGTGGCTAGGTGCTAGTGAGCATGTGTGTCTGCAGGGAGACGCTGCGAGAGATTCCAGAACCCCTGTCCTTGAAGCGCTCCATCAGGAAGCAGCTTGCGAAGACTGTGGTTGTCCAGCAGTAGATAGTGGCTAGGTGCTAGTGAGCGTGTGTGTCTGCAAGGAGACGCTGAGAGAGATTCCAGAGCCCCTGACCTTGAAGCGCTCCATCAGGAAGCAGCTTGCGAAGACTGTGGTTGTCCAGCAGTAGATAGTGGCTAGGTGCTAGTGAGCTAGTGTGTCTGCAAGGAGACGCTGAGAGAGATTCCAGAGCCTCTGACCTTGAAGCGCTCCATCAGGAAGCAGCTTGTGAAGACTGTGGTTGTCCAGCAGTAGATAGTGGCTAGGTGCTAATGAGCTTGTGTGTCTGCAGGGAGAAGCTGCGAGAGATTCCAGAGCCCCTGACCTTGAAGCGCTCCATCAGGAAGCAGCTTGTGAAGACTGTAGTTGTCCAGTAGTAGATAGTAGCTAGGTACTAGTGAGCATGTGTGTCTGCAGGAAGACGCTGCGAGAGATTCCAGAGCCCCTGACCTTGAAGCGCTCCATCAGGAAGCAGCTTGTGAAGACTGTAGTTGTCCAGTAGTAGATAGTAGCTAGGTACTAGTGAGCATGTGTGTCTGCAGGGAGACGCTGCGAGAGATTCCAGAGCCCCTGACCTTGAAGCGCTCCATCAGGAAGCAGCTTGTGAAGACTGTAGTTGTCCAGTAGTAGATAGTAGCTAGGTACTAGTGAGCATGTGTGTCTGCAGGGAGACGCTGCGAGAGATTCCAGAGCCTCTGACCTTGAAGCGCTCCATCAGGAAGCAGCTTGTGAAGACTGTGGTTGTCCAGCAGTAGATAGTGGCTAGGTGCTAGTGAACATGTGTGTCTGCAGGGAGACGCTGCGAGAGATTCCAGAACCCCTGTCCTTGAAGCGCTCCATCAGGAAGCAGCTTGCGAAGACTGTGGTTGTCCAGCAGTAGATAGTGGCTAGGTGCTAGTGAGCATGTGTGTCTGCAGGGAGACGCTGCGAGAGATTCCAGAACCCCTGTCCTTGAAGCGCTCCATCAGGAAGCAGCTTGCGAAGACTGTGGTTGTCCAGCAGTAGATAGTGGCTAGGTGCTAGTGAGCGTGTGTGTCTGCAAGGAGACGCTGAGAGAGATTCCAGAGCCCCTGACCTTGAAGCGCTCCATCAGGAAGCAGCTTGTGAAGACTGTAGTTGTCCAGTAGTAGATAGTAGCTAGGTACTAGTGAGCATGTGTGTCTGCAGGGAGACGCTGCGAGAGATTCCAGAGCCCCTGACCTTGAAGCGCTCCATCAGGAAGCAGCTTGTGAAGACTGTAGTTGTCCAGTAGTAGATAGTAGCTAGGTACTAGTGAGCATGTGTGTCTGCAGGGAGACGCTGCGAGAGATTCCAGAGCCCCTGACCTTGAAGCGCTCCATCAGGAAGCAGCTTGTGAAGACTGTAGTTGTCCAGTAGTAGATAGTGGCTAGGTGCTAGTGAGCATGTGTGTCTGCAGGGAGACGCTGAGAGAGATTCCAGAGCCCCTGACCTTGAAGCGCTCCATCAGGAAGCAGCTTGCGAAGACTGTGGTTGTCCAGCAGTAGATAGTGGCTAGGTGCTAGTGAGCATGTGTGTCTGCAGGGAGACGCTGCGAGAGATTCCAGAACCCCTGTCCTTGAAGCGCTCCATCAGGAAGCAGCTTGCGAAGACTGTGGTTGTCCAGCAGTAGATAGTGGCTAGGTGCTAGTGAGCATGTGTGTCTGCAGGGAGACGCTGCGAGAGATTCCAGAACCCCTGTCCTTGAAGCGCTCCATCAGGAAGCAGCTTGCGAAGACTGTGGTTGTCCAGCAGTAGATAGTGGCTAGGTGCTAGTGAGCGTGTGTGTCTGCAAGGAGACGCTGAGAGAGATTCCAGAGCCCCTGACCTTGAAGCGCTCCATCAGGAAGCAGCTTGCGAAGACTGTGGTTGTCCAGCAGTAGATAGTGGCTAGGTGCTAGTGAGCGTGTGTGTCTGCAAGGAGACGCTGAGAGAGATTCCAGAGCCTCTGACCTTGAAGCGCTCCATCAGGAAGCAGCTTGTGAAGACTGTGGTTGTCCAGCAGTAGATAGTGGCTAGGTGCTAATGAGCTTGTGTGTCTGCAGGGAGAAGCTGCGAGAGATTCCAGAGCCCCTGACCTTGAAGCGCTCCATCAGGAAGCAGCTTGTGAAGACTGTAGTTGTCCAGTAGTAGATAGTAGCTAGGTACTAGTGAGCATGTGTGTCTGCAGGGAGACGCTGCGAGAGATTCCAGAGCCCCTGACCTTGAAGCGCTCCATCAGGAAGCAGCTTGTGAAGACTGTAGTTGTCCAGTAGTAGATAGTAGCTAGGTACTAGTGAGCATGTGTGTCTGCAGGGAGACGCTGCGAGAGATTCCAGAGCCCCTGACCTTGAAGCGCTCCATCAGGAAGCAGCTTGTGAAGACTGTAGTTGTCCAGTAGTAGATAGTAGCTAGGTACTAGTGAGCATGTGTGTCTGCAGGGAGACGCTGCGAGAGATTCCAGAGCCCCTGACCTTGAAGCGCTCCATCAGGAAGCAGCTTGTGAAGACTGTAGTTGTCCAGTAGTAGATAGTAGCTAGGTACTAGTGAGCATGTGTGTCTGCAGGGAGACGCTGCGAGAGATTCCAGAGCCTCTGACCTTGAAGCGCTCCATCAGGAAGCAGCTTGTGAAGACTGTGGTTGTCCAGCAGTAGATAGTGGCTAGGTGCTAGTGAGCATGTGTGTCTGCAGGGAGACGCTGCGAGAGATTCCAGAACCCCTGTCCTTGAAGCGCTCCATCAGGAAGCAGCTTGCGAAGACTGTGGTTGTCCAGCAGTAGATAGTGGCTAGGTGCTAGTGAGCATGTGTGTCTGCAGGGAGACGCTGCGAGAGATTCCAGAACCCCTGTCCTTGAAGCGCTCCATCAGGAAGCAGCTTGCGAAGACTGTGGTTGTCCAGTAGTAGATAGTAGCTAGGTACTAGTGAGCATGTGTGTCTGCAGGGAGACGCTGCGAGAGATTCCAGAGCCCCTGACCTTGAAGCGCTCCATCAGGAAGCAGCTTGTGAAGACTGTAGTTGTCCAGTAGTAGATAGTAGCTAGGTACTAGTGAGCATGTGTGTCTGCAGGGAGACGCTGCGAGAGATTCCAGAGCCCCTGACCTTGAAGCGCTCCATCAGGAAGCAGCTTGTGAAGACTGTAGTTGTCCAGTAGTAGATAGTAGCTAGGTACTAGTGAGCATGTGTGTCTGCAGGGAGACGCTGAGAGAGATTCCAGAGCCCCTGACCTTGAAGCGCTCCATCAGGAAGCAGCTTGCGAAGACTGTGGTTGTCCAGCAGTAGATAGTGGCTAGGTGCTAGTGAGCATGTGTGTCTGCAGGGAGACGCTGCGAGAGATTCCAGAACCCCTGTCCTTGAAGCGCTCCATCAGGAAGCAGCTTGCGAAGACTGTGGTTGTCCAGCAGTAGATAGTGGCTAGGTGCTAGTGAGCGTGTGTGTCTGCAAGGAGACGCTGAGAGAGATTCCAGAGCCCCTGACCTTGAAGCGCTCCATCAGGAAGCAGCTTGCGAAGACTGTGGTTGTCCAGCAGTAGATAGTGGCTAGGTGCTAGTGAGCGTGTGTGTCTGCAGGGAGACGCTGCGAGAGATTCCAGAGCCCCTGACCTTGAAGCGCTCCATCAGGAAGCAGCTTGTGAAGACTGTGGTTGTCCAGCAGTAGATAGTGGCTAGGTGCTAATGAGCTTGTGTGTCTGCAGGGAGAAGCTGCGAGAGATTCCAGAGCCCCTGACCTTGAAGCGCTCCATCAGGAAGCAGCTTGTGAAGACTGTAGTTGTCCAGTAGTAGATAGTAGCTAGGTACTAGTGAGCATGTGTGTCTGCAGGGAGACGCTGAGAGAGATTCCAGAGCCCCTGACCTTGAAGCGCTCCATCAGGAAGCAGCTTGCGAAGACTGTGGTTGTCCAGCAGTAGATAGTGGCTAGGTGCTAGTGAGCATGTGTGTCTGCAGGGAGACGCTGCGAGAGATTCCAGAACCCCTGTCCTTGAAGCGCTCCATCAGGAAGCAGCTTGCGAAGACTGTGGTTGTCCAGCAGTAGATAGTGGCTAGGTGCTAGTGAGCGTGTGTGTCTGCAAGGAGACGCTGAGAGAGATTCCAGAGCCCCTGACCTTGAAGCGCTCCATCAGGAAGCAGCTTGCGAAGACTGTGGTTGTCCAGCAGTAGATAGTGGCTAGGTGCTAGTGAGCGTGTGTGTCTGCAGGGAGACGCTGCGAGAGATTCCAGAGCCCCTGACCTTGAAGCGCTCCATCAGGAAGCAGCTTGTGAAGACTGTGGTTGTCCAGCAGTAGATAGTGGCTAGGTGCTAGGGAGCTTGTGTGTCTGCAGGGAGACGCTGCGAGAGATTCCAGAGCCCCTGACCTTGAAGCGCTCCATCAGGAAGCAGCTTGTGAAGACTGTGGTTGTCCAGCAGGTGATAGTGGCTAGGTGCTAGTGAGAGTGTGTGTCTGCAGGGAGACGCTGCGAGAGATTCCAGAGCCCCTGACCTTGAAGCGCTCCATCGGGAAGCAGCTTGTGAAGACTGTAGTTGTCCAGTAGTAGATAGTGGCTAGGTGCTAGTGAGCGTGTGTGTCTGCAGGGATACGCTGCGAGAGATTCCAGAACCCCTGTCCTTGAAGCGCTCCATCAGGAAGCATCTTGCGAAGACTGTGGTTGTCCAGCAGTAGATAGTGGCTAGGTGCTAGTGAGCATGTGTGTCTGCAGGGAGACGCTGCGAGAGATTCCAGAACCCCTGTCCTTGAAGCGCTCCATCAGGAAGCAGCTTGCGAAGACTGTGGTTGTCCAGCAGTAGATAGTGACTAGGTGCTAGTGAGCGTGTGTGTCTGCAAGGAGACGCTGAGAGAGATTTCAGAGCCCCTGACCTTGAAGCGCTCCATCAGGAAGCAGCTTGCGAAGACTGTGGTTGTCCAGCAGTAGATAGTGGCTAGGTGCTAGTGAGCGTGTGTGTCTGCAAGGAGACGCTGAGAGAGATTTCAGAGCCTCTGACCTTGAAGCGCTCCATCAGGAAGCAGCTTGTGAAGACTGTGGTTATCCAGCAGTAGATAGTGGCTAGTTGCTAGTGAGCGTGTGTGTCTGCAGGGAGACGCTGCGAGAGATTCCAGAGCCTCTGACCTTGAAGCGCTCCATCAGGAAGCAGCTTGTGAAGACTGTGGTTGTCCAGCAGTAGATAGTGGCTAGGTGCTAGTGAGCGTGTGTGTCTGCAGGGAGACGCTTCGAGAGATTCCAGAGCCCCTGTCCTTGAAGCGCTCCATCAAGAAGCAGCTTGTGAAGACTGTGGTTGTCCAGCAGTAGATAGTGGCTAGGTGCTAGTGAGCATGTGTGTCTGCAGGGAGACGCTGCGAGAGATTCCAGAACCCCTGTCCTTGAAGCGCTCCATCAGGAAGCAGCTTGCGAAGACTGTGGTTGTCCAGCAGTAGATAGTGGCTAGGTGCTAGTGAGCGTGTGTGTCTGCAAGGAGACGCTGAGAGAGATTCCAGAGCCCCTGACCTTGAAGCGCTCCATCAGGAAGCAGCTTGCGAAGACTGTGGTTGTCCAGCAGTAGATAGTGGCTAGGTGCTAGTGAGCATGTGTGTCTGCAGGGAGACGCTGCGAGAGATTCCAGAACCCCTGTCCTTGAAGCGCTCCATCAGGAAGCAGCTTGCGAAGACTGTGGTTGTCCAGCAGTAGATAGTGGCTAGGTGCTAGTGAGCGTGTGTGTCTGCAAGGAGACGCTGAGAGAGATTCCAGAGCCCCTGACCTTGAAGCGCTCCATCAGGAAGCAGCTTGCGAAGACTGTGGTTGTCCAGCAGTAGATAGTGGCTAGGTGCTAGTGAGCTAGTGTGTCTGCAAGGAGACGCTGAGAGAGATTCCAGAGCCTCTGACCTTGAAGCGCTCCATCAGGAAGCAGCTTGTGAAGACTGTGGTTGTCCAGCAGTAGATAGTGGCTAGGTGCTAATGAGCTTGTGTGTCTGCAGGGAGAAGCTGCGAGAGATTCCAGAGCCCCTGACCTTGAAGCGCTCCATCAGGAAGCAGCTTGTGAAGACTGTAGTTGTCCAGTAGTAGATAGTAGCTAGGTACTAGTGAGCATGTGTGTCTGCAGGAAGACGCTGCGAGAGATTCCAGAGCCCCTGACCTTGAAGCGCTCCATCAGGAAGCAGCTTGTGAAGACTGTAGTTGTCCAGTAGTAGATAGTAGCTAGGTACTAGTGAGCATGTGTGTCTGCAGGGAGACGCTGCGAGAGATTCCAGAGCCCCTGACCTTGAAGCGGTCCATCAGGAAGCAGCTTGTGAAGACTGTAGTTGTCCAGTAGTAGATAGTAGCTAGGTACTAGTGAGCATGTGTGTCTGCAGGGAGACGCTGCGAGAGATTCCAGAGCCTCTGACCTTGAAGCGCTCCATCAGGAAGCAGCTTGTGAAGACTGTGGTTGTCCAGCAGTAGATAGTGGCTAGGTGCTAGTGAACATGTGTGTCTGCAGGGAGACGCTGCGAGAGATTCCAGAACCCCTGTCCTTGAAGCGCTCCATCAGGAAGCAGCTTGCGAAGACTGTGGTTGTCCAGCAGTAGATAGTGGCTAGGTGCTAGTGAGCATGTGTGTCTGCAGGGAGACGCTGCGAGAGATTCCAGAACCCCTGTCCTTGAAGCGCTCCATCAGGAAGCAGCTTGCGAAGACTGTGGTTGTCCAGCAGTAGATAGTGGCTAGGTGCTAGTGAGCGTGTGTGTCTGCAAGGAGACGCTGAGAGAGATTCCAGAGCCCCTGACCTTGAAGCGCTCCATCAGGAAGCAGCTTGTGAAGACTGTAGTTGTCCAGTAGTAGATAGTAGCTAGGTACTAGTGAGCATGTGTGTCTGCAGGGAGACGCTGCGAGAGATTCCAGAGCCCCTGACCTTGAAGCGCTCCATCAGGAAGCAGCTTGTGAAGACTGTAGTTGTCCAGTAGTAGATAGTAGCTAGGTACTAGTGAGCATGTGTGTCTGCAGGGAGACGCTGCGAGAGATTCCAGAGCCCCTGACCTTGAAGCGCTCCATCAGGAAGCAGCTTGTGAAGACTGTAGTTGTCCAGTAGTAGATAGTGGCTAGGTGCTAGTGAGCATGTGTGTCTGCAGGGAGACGCTGAGAGAGATTCCAGAGCCCCTGACCTTGAAGCGCTCCATCAGGAAGCAGCTTGCGAAGACTGTGGTTGTCCAGCAGTAGATAGTGGCTAGGTGCTAGTGAGCATGTGTGTCTGCAGGGAGACGCTGCGAGAGATTCCAGAACCCCTGTCCTTGAAGCGCTCCATCAGGAAGCAGCTTGCGAAGACTGTGGTTGTCCAGCAGTAGATAGTGGCTAGGTGCTAGTGAGCATGTGTGTCTGCAGGGAGACGCTGCGAGAGATTCCAGAACCCCTGTCCTTGAAGCGCTCCATCAGGAAGCAGCTTGCGAAGACTGTGGTTGTCCAGCAGTAGATAGTGGCTAGGTGCTAGTGAGCGTGTGTGTCTGCAAGGAGACGCTGAGAGAGATTCCAGAGCCCCTGACCTTGAAGCGCTCCATCAGGAAGCAGCTTGCGAAGACTGTGGTTGTCCAGCAGTAGATAGTGGCTAGGTGCTAGTGAGCGTGTGTGTCTGCAAGGAGACGCTGAGAGAGATTCCAGAGCCTCTGACCTTGAAGCGCTCCATCAGGAAGCAGCTTGTGAAGACTGTGGTTGTCCAGCAGTAGATAGTGGCTAGGTGCTAATGAGCTTGTGTGTCTGCAGGGAGAAGCTGCGAGAGATTCCAGAGCCCCTGACCTTGAAGCGCTCCATCAGGAAGCAGCTTGTGAAGACTGTAGTTGTCCAGTAGTAGATAGTAGCTAGGTACTAGTGAGCATGTGTGTCTGCAGGGAGACGCTGCGAGAGATTCCAGAGCCCCTGACCTTGAAGCGCTCCATCAGGAAGCAGCTTGTGAAGACTGTAGTTGTCCAGTAGTAGATAGTAGCTAGGTACTAGTGAGCATGTGTGTCTGCAGGGAGACGCTGCGAGAGATTCCAGAGCCCCTGACCTTGAAGCGCTCCATCAGGAAGCAGCTTGTGAAGACTGTAGTTGTCCAGTAGTAGATAGTAGCTAGGTACTAGTGAGCATGTGTGTCTGCAGGGAGACGCTGCGAGAGATTCCAGAGCCCCTGACCTTGAAGCGCTCCATCAGGAAGCAGCTTGTGAAGACTGTAGTTGTCCAGTAGTAGATAGTAGCTAGGTACTAGTGAGCATGTGTGTCTGCAGGGAGACGCTGCGAGAGATTCCAGAGCCTCTGACCTTGAAGCGCTCCATCAGGAAGCAGCTTGTGAAGACTGTGGTTGTCCAGCAGTAGATAGTGGCTAGGTGCTAGTGAGCATGTGTGTCTGCAGGGAGACGCTGCGAGAGATTCCAGAACCCCTGTCCTTGAAGCGCTCCATCAGGAAGCAGCTTGCGAAGACTGTGGTTGTCCAGCAGTAGATAGTGGCTAGGTGCTAGTGAGCATGTGTGTCTGCAGGGAGACGCTGCGAGAGATTCCAGAACCCCTGTCCTTGAAGCGCTCCATCAGGAAGCAGCTTGCGAAGACTGTGGTTGTCCAGTAGTAGATAGTAGCTAGGTACTAGTGAGCATGTGTGTCTGCAGGGAGACGCTGCGAGAGATTCCAGAGCCCCTGACCTTGAAGCGCTCCATCAGGAAGCAGCTTGTGAAGACTGTAGTTGTCCAGTAGTAGATAGTAGCTAGGTACTAGTGAGCATGTGTGTCTGCAGGGAGACGCTGCGAGAGATTCCAGAGCCCCTGACCTTGAAGCGCTCCATCAGGAAGCAGCTTGTGAAGACTGTAGTTGTCCAGTAGTAGATAGTAGCTAGGTACTAGTGAGCATGTGTGTCTGCAGGGAGACGCTGAGAGAGATTCCAGAGCCCCTGACCTTGAAGCGCTCCATCAGGAAGCAGCTTGCGAAGACTGTGGTTGTCCAGCAGTAGATAGTGGCTAGGTGCTAGTGAGCATGTGTGTCTGCAGGGAGACGCTGCGAGAGATTCCAGAACCCCTGTCCTTGAAGCGCTCCATCAGGAAGCAGCTTGCGAAGACTGTGGTTGTCCAGCAGTAGATAGTGGCTAGGTGCTAGTGAGCGTGTGTGTCTGCAAGGAGACGCTGAGAGAGATTCCAGAGCCCCTGACCTTGAAGCGCTCCATCAGGAAGCAGCTTGCGAAGACTGTGGTTGTCCAGCAGTAGATAGTGGCTAGGTGCTAGTGAGCGTGTGTGTCTGCAGGGAGACGCTGCGAGAGATTCCAGAGCCCCTGACCTTGAAGCGCTCCATCAGGAAGCAGCTTGTGAAGACTGTGGTTGTCCAGCAGTAGATAGTGGCTAGGTGCTAATGAGCTTGTGTGTCTGCAGGGAGAAGCTGCGAGAGATTCCAGAGCCCCTGACCTTGAAGCGCTCCATCAGGAAGCAGCTTGTGAAGACTGTAGTTGTCCAGTAGTAGATAGTAGCTAGGTACTAGTGAGCATGTGTGTCTGCAGGGAGACGCTGAGAGAGATTCCAGAGCCCCTGACCTTGAAGCGCTCCATCAGGAAGCAGCTTGCGAAGACTGTGGTTGTCCAGCAGTAGATAGTGGCTAGGTGCTAGTGAGCATGTGTGTCTGCAGGGAGACGCTGCGAGAGATTCCAGAACCCCTGTCCTTGAAGCGCTCCATCAGGAAGCAGCTTGCGAAGACTGTGGTTGTCCAGCAGTAGATAGTGGCTAGGTGCTAGTGAGCGTGTGTGTCTGCAAGGAGACGCTGAGAGAGATTCCAGAGCCCCTGACCTTGAAGCGCTCCATCAGGAAGCAGCTTGCGAAGACTGTGGTTGTCCAGCAGTAGATAGTGGCTAGGTGCTAGTGAGCGTGTGTGTCTGCAGGGAGACGCTGCGAGAGATTCCAGAGCCCCTGACCTTGAAGCGCTCCATCAGGAAGCAGCTTGTGAAGACTGTGGTTGTCCAGCAGTAGATAGTGGCTAGGTGCTAGGGAGCTTGTGTGTCTGCAGGGAGACGCTGAGAGAGATTCCAGAGCCTCTGACCTTGAAGCGCTCCATCAGGAAGCAGCTTGTGAAGACTGTGGTTGTCCAGCAGTAGATAGTGGCTAGGTGCTAGGGAGCTTGTGTGTCTGCAGGGAGACGCTGAGAGAGATTCCAGAGCCTCTGACCTTGAAGCGCTCCATCAGGAAGCAGCTTGTGAAGACTGTGGTTGTCCAGCAGTAGATAGTGGCTAGGTGCTAATGAGCTTGTGTGTCTGCAGGGAGAAGCTGCGAGAGATTCCAGAGCCCCTGACCTTGAAGCGCTCCATCAGGAAGCAGCTTGTGAAGACTGTAGTTGTCCAGTAGTAGATAGTAGCTAGGTACTAGTGAGCATGTGTGTCTGCAGGGAGACGCTGCGAGAGATTCCAGAGCCCCTGACCTTGAAGCGTTCCATCAGGAAGCAGCTTGTGAAGACTGTAGTTGTCCAGTAGTAGATAGTAGCTAGGTACTAGTGAGCATGTGTGTCTGCAGGGAGACGCTGCGAGAGATTCCAGAGCCCCTGACCTTGAAGCGCTCCATCAGGAAGCAGCTTGTGAAGACAGTGGTTGTCCAGCAGTAGATAGTGGCTAGGTGCTAGTGAGAGTGTGTGTCTGCAGGGAGACGCTGCGAGAGATTCCAGAGCCTCTGACCTTGAAGCGCTCCATCAGGAAGCAGCTTGTGAAGACTGTGGTTGTCCAGCAGTAGATAGTGGCTAGGTGCTAGTGAGAGTGTGTGTCTGCAGGGAGACGCTGCGAGAGATTCCAGAACCCCTGTCCTTGAAGCGCTCCATCAGGAAGCAGCTTGCGAAGACTGTGGTTGTCAAGCAGTAGATAGTGGCTAGGTGCTAGTGAGCATGTGTGTCTGCAGGGAGACGCTGCGAGAGATTCCAGAACCCCTGTCCTTGAAGCGCTCCATCAGGAAGCAGCTTGTGAAGACTGTGGTTGTCCAGCAGTAGATAGTGGCTAGGTGCTAGTGAGCATGTGTGTCTGCAGGGAGACGCTGCGAGAGATTCCAGAACCCCTGTCCTTGAAGCGCTCCATCAGGAAGCAGCTTGCGAAGACTGTAGTTGTCCAACAGTAGATAGTGGCTAGGTGCTAGTGAGCGTGTGTGTCTGCAAGGAGACGCTGAGAGAGATTCCAGAGCCCCTGACCTTGAAGCGCTCCATCAGGAAGCAGCTTGTGAAGACTGTGGTTGTCCAGCAGTAGATAGTGGCTAGGTGTTAGTGAGCTTGTGTGTCTGCAGGGAGACGCTGCGAGAGATTCCAGAACCCCTGTCCTTGAAGCGCTCCATCAGGAAGCAGCTTGTGAAGACTGTGGTTGTACAGCAGTAGATAGTGGTATAGAGGTATTTGAGAAGCCCTCAATAGAAATGAATTTTATGTTTATTATTTTACTTCTTACCTCTATGACTTTGTCTTAGTCCTGTTATGAATTATATTTACCAGTATTGTATCTCTATGGTCAGGTCAATTTGGTTTTACTCTTTAAGTATTTTCATGTTTTATCTAAGTAATAATTTTATGAAATGTCTTTGCAAACATTTGTTAAACGGCGACGAATAGGAACTGAGCTTACACCTTTTAATATTGTTTTTGGGTCATTACTGAGGAAAGAGTATATGTGATTGGACGCTCGACTGCGCATATATTTTATTTAAAGAATTTAGTATTTCCAGTGTGATTTCGGAGAGTGTTCAATAGAGAAAGCTTTGACTGTTTGAAACAAATTGGAACTTGAGTTTCTGTTCTACTATCATGGGAGAAGGATTAGAGAGAAAGAGCTCCGTGATTTAGTCATAAATGAATGTAAGAATATCACGTAAAACATTGGTACGACGACTGAATAGCTAGAATCTACGTGAAATTGATGATTTTATAATAAATACCGGAACTACACAATGAAGAAGAGGTAGTTACCGATGTTCGAAGCTCTACTAAAGAATCGACGACGACGATAAGTTTTGACTAACAGCATAAATAGAACTGGATCAACGACGAATTAAGAAGAAAAGAAGAAAAGGACTATCAATCTTCGAGATGGAAGGAGTTCGACAGCGGTAGACGGCATCGTAGACGGTGTACCGGAGGACATCATCCTTCTAGACGACTCCAGGTGACCGACGCCAGTCCTGCTGGAGTACCAGCAGCACGAGAGGAGGTGCATCGAGACGGAGACCCAACCAGCGACATCGGAGGAGAGTGAGATCTAACCAGCAACATCGGAGGAGAGACAGGGGTTCGGAGAGGTTTTCCACAGCCTCTTGGTATTGTAACGACGCGACGAGGTTTGTTTGCCCCATCCCCGAATTAACAAGAACAGCGAGAAGTTACCTGTCCTATTTTAATGGCAAGATATCTTAAACTATGATGTTTACGATCAAGACCTAATTTGAAACTCGCAAAAACAACTTAATACTACTTAACTACGTAAAGACTTGTAGCTTGTACATACTGGACCTGGTTAACTGACATTGATCAGTAATATGTACGATATCAAAGTTAAAATCTGTTAAAGTCATTAATTGTCTTGAATGTTTAAAGAATAGCCCCAGGTCCAGAAGTCTTGAGACAGTTTGATCTACCGAAAGAGACTGAGCTAGTAAAAACAAAGAAAAGACTAATTTGCCAGTTAAAATGTGTTTCAATAATATTTAAAATATTGACTGATAACCAAACTATTATTCAGTGATACAATTACGTAAAACGTAATTAGTTCTGAAAGACATTTAAGTATAACGGATATTGAAATTTTGTTTAATGAAAAACCTATTTAAACATGAATAATTGTCTCAAAGGTATTTGTATGTTGCTCGCTAATCATTGACTCTGTCACTTTTCATGTTACAGTTGGATATGTTGCAAAAGAGTATTGTCACCCATACAACCATGATTTTGACCCTAGTAAAAAGTTAAATTTTCATTATATTTTATTTTACCGATTGATAACCATACTTACATATCATGTGTATGTTAAACCAGATAGACAGAAATATTTAGCTTGGATTGTCTTGAAAGAATAATTAGTTTTTATTACACTGAGATCAGCAGTCATAGAGAAGTTAATGCTTTTAAACACACTACTTATATTTGTTGATTTTAAGGTCAGAATACTTACACCAAAGAGAAGGAGACATACTGCTAAGGAATTATACGACATTTTATTGTTTGGTATTCACACTGAGTCAAACTACACCAGTACATACAACTTGAGAATAATTTATTTTCACTATCAACATAACAAGACATATTTTAGTTAATATTCTGTAGAGGTTAGTAGTTGTGCTACATACACAATCACAGCACTAGTACTTTATAGAGTTTTCACGGCGCCCAACTAGACCACATTTTACATTATAGATATTGGCATTTTAGGAAATATACTCCATAGAGTAATTCTGAAAATACTTATAGAATTTTTGATCACCCAACGGTGGCACACCCTTTTGAAATTTTGGTCGCTCATCCTTGGAGCTGTCTGAAAAATAACAGAAGAAAAGGGAAAATTCTGAAAACACTTTCAGAATTTTTGGCGCACAACGTGTAGTTCAACGTTAGGGACTATTTTATGATCTTTTTTTGAACAACTCAAGACACTTTGAAAAATACAGACAGTAATTTTATTTTGTCAAGATGACAGACACAGGTAGGAAGTCATATTTTTTGAGAGGTAGCAATGACACTTCTGACTCTAGTCCTGAACGAGCACCTAGAGAAGTAGTACCAGAACAGCACATCGAGAATACTGGTATGGAGTCACAGCAGGAAATGGAGTTGGGTCATTCGCCGCCGACACCAACTGTTACCCTAGATGCACTGTTCCAGTTCATGAATAAGGAGAAATTAGAACGGGAGCGTAAAGAACAGGAGGAGAAACTAGAACGGGAACGGGAGAAACAAGAACGGGAGCGTAAAGAACAGGAGGAGAAACTAGAACGGGAACGGGAGAAACAAGAACGGGAGCGCAAAGAACAGGAGGAGAAACTAGAACGGGAACGGGAGAAACAAGAACGGGAGCGTATAGAACAGGAGGAGAAGTTAGAAAGGGAACAAAAGGAGCGAGAAAACGCCGAAAGACTAGACAATTTAGTGCAAGTCTTAAATAACACTTTAGGCAGGATTGCAGATGAAACAGCAGAAATCAGGCATGACTTAACTGAAACACAGCACGAGATGCAACAGAAGTTTTCCAGTGTACACACTTGTATTGAAGGTGTAGAAATATTCAGTAAACGCACTGACGATAAAGTAGTACACTTAAGCGAGCGTCTAACAGGAAGGTTAGATATGGTAGAGGCGAAAATAGGGGAAATAGAAAGAGAATCCAGACACATCGCAACATTCTCGCCCCAACTAACGACTCACCACACTAGCGAATGTAATACCGACAAGGAAGACACGCCGGTAAACAAATCGATAACGATAGAAACCGAGCGAAATCCCGCGAATATTAGTACTGCAATTATGTCAGCAGATCCGGTACTTACACTACACCACCCTTCTAAGAAATGGTTGGATGACGTTCCAACATATTCAGGGAAAAGTAATGAAAACCCTCGAAGATTCTTAAATCAGTTTGGAGAATATTGCCACACATTTAAGTTAACAGACGCAGAAAAATTGAAATGCGTTAGCCACTGCTTGAAAAACACGGCATATTATTGGTGGGAGTTGGCGAAAGATTCGGTACACGCATACGAATCGTTTCAGAAAGCTTTCATATCCCAATTTTGGAATACTCGTATCCAAAGCAATTTGCGAATACAGTTGCATTCTGAAAAATTCGAAAATCGTAAATTTCAAAATTTAGAGGCGCATATCAGCGATATGTACGAGAGAACTCGTTATCTTGATTGCCGTATGGAAGACGAAGAGTTTATTGCCATGATAATTTCGCAATTACCACTCAATTATCAATTACAACTTAGTGGACGGCAATACAGTAATATTGTAGATTTCAAGGAACAACTGTTAACGTATGAACGACTCGTTAAGCTCGATAAAACGGTAACGCACAAAGAAACTAACGAGCGCAAGAACACGAACCAACAGACACCGTTATACAATAACTGGCGTAACCGAAATGAAGGGCAGAACAGCGGACACAAACAACCTCAAATTCACACACTGAACGTTGAAAACTGCGGAAGTAATTGGTATCACAATGGATATCGAGGTCAGCGATATGGTAACGGATTTTATAAACCACAGTACTATCGTCGTAGAAACGAGAAGCGACAAGACAGACGCGAAAATGAATCACAGTGGGAGAATAAACGTCAGGAGGGGACAGTTAATTTCAGAGAGAATTCAGGCGAAAATCGAACAACGAAAGAACGATCGGCAAATTACAATAATCATTCCGGAGGTCAGTACAGCATAAATGCACAAACGTTTGTACCGTCTGAAAAAGGGAACAGCTTTAGCACCACCATTCACGACGCGCGACAAGGAGAAAGAAATTCATATTCTATAGCGCCAAGTCACGAGCAAAGCAACACGGAATGGCCGCGCATGCAATCTAGCAGAAGCTCAGATACAAACCAAGGAGGTAATAACACATTTTTGATTTCACCGAATGCAAATAATGGATTTGCTAATTTGTCACAAGAGCAAATTAGAGGATTTAAGGACAGTGCGGTAAACTAATTAGGGATGGCGAAAACCCGCTCCGCACGTCAGTCCCTAATTGTAAGTTAGACGGGGCTAGTATAAAATTGGATCCCGACGCAAATGACAAGAATAATTGTCGAAGCATACACACCATTATGTTCAAAGAAAACGAGCGTGAATTTTTACTCAGCGAGCCCACAGAAACCGAAGTTCAAGCGAAACAAGCACTATGTCCGGAGATATCGTTAACTTTAAACGGAGTTAAAGTGCCTGTACTATTAGACAGCGGCGCAGAGATATCCTGCATCAGCGAAGACTGCGTAGCCATGATAGAGAGCACCGGAATATCATTACCGAGAATGCCAGTACCGAGTTTAAAGATTCTAGGGGTTACATCAAGGGCTAGTCCCATCATTAATCGTCAGACCTTATTGGAAGTAGAAGGTTTAGGTAGCACCAAGTACATTAATGTATTAATCGTAAAAGGATTGGCTAAACCAGTAATTTTCGGTGTAGACTTTCTAACTAGCCATAAAATAATTTTGAATTTTGCAGGTTGGATGGTAACTGCTATGGATGACACAGAAAATACGAAAACTACTGAAAATTGGGAAGTTTCGGAAAAATGCATTGCAATCATTCATAAGGAAACTTCGTGTATTAATAGTGACATAAATTTGATGGCGACCGGAGCTGATTTAATAGAAGCTGTAAAGGGAATTACCATGGTAAATGAAACCGGTAGAAATAATCTTCTTCATGTCTTAAGAAATTTTCAAAATATATTTTCCGAAAAACCTGGGTTAAACAAATTATATACAGCTAGTATTCAGGTCATACCCGGTGAATCATTCCATAAAAAGTCGTATCCCATCCCGGCGAAATATTTGAAAGAGGCTGAAGAATATCTAGACTTAATGTTGGAATGGAATGTAATAAAGCGAGCGCCTAGCCCATTCACGAATGCGATACTCTGTGTGCGAAAGAAAGACGGAACAGTACGTTTATGCCTTGACGCGAGGGAGATCAACAAAATTACTGTTCGAGATCGGGAAAGTCCGAGACCAACGAATGATATTCTGCGATTATATCAGGGTGTCAAGTTTCTAACCACACTTGATTTGTCGGCAGGGTACTGGCAAATACCCTTAGAAGAAAGATCTAGACAGTACACATCATTCCTATTCAAGAACTCGCAGTATGTGTTCCAAGTCATGCCGTTCGGCTTATGTAATGCGGTAGCTGAGTTTACTCGTTGTCTGGACGAAACGCTAGGATCTGAGTGCAAAGGATTCGCGCGAGCATATGTCGACGACATTTTGATTACATCGTCATCATTCGAAGAACACCTGGAGCATATCGGCATTGTCCTAACGAAACTACGTGACGCAGGAATGACGGTGAAACTGCGAAAATCCGTATTTTGCCGACAAGAGTTACCATTTCTAGGGCATATTCTGACACCGACCGGAATTCATACCGATCCTGAAAAATTGAACAGTATTTCCAACTTCCCTACACCAAAGAATGTTAAACAACTACGTACATTCCTGGGAGTTATCGGGTTTTACCGAAATTACAGCGACAAGATAGCCAAGATCGCGGTCCCATTGTTTGATCTACTCAAGAAGGACAAGCTGTGGAAATGGGAAGCAGAACAGCGGGAAGCTTTTGAAGAACTCAAGAAGGTCTTTCTCGAAGAACGAGTCATCTATCATCCCATGTTAGGTCGGGAATTTCTACTATACACAGACGCATCTGATTATGCCTTAGGGGCGAAGCTAGCGCAAATGGACGATGAGGGAGTAGAACGTACCGTAGCGATGGCGAGTAGAACATTGAATTCGGCAGAGCGAAATTACACGGTCACGGAGAAAGAGACACTAGCAATAATATGGGCTCTGCAGAAGTTTCGAGACCTGCTTCTGGGAGAACATATAAAGCTAATGACTGACCATCAAGCCCTGATGTGTCTAAAAGCAGGCAAAATTTTTGGTAGCAGGCTGACACGATGGTGCTTGCTGATGCAAGAGTTTGACTTGGAAATATGCCACATTAAAGGGAAAGAGAATGTAGTCGCCGATTACCTAAGTCGAATACCCGATGTATTGAATGATGAATTGACACCGAGGAAGAACTCCAAGGAATTTTTGGTAGCTAATCTTGTGACACAACAACTTAAAGATAACGCAACAATCAAGAATGTTTTTGACCAGATAGCTCAACTGCAACAGGAAGATGAATTCTGCAAGGTCATAATAGATAAATTGAAGGGTTCAGAGGTTCCAACTAGGTTAGAGGAGAGATACTGCATGTCGGAGGGAGTATTGTTCAATCATAGCAAGGGAAAAGCCAGATTTGAAGAGCCATGGAAGCCGGTAATACCGAAGCGAAACATCAACTCGATTATTTGGGAGGTTCATAGGAATTGCGGGCATATTGGTTCAAAGAAGCTGACACAGTCATTGATTAGGCAGCTATACTCTCCGAATCTGCACAAGTCAGTCGCCGCCATTACTCGATCGTGCGACTTGTGTCAGAAAGCGAAACATGCCCAACAAAATCTCGAAGGTGAGTTTAAACCTATCCTTCCGGAGAGACCACTGCAGTTGGTATCAGTGGATGTATTGGGACCATTACCTAGATCAACAGCCGGGGTGAAATATGTGTTCGTGATGGTAGATTTATTTACAAAATACACCAAGTTGTATCCCATAGTCAATGCCACCAGCAAGATAGTATTCCAGAAAGTTAAACAGTTTATCGCGGAAGTGGGTCGACCGGAGAAAATTATTTCAGATCATGCCACACAATTCATGAGTCAAGTTTGGCAAGAAGGACTCAGAAAACTGCAAATAGTACCCACCACGTCTTCGGTGAGACACCCGCAGAGTAATCCTGTGGAGAGACAAATGCGCACACTTGGTAATATGTTGCGGACTTTCTGCCACGATACACAGCAGAACTGGATGAGTAAATTAACGTTCATTGAATGCATTTTGAATAATAATGTACACAGTTCTACCAGTGTTACTCCATATGAAGCGTTAACAGGAAAAAGATCATTGATAATACCGTCATCGTTACTACCGAGACATCACGATGAAGCTCTGGCCGCAGAAGATAAAGAATTAGTCGAGATACAGAAGGAAACTGAAGAGTTGGTCGCAGCCAAGTTGACATCCACGGCGGATCTTCGGAGAAAATACCAGAAAGATTCCAGCAAGATGAGTTTTAATTGTGGAGATTTAGTACTCAAGAGAACGAATCCAGTAAGCCAATTTTGGAAGTACGTTACTAAGAAGCTATTTCTACTCTTCGATGGACCATATATGATCACGAAGATTATTAGAAGTAACTGTTACGAACTGTCTGACATTAAAACGAAACAAGTAATAGGACACTATAATATAACGCAGTTGAGGAAATATTACACTCCTGTAGAATAGTATACACTGTTACACATATGTCCGTTTGAAGACATATATCGGTGACAATACTCTATGTTTGCAAGTAAGTATGTAAATAAGGTCAATAATATGAAATGTAAATTTTCTGCAAATAATTAGAATATAGATGAGATGTTTGTATGATGAGAAATGGTCCTAAGACCTATATCAGAGTATAGTTCGTTAGTCACATTTCTGAAGGGGACTATTCTATAGAGGTATTTGAGAAGCCCTCAATAGAAATGAATTTTATGTTTATTATTTTACTTCTTACCTCTATGACTTTGTCTTAGTCCTGTTATGAATTATATTTACCAGTATTGTATCTCTATGGTCAGGTCAATTTGGTTTTACTCTTTAAGTATTTTCATGTTTTATCTAAGTAATAATTTTATGAAATGTCTTTGCAAACATTTGTTAAACGGCGACGAATAGGAACTGAGCTTACACCTTTTAATATTGTTTTTGGGTCATTACTGAGGAAAGAGTATATGTGATTGGACGCTCGACTGCGCATATATTTTATTTAAAGAATTTAGTATTTCCAGTGTGATTTCGGAGAGTGTTCAATAGAGAAAGCTTTGACTGTTTGAAACAAATTGGAACTTGAGTTTCTGTTCTACTATCATGGGAGAAGGATTAGAGAGAAAGAGCTCCGTGATTTAGTCATAAATGAATGTAAGAATATCACGTAAAACATTGGTACGACGACTGAATAGCTAGAATCTACGTGAAATTGATGATTTTATAATAAATACCGGAACTACACAATGAAGAAGAGGTAGTTACCGATGTTCGAAGCTCTACTAAAGAATCGACGACGACGATAAGTTTTGACTAACAGCATAAATAGAACTGGATCAACGACGAATTAAGAAGAAAAGAAGAAAAGGACTATCAATCTTCGAGATGGAAGGAGTTCGACAGCGGTAGACGGCATCGTAGACGGTGTACCGGAGGACATCATCCTTCTAGACGACTCCAGGTGACCGACGCCAGTCCTGCTGGAGTACCAGCAGCACGAGAGGAGGTGCATCGAGACGGAGACCCAACCAGCGACATCGGAGGAGAGTGAGATCTAACCAGCAACATCGGAGGAGAGACAGGGGTTCGGAGAGGTTTTCCACAGCCTCTTGGTATTGTAACGACGCGACGAGGTTTGTTTGCCCCATCCCCGAATTAACAAGAACAGCGAGAAGTTACCTGTCCTATTTTAATGGCAAGATATCTTAAACTATGATGTTTACGATCAAGACCTAATTTGAAACTCGCAAAAACAACTTAATACTACTTAACTACGTAAAGACTTGTAGCTTGTACATACTGGACCTGGTTAACTGACATTGATCAGTAATATGTACGATATCAAAGTTAAAATCTGTTAAAGTCATTAATTGTCTTGAATGTTTAAAGAATAGCCCCAGGTCCAGAAGTCTTGAGACAGTTTGATCTACCGAAAGAGACTGAGCTAGTAAAAACAAAGAAAAGACTAATTTGCCAGTTAAAATGTGTTTCAATAATATTTAAAATATTGACTGATAACCAAACTATTATTCAGTGATACAATTACGTAAAACGTAATTAGTTCTGAAAGACATTTAAGTATAACGGATATTGAAATTTTGTTTAATGAAAAACCTATTTAAACATGAATAATTGTCTCAAAGGTATTTGTATGTTGCTCGCTAATCATTGACTCTGTCACTTTTCATGTTACAGTTGGATATGTTGCAAAAGAGTATTGTCACCCATACAACCATGATTTTGACCCTAGTAAAAAGTTAAATTTTCATTATATTTTATTTTTCCGATTGATAACCATACTTACATATCATGTGTATGTTAAACCAGATAGACAGAAATATTTAGCTTGGATTGTCTTGAAAGAATAATTAGTTTTTATTACACTGAGATCAGCAGTCATAGAGAAGTTAATGCTTTTAAACACACTACTTATATTTGTTGATTTTAAGGTCAGAATACTTACACCAAAGAGAAGGAGACATACTGCTAAGGAATTATACGACATTTTATTGTTTGGTATTCACACTGAGTCAAACTACACCAGTACATACAACTTGAGAATAATTTATTTTCACTATCAACATAACAAGACATATTTTAGTTAATATTCTGTAGAGGTTAGTAGTTGTGCTACATACACAATCACAGCACTAGTACTTTATAGAGTTTTAACGGCACCCAACTAGACCACATTTTACATTATAGATATTGGCATTTTAGGAAATATACTCCATAGAGTAATTCTGAAAATACTTATAGAATTTTTGATCACCCAACGGTGGCACACCCTTTTGAAATTTTGGTCGCTCATCCTTGGAGCTGTCTGAAAAATAACAGAAGAAAAGGGAAAATTCTGAAAACACTTCAGTGGCTAGGTGCTAGTGAGCATGTGTGTCTGCAGGAAGACGCTGCGAGAGATTCCAGAACCCCTGTCCTTGAAGCGCTCCATCAGGAAGCAGCTTGTGAAGACTGTGGTTGTACAGCAGTAGATAGTGGCTAGGTGCTAGTGAGCATGTGTGTCTGCAGGGAGACGCTGCGAGAGATTCCAGAACCCCTGTCCTTGAAGCGCTCCATCAGGAAGCAGCTTGTGAAGACTGTGGTTGTACAGCAGTAGATAGTGGCTAGGTGCTAGTGAGCATGTGTGTCTGCAGGGAGACGCTGCGAGAGATTCCAGAGCCTCTGACCTTGAAGCGCTCCATCAGGAAGCAGCTTGTGAAGACTGTGGTTGTCCAGCAGTAGATAGTGGCTAGGTGCTAGTGAGCATGTGTGTCTGCAGGGAGACGCTGCGAGAGATTCCAGAACCCCTGTCCTTGAAGCGCTCCATCAGGAAGCAGCTTGTAAAGACTGTGGTTATCCAGCAATAGATAGTGGCTAGGTGCTAGTGAGCATGTGTGTCTGCAGGGAGACGCTGCGAGAGATTCCAGAACCCCTGACCTTGAAGCGCTCCATCAGGAAGCAGCTTGCGAAGACTGTGGTTGTCCAACAGTAGATAGTGGCTAGGTGCTAGTGAGCGTGTGTGTCTGCAAGGAGACGCTGAGAGAGATTCCAGAGCCCCTGACCTTGAAGCGCTCCATCAGGAAGCAGCTTGTGAAGACTGTGGTTGTCCAGCAGTAGATAGTGGCTAGGTGCTAGTGAGCTTGTGTGTCTGCAGGGAGACGCTGCGAGAGATTCCAGAGCCCCTGACCTTGAAGCGCTCCATCAGGAAGCGACTTGTGAAGACTGTAGTTGTCCAGTAGTAGATAGTGGCTAGGTGCTAGTGAGCGTGTGTGTCTGCAGGGAGACGCTGCGAGAGATTCCAGAGCCCCTGACCTTGAAGCGCTCCATCAGGAAGCGACTAGTGAAGACTGTGGTTGTTCAGCAGTAGATAGTGGCTAGGTGCTAGTGAGCGTGTGTGTCTGCTGGGAGACGCTGAGAGAGATTCCAGAGCCCCTGACCTTGAAGCGCTCCATCAGAAAGCAGCTTGTGAAGACTGTGGTTGTCCAGCAGTAGATAGTGGCTAGGTGCTAGTGAGCGTATGTGTCTGCTGGGAGACGCTGAGAGAGATTCCAGAGCCCCTGACCTTGAAGCGCTCCATCAGGAAGCAGCTTGTGAAGACTGTAGTTGTCCAGTAGTAGATAGTGGCTAGGTGCTAGTGAGCGTGTGTGTCTACAGGGAGACGCTGCGAGAGATTCCAGAGCCCCTGACCTTGAAGCGCTCCATCAGGAAGCAGCTTGTGAAGACTGTGGTTGTCCAGCAGTAGATAGTGGCTAGGTGCTAGATAGCGTGTGTGTCTGCAGGGAGACGCTGAGATAGATTCCAGAGCCCCTGACCTTGAAGCGCTCCATCAGGAAGCAGCTTGTGAAGACTGTAGTTGTCCAGTAGTAGATAGTGGCTAGGTGCTAGTGAGCGTGTGTGTCTGCAAGGAGACGCAGCGAGAGATTCCAGAGCCCCTGACCTTGAAGCGTTCCATCAGGAAGCAGCTTGCGAAGACTGTGGTTGTCCAGCAGTAGATAGTGGCTAGGTGCTAGGGAGCGTGTGTGTCTGCAGGGAGACGCTGAGAGAGATTCCAGAGCCCCTGACCTTGAAGCGCTCCATCAGGAAGCAGCTTGTGAAGACTGTGGTTGTCCAGCAGTAGATAGTGGCTAGGTGCTAGTTAGAGTGTGTGTCTGCAGGGAGACGCTGAGATAGATTCCAGAGCCCCTGACCTTGAAGCGCTCCATCAGGAAGCAGCTTGTGAAGACTGTAGTTGTCCAGTAGTAGATAGTGGCTAGGTGCTAGTAAGCGTGTGTGTCTGCAGGGAGACACTGCGAGAGATTCCAGAGCCCCTGACCTTGAAGCGCTCCATCAAGAAGCAGCTTGTGAAGACTGTGGTTGTCCAGCAGTAGATAGTGGCTAGGTGCTAGTTAGCGTGTGTGTCTGCAGGGAGACGCTGAGATAGATTCCAGAGCCCCTGACCTTGAAGCGCTCCATCAGGAAGCAGCTTGTGAAGACTGTGGTTGTCCAGCAGTAGATAGTGGCTAGGTGCTAGTGAGCGTGTGTGTCTGCAGGGAGACGCTGAGAGAGATTCCAGAGCCCCTGACCTTGAAGCGCTCCATCAGGAAGCAGCTTGTGAAGACTGTAGTTGTCCAGTAGTAGATAGTGGCTAGGTGCTAGTGAGCGTGTATGTCTGCAGGGAGACGCTGAGAGGGATTCCAGAGCCCCTGACCTTGAAGCGCTCCATCAGGAAGCAGCTTGTGAAGACTGTGGTTGTCCAGCAGTAGATAGTGGCTAGGTGCTAGTGAGCGTGTGTGTCTGCAGGGAGACGCTGCGAGAGATTCCAGAGCCCCTGACTTTGAAGCGCTCCATCAGGAAGCAGCTTGTGAAGACAGTGGTTGTCCAGCAGTAGATAGTGGCTAGGTGCTAGTGAGCGTGTGTGTCTGCAGGGAGACGCTGCGAGAGATTCCAGAGCCCCTGACCTTGAAGCGCTCCATCAGGAAGCAGCTTGTGAAGACTGTAGTTGTCCAGTAGTAGATAGTGGCTAGGTGCTAGTGAGCGTGTGTGTCTGCAGGGAGACGCTGAGAGGGATTCCAGAGCCCCTGACCTTGAAGCGCTCCATCAGGAAGCAGCTTGTGAAGACTGTGGTTGTCCAGCAGTAGATAGTGGCTAGGTGCTAGTGAGAGTGTGTGTCTGCAGGGAGACGCTGAGAGAGATTCCAGAGCCCCTGACCTTGAAGCGCTCCATCAGGAAGCAGCTTGTGAAGACTTTAGTTGTCCAGTAGTAGATAGTGGCTAGGTGCTAGTGAGCGTGTGTGTCTGCAGGGAGACGCTGCGAGAGATTCCAGAGCCCCTGACCTTGAAGCGGTCGCTTCATGAAGCAGCTTGTGAAGACTGTGGTTGTCCAGCAGTAGATAGTGGCTAGGTGCTAGTTAGCGTGTGTGTCTGCAGGGAGACGCTGCGAGAGATTCCAGAGCCCCTGACCTTGAAGCGCTCCATCAGGAAGCAGCTTGTGAAGACTGTGGTTGTCCAGCAGTAGATAGTGGCTAGGTGCTAGTGAGCGTGTGTGTCTGCAGGGAGACGCTGCGAGAGATTCCAGAGCCTCTGACCTTGAAGCGCTCCATCAGGAAGCACCTTGTGAAGACTGTGGTTGTCCAGCAGTAGATAGTGGCTAGGTGCTAGTGAGCTTGTGTGTCTGCAGGGAGACGCTGCGAGAGATTCCAGAGCCCCTGACCTTGAAGCGCTCCATCAGGAAGCAGCTTGTGAAGACTGTGGTTGTCCAGCAGTAGATAGTGGCTAGGTGCTAGTGAGAGTGTGTGTCTGCAGGGAGACGCTGCGAGAGATTGAGAGCCCCTGACCTTGAAGCGCTCCATCGGGAAGCAGCTTGTGAAGACTGTAGTTGTCCAGTAGTAGATAGTGGCTAGGTGCTAGTGAGCATGTGTGTCTGCAGGGAGACGCTGCGAGAGATTCCAGAACCCCTGTCCTTGAAGCGCTCCATCAGGAAGCAGCTTGCGAAGACTGTGGTTGTCCAGCAGTAGATAGTGGCTAGGTGCTAGTGAGCGTGTGTGTCTGCAAGGAGACGCTGAGAGAGATTCCAGAGCCCCTGACCTTGAAGCGCTCCATCAGGAAGCAGCTTGCGAAGACTGTGGTTGTCCAGCAGTAGATAGTGGCTAGGTGCTAGTGAGCGTGTGTGTCTGCAAGGAGACGCTGAGAGAGATTCCAGAGCCTCTGACCTTGAAGCGCTCCATCAGGAAGCAGCTTGTGAAGACTGTGGTTGTCCAGCAGTAGATAGTGGCTAGGTGCTAATGAGCTTGTGTGTCTGCAGGGAGAAGCTGCGAGAGATTCCAGAGCCCCTGACCTTGAAGCGCTCCATCAGGAAGCAGCTTGTGAAGACTGTTGGTGTCCAGTAGTAGATAGTAGCTAGGTACTAGTGAGCATGTGTGTCTGCAGGGAGACACTGCGAGAGATTCCAGAGCCCCTGACCTTGAAGCGCTCCATCAGGAAGCAGCTTGTGAAGACTGTAGTTGTCCAGTAGTAGATAGTGGCTAGGTGCTAGTGAGAGTGTGTGTCTGCAGGGAGACGCTGCGAGAGATTCCAGAACCCCTGTCCTTGAAGCGCTCCATCAGGAAGCAGCTTGCGAAGACTGTGGTTGTCAAGCAGTAGATAGTGGCTAGGTGCTAGTGAGCATGTGTGTCTGCAGGGAGACGCTGCGAGAGATTCCAGAACCCCTGTCCTTGAAGCGCTCCATCAGGAAGCAGCTTGTGAAGACTGTGGTTGTACAGCAGTAGATAGTGGCTAGGTGCTAGTGAGCATGTGTGTCTGCAGGGAGACGCTGCGAGAGATTCCAGAACCCCTGTCCTTGAAGCGCTCCATCAGGAAGCAGCTTGCGATGACTGTGGTTGTCCAACAGTAGATAGTGGCTAGGTGCTAGTGAGCGTGTGTGTCTGCAAGGAGACGCTGAGAGAGATTCCAGAGCCCCTGACCTTGAAGCGCTCCATCAGGAAGCAGCTTGTGAAGACTGTGGTTGTCCAGCAGTAGATAGTGGCTAGGTGCTAGTGAGCTTGTGTGTCTGCAGGGAGACGCTGCGAGAGATTCCAGAGCCCCTGACCTTGAAGCGCTCCATCAGGAAGCGACTTGTGAAGACTGTAGTTGTCCAGTAGTAGATAGTGGCTAGGTGCTAGTGAGCGTGTGTGTCTGCAGGGAGACGCTGCGAGAGATTCCAGAGCCCCTGACCTTGAAGCGCTCCATCAGGAAGCAGCTTGTGAAGACTGTGGTTGTCCAGCAGTAGATAGTGGGTAGGTGCTAGTGAGCGTATGTGTCTGCTGGGAGACGCTGAGAGAGATTCCAGAGCCCCTGACCTTGAAGCGCTCCATCAGGAAGCAGCTTGTGAAGACTGTAGTTGTCCAGTAGTAGATAGTGGGAAGGTGCTAGTGAGCGTGTGTGTCTACAGGGAGACGCTGCGAGAGATTCCAGAGCCACTGACCTTGAAGCGCTCCATCAGGAAGCAGCTTGTGAAGACTGTGGTTGTCCAGCAGTAGATAGTGGCTAGGTGCTAGATAGCGTGTGTGTCTGCAGGGAGACGCTGAGATAGATTCCAGAGCCCCTGACCTTGAAGCGCTCCATCAGGAAGCAGCTTGTGAAGACTGTAGTTGTCCAGTAGTAGATAGTGGCTAGGTGCTAGTGAGCGTGTGTGTCTGCAAGGAGACGCTGCGAGAGATTCCAGAGCCCCTGACCTTGAAGCGTTCCATCAGGAAGCAGCTTGCGAAGACTGTGGTTGTCCAGCAGTAGATAGTGGCTAGGTGCTAGGGAGCGTGTGTGTCTGCAGGGAGACGCTGAGAGAGATTCCAGAGCCCCTGACCTTGAAGCGCTCCATCAGGAAGCAGCTTGTGAAGACTGTGGTTGTCCAGCAGTAGATAGTGGCTAGGTGCTAGTTAGCGTGTGTGTCTGCAGGGAGACGCTGAGATAGATTCCAGAGCCCCTGACCTTGAAGAGCTCCATCAGGAAGCAGCTTGTGAAGTATGTAGTTGTCCAGTAGTAGATAGTGGCTAGGTGCTAGTAAGCGTGTGTGTCTGCAGGGAGACGCTGCGAGAGATTCCAGAGCCCCTGACCTTGAAGCGCTCCATCAAGAAGCAGCTTGTGAAGACTGTGGTTGTCCAGCAGTAGATAGTGGCTAGGTGCTAGTTAGCGTGTGTGTCTGCAGGGAGACGCTGAGATAGATTCCAGAGCCCCTGACCTTGAAGCGCTCCATCAGGAAGCAGCTTGTGAAGACTGTGGTTGTCCAGCAGTAGATAGTGGCTAGGTGCTAGTTAGCGTGTGTGTCTGCAGGGAGACGCTGAGATAGATTCCAGAGCCCCTGACCTTGAAGCGCTCCATCAGGAAGCAGCTTGTGAAGACTGTAGTTGTCCAGTAGTAGATAGTGGCTAGGTGCTAGTGAGCGTGTGTGTCTGCAGGGAGACGCTGAGATAGATTCCAGAGCCCCTGACCTTGAAGCGCTCCATCAGGAAGTAGCTTGTGAAGACTGTGGTTGTCCAGCAGTAGATAGTGGCTAGGTGCTAGTTAGCGTGTGTGTCTGCAGGGAGACGCTGAGATAGATTCCAGAGCCCCTGACCTTGAAGCGCTCCATCAGGAAGCAGCTTGTGAAGACTGTGGTTGTCCAGCAGTAGATAGTGGCTAGGTGCTAGGGAGCGTGTGTGTCTGCAGGGAGACGCTGAGAGAGATTCCAGAGCCCCTGACATTGAAGCGCTCCATCAGGAAGCAGCTTGCGAAGACTGTGGTTGTCCAGCAGTAGATAGTGGCTAGGTGCTAGTGAGAGTGTGTGTCTGCAGGGAGACGCTGCGAGAGATTCCAGAGCCCCTGACCTTGAAGCGCTCCATCAGGAAGCAGCTTGCGAAGACTGTGGTTGTCCAGCAGTAGATAGTGGCTAGGTGCTAGTGAGAGTGTGTGTCTGCAGGGAGACGCTGCGAGAGATTCCAGAGCCCCTGACCTTGAAGCGCTCCATCAAGAAGCAGCTTGCGAAGACTGTGGTTGTCCAACAGTAGATAGTGGCTAGGTGCTAGTGAGCATGTGTGTCTGCAGGGAGACGCTGCGAGAGATTCCTGAGCCTCTGACCTTAAAGCACTTCATCAGGAAGTGACTTGCGAAGACTGTGGTTGTCCAGCAGTAGATAGTGGCTAGGTGCTAGTGAGCGTGTGTGTCTGCAGGGAGACGCTGAGAGAGATTCCAGAGTCCCTGACCTTGAAGCGCTCCATCAGGAAGCAGCTTGTGAAGACTGTAGTTGTCCAGTAGTAGATAGTGGCTAGGTGCTAGTAAGCGTGTGTGTCTGCAGGGAGACGCTGAGAGAGATTCCAGAGCCCCTGACCTTGAAGCGCTCCATCAGGAAGCAGCTTGTGAAGACTGTAGTTGTCCAGTAGTAGATAGTGGCTAGGTGCTAGTGAGCGTGTGAGTCTACAGGGTGACGCTGCGAGAGATTCCAGAGCCCCTGACCTTGAAGCGCTCCATCAGGAGGCAGCTTGTGAAGACTGTTGTTGTCCAGCAGTAGATAGTGGCTAGGTGCTAGTTAGCGTGTGTGTCTGCAGGGAGACGCTGAGATAGATTCCAGAGCCCCTGACCTTGAAGCGCTCCATCAGGAAGCAGCTTGTGAAGACTGTAGTTGTCCAGTAGTAGATAGTGGCTAGGTGCTAGTGAGCGTGTGTGTCTGCAGGGAGACGCTGCGAGAGATTCCAGAGCCCCTGACCTTGAAGCGCTCCATCAGGAAGCAGCTTGCGAAGACTGTGGTTGTCCAGCAGTAGATAGTGGCTAGGTGCTAGGGAGCATGTGTGTCTGCAGGGAGACGCTGAGAGAGATTCCAGAGCCCCTGACCTTGAAGCGCTCCATCAGGAAGCAGCTTGTGAAGACTGTGGTTGTCCAGCAGTAGATAGTGGCTAGGTGCTAGTGAGCGTGTGTGTCTGCAGGGAGACGCTGCGAGAGATTCCAGAGCCCCTGACCTTGAAGCGCTCCATCAGGAAGCAGCTTGCGAAGACTGTGGTTGTCCAGCAGTAGATAGTGGCTAGGTGCTTGTTAGCGTGTGTGTCTGCAGGGAGACGCTGCGAGAGATTCCAGAGCCCCTGACCTTGAAGCGCTCCATCAGGAAGCAGCTTGCGAAGACTGTGGTTGTCCAGCAGTAGATAGTGGCTAGGTGCTAGTAAGCGTGTGTGTCAGCAGGGAGAAGCTGAGAGAGATTGCAGAGCCCCTGACCTTGAAGCGCTCCATCAGGAAGCAGCTTGTGAAGACTGTGGTTGTCCAGCAGTAGATAGTGGCTAGGTGCTAGTGAGCATGTGTGTCTGCAGGGAGACGCTGCGAGAGATTCCAGAGCCTCTGACCTTGAAGCGCTCCATCAGGAAGTAAATTGCGAAGACTGTGGTTGTCCAGCAGTAGATAGTGGCTAGGTGCTAGTGAGCGTGTGTGTCTGCAGGGAGACGCTGCGAGAGATTCCAGAGCCCCTGACCTTGAAGCGCTCCATCAGGAAGTGACTTGCGAAGACTGTGGTTGTCCAGCAGTAGATAGTGGCTAGGTGCTAGGGAGCGTGTGTGTCTGCAGGGAGACGCTGAGAGAGATTCCAGAGCCCCTGACCTTGAAGCGCTCCATCAGGAAGCAGCTTGTGAAGACTGTGGTTGTCCAGCAGTAGATAGTGGCTAGGTGCTAGTGAGCGTGTGTGTCTGCAGGGAGACGCTGAGAGAGATTCCAGAGTCCCTGACCTTGAAGCGCTCCATCAGGAAGCAGCTTGTGAAGACTGTAGTTGTCCAGTAGTAGATAGTGGCTAGGTGCTAGTGAGCGTGTGTGTCTGCAGGGAGACGCTGCGAGAGATTCCAGAGCCCCTGACCTTGAAGTGCTCCATCAGGAAGCAGCTTGTGAAGACTGTGGTTGTCCAGCAGTAGATAGTGGCTAGGTGCTAGTGAGCGTGTGTGTCTGCAGGGAGACGCTGCGAGAGATTCCAGAGCCCCTGACCTTGAAGCGCTCCATCAAGAAGCAGCTTGTGAAGACTGTGGTTGTCCAGCAGTAGATAGTGGCTAGGTGCTAGTTAGCGTGTGTGTCTGCAGGGAGACGCTGAGATAGATTCCAGAGCCCCTGACCTTGAAGCGCTCCATCAGGAAGTAGCTTGTGAAACTGTGGTTGTCCAGCAGTAGATAGTGGCTAGGTGCTAGTTAGCGTGTGTGTCTGCAGGGAGACGCTGAGATAGATTCCAGAGCCCCTGACCTTGAAGCGCTCCATCAGGAAGCAGCTTGTGAAGACTGTGGTTGTCCAGCAGTAGATAGTGGCTAGGTGCTAGGGAGCGTGTGTGTCTGCAGGGAGACGCTGAGAGAGATTCCAGAGCCCCTGACATTGAAGCGCTCCATCAGGAAGCAGCTTGCGAAGACTGTGGTTGTCCAGCAGTAGATAGTGGCTAGGTGCTAGTGAGAGTGTGTGTCTGCAGGGAGACGCTGCGAGAGATTCCAGAGCCCCTGACCTTGAAGTGCTCCATTAGGAAGCAGCTTGCGAAGACTGTGGTTGTCCAGCAGTAGATAGTGGTTAGGTGCTAGTGAGAGTGTGTGTCTGCAGGGAGACGCTGCGAGAGATTCCAGAGCCCCTGACCTTGAAGCGCTCCATCAGGAAGCAGCTTGCGAAGACTGTGGTTGTCCAGCAGTAGATAGTGGCTAGGTGCTAGTGAGAGTGTGTGTCTGCAGGGAGACGCTGCGAGAGATTCCAGAGCCCCTGACCTTGAAGCGCTCCATCAGGAAGCAGCTCGCGAAGACTGTGGTTGTCCAGCAGTAGATAGTGGCTAGGTGCTAGTGAGCGTGTGTGTCTGCAGGGAGACGCTGAGAGAGATTGCAGAGCCCCTGACCTTGAAGTGCTCCATCAGGAAGCAGCATGTGAAGACTGTGGTTGTCCAGCAGTAGATAGTGGCTAGGTGCTAGTGAGAGTGTGTGTCTGCAGGGAGACGCTGCGAGAGATTCCTAGCCCCTGACCTTGAAGCGCTCCATCAGGAAGCAGCTTGTGAAGACTGTGGTTGTCCAGCAGTATATAGTGGCTAGGTTCAAGTGAGAGTGTGTGTCTGCAGGGAGACGCTGCGAGAGATTCCAGAGCCCCTGACCTTGAAGCGCTCCATCAGGAAGCAGCTTACGAAGAGTGTGGTTGTCCAGCAGTAGATAGTGGCTAGGTGCTAGTGAGCGTGTGTGTCTGCAGGGAGACGCTGAGAGAGATTCCAGAGCCCCTGACCTTGAAGCGCTCCATCAGGAAGTGACTTGCGAAGACTATGGTTGGCCAGCAGTAGATAGTGGCTAGGTGCTAGTGAGCATGTGTGTCTGCAGGGAGACGCTGCGAGAGATTCCAGAGCCTCTGACCTTGAAGCGCTCCATCAGGAAGTGACTTGCGAAGACTGTGGTTGTCCAGCAGTAGATAGTGGCTAGGTGCTAGTGAGCGTGTGTGTCTTCAGGGAGACGCTGAGAGAGATTCCAGAGCCTCTGACCTTGAAGCGCTCCATCAGGAAGTGACTTGCGAAGACTGTGGTTGTCCAGCAGTAGATAGTGGCTAGGTGCTAGTGAGCATGTGTGTCTGCAGGGAGACGCTGCGAGAGATTCCAGAGCCTCTGACCTTGAAGCGCTCTATCAGGAAGTGACTTGCGAAGACTATGGTTGGCCAGCAGTAGATAGTGGCTAGGTGCTAGTGAGCGTGTGTGTCTGCAGGGAGACGCTGAGAGAGATTCCAGAGCCCCTGACCTTGAAGCGCTCCATCAGGAAGTGACTTGCGAAGACTATGGTTGGCCAGCAGTAGATAGTGGCTAGGTGCTAGTGAGCATGTGTGTCTGCAGGGAGACGCTGCGAGAGATTCCAGAGCCTCTGACCTTGAAGCGCTCCATCAGGAAGTGACTTGCGAAGACTGTGGTTGTCCAGCAGTAGATAGTGGCTAGGTGCTAGTGAGCGTGTGTGTCTGCAGGGAGACGCTGAGAGAGATTCCAGAGTCCCTGACCTTGAAGCGCTCCATCAGGAAGCAGCTTGTGAAGACTGTAGTTGTCCAGTAGTAGATAGTGGCTAGGTGCTAGTGAGAGTGTGTGTCTGCAGGGAGATGCTGAGAGAGATTCCAGAGCCCCTGACCTTGAAGCGCTCTATCAGGAAGCAGCTTGTGAAGACTGTAGTTGTCCAGTAGTAGATAGTGGCTAGGTGCTAGTGAGAGTGTGTGTCTGCAGGGAGATGCTGAGAGAGATTCCAGAGCCCCTGACCTTGAAGCGCTCCATCAGGAAGCAGCTTGTGAAGACTGTGGTTGTCCAGCAGTAGATAGTGGCTAGGTGCTAGTGAGAGTGTGTGGCTGCAGGGAGACGCTGAGAGAGATTCCAGAGCCCCTGACCTTGAAGCGCTCCATCAGGAAGCAGCTTGTGAAGACTGTAGTTGTCCAGTAGTAGATAGTGGCTAGGTGCTAGTGAGAGTGTGTGTCTGCAGGGAGATGCTGAGAGAGATTCCAGAGCCCCTGACCTTGAAGCGCTCCATCAGGAAGCAGCTTGTGAAGACTGTGGTTGTCCAGTAGTAGATAGTGGCTAGGTGCTAGTGAGCGTGTGTGTCTGCAGGGAGATGCTGAGAGAGATTCCAGAGCCCCTGACCTTGAAGCGCTCCATCAGGAAGCAGCTTGTGAAGACTGTAGTTGTCCAGTAGTAGATAGTGGCTAGGTGCTAGTGAGCGTGTGTGTCTGCAGGGAGACGCTGAGAGAGATTCCAGAGCCCCTGACCTTGAAGCGCTCCATCAGGAAGCAGCTTGTGAAGACTGTAGTTGTCCAGTAGTAGATAGTGGCTAGGTGCTAGTGAGCGTGTGTGTCTGCAGGGAGACGCTGAGAGAGATTCCAGAGCCCCTGACCTTGAAGCGCTCCATCAGGAAGCAGCTTACGAAGACTGTGGTTGTCCAGCAGTAGATAGTGGCTAGGTGCTAGTGAGAGTGTGTGTCTGCAGGGAGACGCTGAGAGAGATTCCAGAGCCCCTGACCTTGAAGCGCTCCATCAGGAAGCAGCTTACGAAGACTGTGGTTGTCCAGCAGTAGATAGTGGCTAGGTGCTAGTGAGAGTGTGTGTCTGCAGGGAGATGCTGAGAGAGATTCCAGAGCCCCTGACCTTGAAGCGCTCCATCAGGAAGCAGCTTGTGAAGACTGTGGTTGTCCAGTAGTAGATAGTGGCTAGGTGCTAGTGAGCGTGTGTGTCTGCAGGGAGATGCTGAGAGAGATTCCAGAGCCCCTGACCTTGAAGCGCTCCATCAGGAAGCAGCTTGTGAAGACTGTAGTTGTCCAGTAGTAGATAGTGGCTAGGTGCTAGTGAGCGTGTGTGTCTGCAGGGAGACGCTGAGAGAGATTCCAGAGCCCCTGACCTTGAAGCGCTCCATCAGGAAGCAGCTTACGAAGACTGTGGTTGTCCAGCAGTAGATAGTGGCTAGGTGCTAGTGAGAGTGTGTGTCTGCAGGGAGACGCTGAGAGAGATTCCAGAGCCCCTGACCTTGAAGCGCTCCATCAGGAAGCAGCTTGCGAAGACTGTAGTTGTCCAGTAGTAGATAGTGGCTAGGTGCTAGTGAGCATGTGTGTCTGCAGGGAGACGCTGAGAGAGATTCCAGAGCCCCTGATCTTGAAGCGCTCCATCAGGAAGTGACTTGCGAAGACTATGGTTGGCCAGCAGTAGATAGTGGCTAGGTGCTAGTGAGCATGTGTGTCTGCAGGGAGACGCTGCGAGAGATTCCAGAGCCTCTGACCTTGAAGCGCTCCATCAGGAAGTGACTTGCGAAGACTGTGGTTGTCCAGCAGTAGATAGTGGCTAGGTGCTAGTGAGCGTGTGTGTCTGCAGGGAGACGCTGAGAGAGATTCCAGAGTCCCTGACCTTGAAGCGCTCCATCAGGAAGCAGCTTGTGAAGACTGTAGTTGTCCAGTAGTAGATAGTGGCTAGGTGCTAGTGAGAGTGTGTGTCTGCAGGGAGATGCTGAGAGAGATTCCAGAGCCCCTGACCTTGAAGCGCTCCATCAGGAAGCAGCTTGTAAAGACTGTGGTTGTCCAGCAGTAGATAGTGGCTAGGTGCTAGTGAGCGTGTGTGTCTGCAGGGAGACGCTGAGAGAGATTCCAGAGCCCCTGACCTTGAAGCGCTCCATCAGGAAGCGACTTGTGAAGACTGTGGTTGTCCAGTAGTAGATAGTGGCTAGGTTCTAGTAGCGTGTGTGTCTGCAGGGAGACGCTGCGAGAGATTCCAGAGCCCCTGACCTTGAAGCGCTCCATCAGGAAGCAGCTTGCGAAGACTTTGGTTGTCCAGCAGTAGATAGTGGCTAGGTGCTAGTGAGCGTGTGTGTCTGCAGGGAGACGCTGCGAGAGATTCCAGAGCCCCTGACCTTGAAGCGCTCCATCAGGAAGCAGCTTGTGAATACTGTGGTTGTCCATCAGTAGATAGTGGCTAGGTGCTAGTGAGCGTGTGTGTCTGCAGGGAGATGCTGAGAGAGATTCCAGAGCCCCTGACCTTGAAGCGCTCCATCAGGAAGCGACTTGTGAAGACTCTGGTTGTCCAGCAGTAGATAGTGGCTAGGTGCTAGTGAGCGTGTGTGTCTGCAGGGAGACGCTGCGAGAGATTCCAGAGCCCCTGACCTTGAAGCGCTCCATCAGGAAGCAGCTTGTGAAGACTGTGGTTGTCCAGCAGTAGATAGTGGCTAGGTGCTAGTGAGAGTGTGTGTCTGCAGGGAGACGCTGAGAGAGATTCCAGAGCCCCTGACCTTGAAGCGCTCCATCAGGAAGCGACTTGTGAAGACTGTGGTTGTCCAGTAGTAGATAGTGGCTAGGTTCTAGTGAGCGTGTGTGTCTGCAGGGAGACGCTGCGAGAGATTCCAGAGCCCCTGACCTTGAAGCGCTCCATCAGGAAGCAGCTTGCGAAGACTTTGGTTGTCCAGCAGTAGATAGTGGCTAGGTGCTAGTGAGCATGTGTGTCTGCAGGGAGACGCTGCGAGAGATTCCAGAGCCTCTGACCTTGAAGCGCTCCATCAGGAAGTGACTTGCGAAGACTGTGGTTGTCCAGCAGTAGATAGTGGCTAGGTGCTAGTGAGCGTGTGTGTCTGCAGGGAGACGCTGAGAGAGATTCCAGAGCCCCTGACCTTGAAGCGCTCCATCAGGAAGCAGCTTGTGAAGACTGTAGTTGTCCAGTAGTAGATAGTGGCTAGGTGCTAGTGAGAGTGTGTGTCTGCAGGGAGATGCTGAGAGAGATTCCAGAGCCCCTGACCTTGAAGCGCTCCATCAGGAAGCAGCTTGTAAAGACTGTGGTTGTCCAGCAGTAGATAGTGGCTAGGTGCTAGTGAGCGTGTGTGTCTGCAGGGAGACGCTGAGAGAGATTCCAGAGCCCCTGACCTTGAAGCGCTCCATCAGGAAGCGACTTGTGAAGACTGTGGTTGTCCAGTAGTAGATAGTGGCTAGGTTCTAGTGAGCGTGTGTGTCTGCAGGGAGACGCTGCGAGAGATTCCAGAGCCCCTGACCTTGAAGCGCTCCATCAGGAAGCAGCTTGCGAAGACTTTGGTTGTCCAGCAGTAGATAGTGGCTAGGTGCTAGTGAGCGTGTGTGTCTGCAGGGAGACGCTGCGAGAGATTCCAGAGCCCCTGACCTTGAAGCGCTCCATCAGGAAGCAGCTTGTGAATACTGTGGTTGTCCATCAGTAGATAGTGGCTAGGTGCTAGTGAGCGTGTGTGTCTGCAGGGAGATGCTGAGAGAGATTCCAGAGCCCCTGACCTTGAAGCGCTCCATCAGGAAGCGACTTGTGAAGACTCTGGTTGTCCAGCAGTAGATAGTGGCTAGGTGCTAGTGAGCGTGTGTGTCTGCAGGGAGACGCTGCGAGAGATTCCAGAGCCCCTGACCTTGAAGCGCTCCATCAGGAAGCAGCTTGTGAAGACTGTGGTTGTCCAGCAGTAGATAGTGGCTAGGTGCTAGTGAGAGTGTGTGTCTGCAGGGAGACGCTGAGAGAGATTCCAGAGCCCCTGACCTTGAAGCGCTCCATCAGGAAGCAGCTTGCGAAGACTGTGGTTGTCCAGCAGTAGATAGTGGCTAGGTGCTAGTGAGCGTGTGTGTCTGCAGGGAGACGCTGCGAGAGATTCCAGAGCCCCTGACCTTGAAGCGCTCCATCAGGAAGCAGCTTGTGAAGACTCTGGTTGTCCAGCAGTAGATAGTGGCTAGGTGCTAGTGAGCGTGTGTGTCTGCAGGGAGACGCTGAGAGAGATTCCAGAGCCCCTGACCTTGAAGCGCTCCATCAGGAAGCAGCTTGCGAAGACTGTGGTTGTCCAGCAGTAGATAGTGGCTAGGTGCTAGTGAGCGTGTGTGTCTGCAGGGAGACGCTGCGAGAGATTCCAGAGCCCCTGACCTTGAAGCGCTCCATCAGGAAGCAGCTTGTGAAGACTGTGGTTGTCCAGCAGTAGATAGTGGCTAGGTGCTAGTGAGAGCGTGTGTCTGCAGGGAGACGCTGCGAGAGATTCCAGAGCCCCTGACCTTGAAGCGCTCCATCAGGAAGCAGCTTGTGAAGACTGTGGTTGTCCAGCAGTAGATAGTGGCTAGGTGCTAGTGAGCGTGTGTCTGCAGGGAGACGCTGCGAGAGATTCCAGAGCCCCTGACCTTGAAGCGCTCCATCAGGAAGCAGCTTGTGAAGACTGTGGTTGTCCAGCAGTAGATAGTGGCTAGGTGCTAGTGAGCGTGTGTCTGCAGGGAGACGCTGCGAGAGATTCCAGAGCCCCTGACCTTGAAGCGCTCCATCAGGAAGCAGCTTGTGAAGACTGTGGTTGTCCATCAGTAGATAGTGGCTAGGTGCTAGTGAGCGTGTGTGTCAGCAGGGAGACGCTGCGAGAGATTCCAGAGCTCTGACCTTGAAGCGCTCCATCAGGAAGCAGCTTGTGAAGACTGTGGTTGTCCAGCAGTAGATAGTGGCTAGGTGCTAGTGAGAGTGTGTGTCTGCAGGGAGACGCTGAGAGAGATTCCAGAGCCCCTGACCTTGAAGCGCTCCATCAGGAAGCAGCTTGTGAAGACTGTGGTTGTCCAGCAGTAGATAGTGGCTAGGTGCTAGTGAGCGTGTGTCTGCAGGGAGACGCTGCGAGAGATTCCAGAGCCCCTGACCTTGAAGCGCTCCATCAGGAAGCAGCTTGTGAAGACTGTGGTTGTCCAGCAGTAGATAGTGGCTAGGTGCTAGTGAGCGTGTGTCTGCAGGGAGACGCTGCGAGAGATTCCAGAGCCCCTGACCTTTAAGCGCTCCATCAGGAAGCAGCTTGTGAAGACTGTGGTTGTCCAGCAGTAGATAGTGGCTAGGTGCTAGTGAGAGTGTGTGTCTGCAGGGAGACGCTGAGAGAGATTCCAGAGCCCCTGACCTTGAAGCGCTCCATCAGGAAGCAGCTTGTGAAGACTGTGGTTGTCCAGCAGTAGATAGTGGCTAGGTGCTAGTGAGCGTGTGTGTCTGCAGGGAGACGCTGAGAGAGATTCCAGAGCCCCTGACCTTGAAGCGCTCCATCAGGAAGCAGCTTGTGAAGACTGTGGTTGTCCAGCAGTAGATAGTGGCTAGGTGCTAGTGAGCGTGTGTCTGCAGGGAGACGCTGCGAGAGATTCCAGAGCCCCTGACCTTGAAGCGCTCCATCAGGAAGCAGCTTGTGAAGACTGTGGTTGTCCAGCAGTAGATAGTGGCTAGGTGCTAGTGAGAGTGTGTGTCTGCAGGGAGACGCTGAGAGAGATTCCAGAGCCCCTGACCTTGAAGCGCTCCATCAGGAAGCAGCTTGTGAAGACTGTGGTTGTCCAGCAGTAGATAGTGGCTAGGTGCTAGTGAGCGTGTGTGTCTGCAGGGAGACGCTGAGAGAGATTCCAGAGCCCCTGACCTTGAAGCGCTCCATCAGGAAGCAGCTTGCGAAGACTGTGGTTGTCCAGCAGTAGATAGTGGCTAGGTGCTAGTGAGCATGTGTGTCTGCAGGGAGACGCTGCGAGAGATTCCAGAGCCTCTGACCTTGAAGCGCTCCATCAGGAAGCAGCTTGTGAAGTCGGTATGCCAGAAGTCGTCCAGCCACCCGCTAGGTCTGGGCAAGCGCCTCAAGTATCGCCTGGCAATGTTCTGCATGAAGGTAGGTCGCAGGCCACAGCTTACTTCAGTCGCACACGTACATGCTAGTGAATGTGGTCGGCTAGGACAATGTCGTCGGTCGCCGGCAGCGATGGTGTGTTTATTTGGCAGGTCTGGCTGGCGGTTAAGACCGTGCTGCTGAGCTGGGAGCTGTGGTACGGCAGCCTGAAGGTGATAGAGGGCCACTTCGGCAGCAGCGTGGCCACGTACTTCCGCTTCCTGAGCTCCTTGCTGCTCCTCAACTGCACGGCGCTGGTGCTCAGGTGGGTGGCTATCTGCTGCCTTCACCTTGCACTGTCCAGTCTTCTTAAACAGAGCTCTCACATCCTGCTGTGGTTGCATATGTGTAACTGTACGGCATGCTGCTGTGTGAGTTTCTCTTACTTTTGGCAATTTAATGTCTAAAGTCATTTCTATATCAGTGTTAATCATCTGAAATTTTCCATGATGTATCGATTTGTTAAAATATTGTAAAGAAGTTTGTGATTTTGCATGTCATTCTTGTATATCCTACTTCACTACTTGAGCCGCTGATATCTAACTGCAGGTCTGAATAAGCTGTGACTGTCAGCACACAGCTTCCTCCAGGTGCCTGCACAGTACACACACTTCTTATAGCATATGCCACTGATCTTATGGCATATGCCACTGATCTTATGCCACTGATTTTGCAGTATTTTGTTGTTTGCAAAAAAAATTTTATTTCAATATGTAGAGTTAGCGGGTCCTCGGATATAGGGTGAATAAAAACTGAAGTTGAATGTTGGTTTGGTTAGGTTAGGGTTAGCTGTATAGTAAGATATTTATTTTTTTTAAAAAATTAACAAATATTTTTTTACTTATAACTGTAACTGACCTTACCTAACAAACTTTTCACTTAAGTATTATTTGTCTTATTTCCCAGAAGCCTCTACACTACATATTTACCTTTTTATTTCCCTACATTTTTGGTATTTTTATTTTTACTGGTCAAACTCTTCATTCATATTCGAGAATAATTTAGTATTCATTTATGATTGAAACTAAAAAACTGATATTCACGCTGGTTTATAAATTAGTTGTAATATTTGTGCTGGTGCGTGTCGCTGTGGAAGAGAAGGGTGAGTAAACCAGCGTGAGGTGTACCCTCGCGGCCACAAGTTGCCGTGACTCCACCCCTCCCCGGGGCTCTGCCCCAGCTCCAGACAGTCCTCGCGCTGAACTGCGCCTGTGTCCAGGGCCGCCGGCCTCCCGTCCGCACGCTGCCACTCGGCTACAGCTGTGGAACCACATTTTGTTGCTGTCAATAACCTTTACATTTTTTTTTTAAATTTAAAAAAAAAAATTAAATTTTTTAAAATTTCATATTAATGAAATATATTTTGTACAAATGTTTGTTTTTGGAAATATTTGTACATATCTATACTGTTTATTTACAAATGTATTCATTATAACCTTGGCAGGAGAATATACTATTAACTATCCATTAAATGAGCTAAGCTACTTTTGAAGAATTTCTAAACTTAGTATATACTTATTGTATTTATTAGGCCCACACTTAAATACTGTCATGTAATGTATGCAATGTGCTTTATTTTCTGTACTGTGTTTCTCCTGTTGATGTTAATAATACGAAGCATGTTTTATACATTTGTGGAAGGAACATATGATTACGAAGTACCTATCACATTTAACTGTTGTAATTTTTTTTTTAATTGTTAGATTTAAAATAAGAAAACCAGTTATTTTAAACAATATAATCATTTTATCAGAAGTATTAATAAAATAACATTTTTCAAATTCTAGTGAAAATATCTTTCTAGTACAAGGTGAGGCTTATTTTTGTTGTAGTTTTGGGTTCATAGTGGTTCCTCAAATGTTGTTCCGCTTCTACGAGCCATTCCCTAGCACCAACACCACTGCTGGCGCCAACATAACCACTGGTGCCAACATTACCACTGGCAGCAGTGTCACGTACAGCTCTCAGCCTTCTAACAGTTCTTCATCTATTACAGGTATTCACTTTGGTTTTACAGAACGGACCCAGATCAAATGTCTATTATTACTGTTTGATGTCACCTTAAATGTGCTAGTTGCAGAAAATATTAAACATTTTTACTTACAATTAGTATCTCCTGGGTACTTTAATATTAAAGTGCAATTTGCAAGAAAATGTTTAGTGAAGTTTTTGTGACGTCTTGGACTGGCCTGGCAAGGCAGTCCGATAGAAAACATTTGAATCAATTGTTGAGGTGATGTTGAGCGCTGAATAATAAAGATGCTTTGAAATTTTAATAGTTTGTTGATTCGTAGGTTTTGTTACAGATTTAAAACAAAAGAATATCTCAAAAAATTTTATTTAATATTTCACTCGCAAAATCGATTCCCAAAAAATATACATACACCCAGTTTGAGACGATTGGTCACACATGAGCTCAGACGAGTTCATCGCTCGGTGCCAGAAATGTACTGTTTGTAGATGGAAATACTTTAAAACATTTCTCGGGGCGACAGCCAGACACATTAAGGCTGTGTCTGGGCCCTTAACACTGACGCCAGTGGACGAGAAATTGCAAAACATTTTGCTGATAAAAAGGTCACTTGGAGGCGAACCATGTTGTCTTAATGCATAATGTAAATGAGTTTCGTGTGAGCTACAAACTGCTGGGCTGAAGAGAACAGGTTAAAAACAGAGAAGAGAAGTTTTGAAAGAAATGAAAGAGGGGTGAAAAACTCAAGAAGATAAGAAAGCTTGGGGCCACTGAAGAAATGGAAAGGAAGAAAGACGAGACAATCACTATAAAACATATAAATAAACTAAACTTTGGTGAAAATTCTAATAGCAAAAAGCCTACAGAAGACAAAACAGAGTGAATCTTTTGTCGTGAATCATTTGAAGAAGACTGATTGCAGTGTGTAGAATGTAAAGGTAGTGCACATGTTGAATGTACATCTCGAGAAGGCATATTATATTTTAAATGTGACAATTGCTGAAAGTGAATACTATCCTTAAGCTAGTGTAACAAAATTTTGTCACGCTACGGTGTTTTTCTTATGAAAAATAATATCAGAATTACTGTATGAAATTCATTAGACTGATATTGTCAACTGTATTTTTTTTGTTTTTTTTTTTATTAAAATAATATATTTTAAATGTAAGTTGTTAAGACTTTAAAACTTCTAAAAGAATGGCTGGTCGGTATTGGACGGCAATTTTTGCACTCTAAAAATAAAGACTTTTTATATGTGGAAAAAAAAGAATTTCTAATATAATTCAAGATACATTATATATTTTTGACGTGACGTCTAATAAATCAATGAATGCCAGGTGCACGCACGAAAAAGTGTCCCGTTACGCACATTGTTCCGTTACGCGGTGTCCCGCTACGCTCATTGTACGCTTGCGCAGCATCTATCTCTCTTCCACTCAAATGGCCTATGCGTCCGAGGAGAAGAAAGACAGCGGCAGCACACAACTTACATCTACACGTGAACTGTTTCGTCGACTGTTTATAAAGTGAAGTGAAAAGTTAATGTGGTTTTCATTGCTTATTACAACAACAACTTCGGCAGTAAAGGTTAATTATTCTTGCATTTTAAAAATCTGATTACCATACTAGTATAATTTTAAGTATTTATTCTTTTATTATTAAAATAAAAATGATTCAATTTTATTAATAAAAGTATGTAATCATTTCATCAGTGTTTTGTTATGACGTCACGTTAAACTATCGTTCGTAAACTGACTTTACAGACAACCAATTTTATTTCTAAAGTACTACTTGAGGTAACAGGTTAATGACTTAAAATGCAATATTTAAATACTGTACCTAAATTACAGTTAATAAACCTAGGTGGTCGGTGCTGTTAGACTCTCCCCTACGTCATTGTGCAGCTCTGGCCGTTTGCCAGTTTGTTTCATGAAGTGGCCCAGCACACACTTGGTGGCTTCGACTGGAGGCCACCCACCCTCCAGGCAGGGGGGCATGAATTATGGTTTTTTACTGAAGGACAGTGTCTTAAATTCAGAGTTTTATTCAGTTGGCATCATGGATCTGGTAAACATAGTTGCTAGAATGTGGCCGTTTGTGTTTTATTGTTTTCTTGTCCGCACACTTTTCCTGCAGACTCTGTGACAAGTTTGACTCATCGTTCAACAGTTTTGGAATGGCATGGACAATTAAAAAAAATCAAAGTCAAGTAGAGTTTTATCTTGCAGAACTGAAGAAATAGTCTTTGCTGTCAACCTTTCTAGCATTGGATCAGCCGTATAATTTAATACATTATATGATTAATATGTGTGTAATAATTGTGTTGTTCATTATCACAGCATGGTATCATGTGTCATGTAAGCACGTACACGTAGATAATGCAACAGCTTCAGTAGTGTGACCAATGTGTGTAGAAGAGTCGATGGGTAACTGGTAGAGCTGGGCGGGATCCCGATTTTTCGGGAAATTTCGGGAATGAATTTTTCCCGAAATTATTCGGGAAAGTAATATTTCCCGAAAATTTATATTGATAATTTTTCTGATAAAATCACTGCGTAACCTATCTTTAGGTGTCTTCGTAACGGAACATAAGTTTTCTGTGATGACAGTAGAACCTCATTTTTACGTACCTGAGATATACGAATTTGCGTAATTAACGTATTTTTTTTACTGGCACCGTTATTTTCCCTATAGTTTTAATGCATTATTTTCCCGTTTAATGCTAAGCATTTCCTGCAATTAATGTTGCATTAGCGCTCCATTTTATAGCTAACCGTGACACACGTTTAGACGGAACAATAAAAGTAAAGCGAATTGTGTAAACTGTATTTAGTTTACTTTACTACGTGCGTTGGTGGCCACGGCAATTTCTCAGCTTCGTTTGCCATTGTAAACATTTTTTTTTGTGCCACTTGCCAAGGTGTACCATACGGCCATGAGTAAAACGTTTGGTGATGTGAACGTTCAAAGTCTTGTAAATATGGCGTCTTCGTGCATGTTCGGTGATGTTCGTTTTAACAAATAAGAAATATTGCGGAAAGACGTTGGCGACACTGATGTATATTACATCGAAATGTATTTGAACGTTCATAATTTTGGTGTTTAGGGCAAACGACGGTGAAAGCAAAGATAGGCGTTGAGAGAAACTGTGGTGAAATGTTATTTCTAAATATTTACATATCATAAAGTTTGTCACCGATGCTGTTCCACACACAAAGCCGAGCGCCAGAGATTCAGGTTCCTTTCTCTACAGAACAAGATATTCAATGTATTTTACTCCGGTTTTAAAAGCATTGTGATATTATCTGTGTTGGCGAGTATTTTAGTGTGAAGTTTTTTACATAAGGTGTGTGTGTTTACGTACGTGAATTTCATCATGGAAAGTCGCCACACCAAATTAAAAACTCCTATCTGGTCTTTTTACCAAAAAATGCCAGATAATGTGTCTGCACAGTGTAAACAATGCAAAAAGGTTTTAAAAACCAATTTTGGTAGCACATCTGGGTTGCTTCGACATCTGATGCAACATCCAAATTTGAAAAAAGAACTTGAACAGATAGAAGCAACACGGAAAGGCGGAAATATTGGGGAAAAAACTTTAGAACCAACAAAGAAGCAACTTCGCTTAGACGAAGCTTACAAATGGCCTTCAACACATGAAAGGGCCATTTCACTGACGAACTGTATTGGGGAATGGATAGCTGATGCTATGTTGCCATACAGTACAGTGGAAAATCATAAATTTCAAAAAGTCCTTAAAATAGCTCAACCACTTTATTCAGTGCCATCTCGTAACACTTTTTCAAGAAGAGTAATACCTGAACTGTACAACAAAACAAAGGCAAAAATGTCTGAACATATTGCCAATGCAATAAGTTTATCCAAAATTGCTTCTTTATCATTCACTTGTGATTTGTGGACATCTGCTAGCAACGAAGCATTCATGTCGCTGACATGTCATTTTATTGAAGATTTTGACATGAAGAAGTACTGTTTAGGGTGTTACAGCTTTCCTGGTGGACACACTGGTGAAGCAATTAGTGAGAAACTAGTAGAGTGCTTCAATGAATGGGACTTAGAAAATGCAGGGGACAAAGTGGACATGTACATTGTGAGTGATAATGGACGAAACCTTAAGTTGGGACTTTCGCTATGCAAACTTAAGTTTACGCAGCTGCAGTGCTTTGCACATACACTGCAGCTTGTATTGCAAGATGCTGTTAAAGTAACATGTGAGATCAAAGAGGTACTGAAAAAGTCACGTTCTATTGTTGGACGATACAAACACAGTGCGCGAGCAACTGAACAGTTGCATCGAATTCAAGAAGAACTAGATCTGCCGGTACTAAACTTGATTCAAGACTGTCAGACAAGATGGAATTCAGAGTTTTTAATGCTGAAGAGATTGTTTGACAACAAGATACCTCTTTCTCGTCACTTACCAACACTGAACATGGACAATCTGCAGTTGAGTGAATGGAACCTTATTGGCTCTTACATTAATATATTGCAACCATTGTATGATGCTACAACCCAACTTTGTGGTGAACGTTCACCATCAGCATCAATGGTCATTCCGGTCATTTTTTCTCTAAAAAATTGTCTGAAGGCCTACATCAACACCAATGCAAAACAGGGATGGGAGTTTGCAAATGAGGTACTTCTGGCTCTCCAAGCACGATTTCCATGCTACGATCGAAAAGAGCCATACTATACTGCAATGTTAGTAGACCCGAGGTTTAAGGCTGTTGTAATTCCAACGGAAGAAAAACTTTTGGCACGTAACCACCTGGATAAAAAAGTAAAAGAAATCACACAGGCAACGGCACAACCAGGTATTGTTTAATTTATTTGTAGGCCTAGTTATTTTATTTATACAAAAGCCACTATAGCATTGTGTAAGAATGTGGTGTTTCTTTTTCTTTCAGTAACAACTGCAGGTACCAGTGAGTTGGCACAGAGTTCTACTTCTCTCTGGAGTGTTTTTGACGAACTTGCTGAGAGCGAATCAAGTAACCAGATCATGTCATCAGAAACTGATTGCTATTTCAGTATGCCTGTTATACAAAGAAGTGATGATCCCCTAAAGTGGTGGAGAGAAAAAGGAAAAGATGCGTTACCTAACGTGTGTAAAGTTGCAATGCAGTATTTAGGCATCCCTGCAACAGAAACAGCAAGTGAACGTGTGTTTTCTTCTGCTGGGAACATTGTATCCCCCAAGCGTATGTCCCTTACCTCAGAACATACAGAGGAACTGGTGTTCATACACGAAAATGGAGGCATTTCATAGTATTGTTTATTTTTTCAAAATTTTTATTTTAATACTATGGCTTTTAAAAGTTAAAATGATATGGTTTTGATAGCCCATTTTTTAAATAAATAAATTTGCTTGGATACAAATTGCACTTTTAAATAATTCCCGTTCCCGTCCCATTTCCCGAGGGAAATCATAGCTTCCCGCCCGAATTTTTCCCGAACCAAAATTACCTATCCCGTACAGCCCTAGTAACTGGTTGATGTAAGTGGAGTGAATATTTCCCAGCGTGACGAGCTACTCGTCATGTTGTAGAGCAGTGGGCCCAGATCGCAAGCCATCTGGCCGTCAGTGTCACTGCAGTTATCTTACCCTCCGTCCTCGCCTGCAGCAGTCTGCACTGTGTGTGTGTTTGCAGATGCGTTCCCTACGAGTGTTCTGCCACAGAGTTACACGCCGAAGCTGAGGTCAGAACCATACGCCATCAATACTGAGTTCAGTTTCAGCAACTTAATCACAGGAGAGGTAAGTCATTTAGAATACTGAGTAATGTGTGCGAACTCCATGGATATACTTACACTTGCTGCTCAGTCTAATATTGGTGGTTTGTTCTGTACCTTAGCTTTGCGTGTGGAGGTTTGAACGGTGAGTACACGTCTCTTCTTGTTTCCGTGCACCGGGGCCAAGGAGGGATGAACTGCTCTGTGCAGGGCACGGGGGAGGGGTGTTTGCTAACCCTCCATCACAAGGGCAAGGTGGTGCGTGGTCCATGTCTGGCCAGGAACATTCGACATGCAAAACTAAAAAAGCACGCTTCATTTACCAAAGGACAATAATTCACACAATTATGCCATCAGAATCAACGGATATAAATTGGATATGTGATACAGAACAGTTAGACCAATTCATTTCTTATTAAACTGTAGTTGTATACAACACTCAGTGGGCACAATCTACAGGAACCACTAAACTGCCCCTGTATGCAAGACCCTTGTACTACTATTGCTCTCCCTTCTTAAAATGACCAAAAAAAAATTGGAAAGCAGAAGCAGTAATGTAAAAAAAAAGTCCATGCTTGTTTGTTATGCAACTTATCAAACAAGATACAAGGAAAAATTTTAACAGTGAGAGTAACCACTGACAAGAAATGTTATTATTTTATTTTTTTTATTTTTTTAATATTTGTTGCATGCCTACCTACAGCTTATGGCCTTGGGTGGTAGGCACGATACAAATAAAAACATGCAGCCTAAAATAAATATTGCTATCAAAATCACAACATACTCATCAGACAGTCCTTCTAGGTACTTCTCGTTCCGGGCACCTTCATGGAATTGGTCCTATTCCCTGGCAGCTTCCTGCTCCTCGAACCTACGGACTTTCCTCTTCCTTAACAGCAGTATCACATCGCTGTCCTCCTTTCTCCGGTGTCAGGACTTGGGCAGTCGCACTGAACATGCCTCCGTTCTCGGCGTGCGAAGCACTGTGGGCGACGCTTGTTCTTTGAACCGGCAGACTCTCTTCTTGTTCAGTCCTGTTAGCACAGCATTGTCCTTTCTTCGGTGCAGTCCCATTGGACATGCCCTCATACTCCACAAGCAAAGCACTATGCACGGCCTCCAGGCCTCCAAAGCAGTGAACAGCTTTCCTAACGCCCCTGCAGCCTTCTCTTCCTCGCTCCCCTGTAGACAGCCCACCAAGATTGGTCATAGAATGGATGGCTTGAATTTAGGGTGGCCTCTATCAGAGCCTTCCACCTTGACCTCCCAGAAACACACTTTCAGTTTGTAGCAGCTGTAGTCATTCATCGGCATTCTTCAGTTGCAGCAGCGACTTTCTGAGGTGGCCTGCTCCAGCTGAGCCGTGCCATCACTTCATTTTCAGCTCGATTTTGCTTGAAACATTGCACCTCTACTTCGAACTGAATGTTGGTTTAGTCAATCTTCCTCTTCATTTCTTCTTGAGAAGCCACCTGCTTGCTCCACATGTCTTTTGGGGCCTTCTTCATTTGGTCTATGTCAACATGTCACCTTAACAGCATTATTTTCTTCTTTTTGACTATTCCTTATTTCATTCTTCAAATCTTCCTGGCCACTCGTCATTTTATTCTTCATCTCTTCTTAGCTGTTTCTTATTTATTTCTACATTTCATCTCGATTTTATTCTTCATTCCCTCCAGACTACTCTCCATTTTCTCCTGGTTACTCTTTATTTCTACTAAGAAATATCCTAAGTTCCTAAGTTTGTGGGCCGCCATCTTTCTCGTCAACATGCACTGACAGTGTAACTGTCACGTATATCCTATTAACTGCACTTTAATTTCACCTATGTCCTTCCCTAAACTTCTACTCAGAGCTAAGTTCCTAACACTAACTTTATTCTCAATTACACATTCTGAATCCAAAATCTGTTAATTAAAGCTATTCTACTTCTGACACCAAATGTTATTAGTGGGAAAAACAGGTTCGAAAAGGATAGCCCAATTAAGTAATTGCTGTTATATATATATATCAGCTAATATTCACACTAATTAAATGTCAACAATTTGTTTGTCCACAAAGTAATTACAGTTTTAATAAGTCCACTATACGTACACTCTTTCCACTGTAGATTGGCTGGACAGTGGCTCTCTCTACTGCTGGTCCCAACACACTGCCTCGCACGTACACCTCCCGGAGGCCACGGAGCCTGCTGCTCCCCACGGGGTCGCTCGCCGTCCTCACTTCACAGCTCTCACCAGTCCCGCACTCTCAGCCTCCGTCTGTAATACGAGCCGAGTCCCGTAGCCCTCCGGAGTGCCACCGGAAGCTGCGACAACAATGGCGTCCTAGCTACGCCACTTGACCCCAGACGGGGCTCTGGAGACGGAGAGGGACGGTGCCTCCGCCCGGGAGGTGGACCCCCGCTGCGCTGCCTCGTCGCCTCGCCTCGCCTCTAGCATCCTCGTGGTTTCATGCTTTTGTATTACATTCTGTCAGTAGTAACATCCATATGATGTGAACATAAATATGCAATTGCATTGAACCCAAATAGCCAAGTCCAGCGGGCTCGTAGCTGTGGAAGCACTATCGGCCACTGCTCAGCGTTCAGGCACTTTCCATTCTTACGTTTTTCTCCTCAATATCTCTTAATTAAACAGCATTTATTGTGTTCTTACAGGGCATTTATTTAATTAAGTTTACTCTAAAATTACATATTTTATAATTCCAGGAAAAAGTTAAAGAACAAATTTAAACATTTTGTTTTGACAAAATTGTTTTGATGTGGTCTAAAAATTTGCTGCATTCACCTGGCTCTCTGCTTTGCCCATCACACACTACCTTTTTATAGTCACCTGACACTCCACGGTATTGCCCCCAACAGCTGGGCATTGCTATTTGTACCAAAAACAGTACACACAGTATTGCTTTTGCTTTAGCACAGCTATGTAAACACATACAAGCCTCAATAAATAGAAGCTTGGAGCAGAGAATTGTTAAGGTCTTGCCTCACAGAATTCTTTCACTACCCAACCCCCCTTGTAACCAGCCTTCCTGGTGCAAAATATATACAATACTATGTCCAGAGAAATTAAATATTTGATATAGTACTTAAAAATTCTAGGAAACATTCTTGTATTTTTGTAATAAAAAATTCAATAAATTAAAACAGCAGTGTTATAACGTCATAAATAAAAATTTGGCTTGTAAAGAAGGCTAATGAGGGTTTGGTTGGATTTCAATGATTATATAATAGTTAGCTTAAATTATGATTCCTAACAACATGCTCTCCACACAATAAAGTAGTTTCAAACCAATGTACATAAATGAGTCGGAAGATAATACTTGCAAATCACATAAGCCTCAAGATCTTAGCATATATTCCGGGCAATATACTTATCGAATCTAAGTAATTTTACAAACAGTCATCTTCTGAATTAAAGAAGTTATATCTTATCTCATTACTATGCAGAAACCCCGTAAATTTAGCAACATTTGTGCACAATTTTGCGTGTGAGTAGGCCAACCCGACTGAGTCGCTCATGAACTGTGCTGAGCGTCCTTGAACAGCAAGCGGGGTGGTGGTTTGTTGCAGGGCTTCTTCACCAACACGACACTGTTCTACGGCTACTACACCAACAGGGACGTACAGCTGGTACGCTCAGCCTCCTACAGCATGCCCAGAGCGTACTTCTTCACCATGCTCATCTGCTACCTTGTCATCTTCGTCTCCCTGTCCTTCAGGTACTCCCTCTCTTCCTTCATTGTGCTCCACCGGACTAGACTTTTTCAATTCCTACTATTGATGTTTTCCTCCCAGTGACACACTGTTCTTAAAGTAATTGGATATTACATACATAGTTACAGTTCCTGGAAAACGTGTATCGTCGCTCATCTAACAATACCGCCTATTGTACACGCACATTAGTTTTAACTGACCAGACAAAGCAATAACAGTAAAATAATGATAAAAAAATACTTTCAACTAACAGACATTAATAATGAACAAAATACCCTAAGTACCTATTCATTATAGAAGAAACAAGATTATAAATTAATTATGAACTCTTAATAAGGAAATTATATCAGCAACCTAACATCTCTTAGTTATAATGTTATTAGTAAGGGGAAGGAGTTATGCAATTTTTCATAGTATAATGTAAGTAACAGTTGGTTATTTCTTGTAGAAGTATTTATACATTTGCAATGTGTTTTATAATCATAATTTACATTAATTTCACATTTTTAATATTTCTGATGAGTTGCTTACTTTGTTTGAAAAAGTTGTTTCAAGTTATTTTTTTCATATTGTTATGGGTTGGGAAAATCTCCTAAAGATAACCCAAATAATTTTTGTACAGTTTTATTTGCTGCTACTATTTACATACTAATCAAATCACCACACTTAGTGTCTGTTCAGGGATCACCAAGAATCTGTCCAGTCCACAGTTCGCACTCCTCGCTGGAGCTGGGCTCGACAGTGGTTCGCCCCTCACCTCGCGCCTGTCCACACACACAGTCCCGCGCCACTCAGTCGCACTCGCACAGTCCCGTCGCTCTGTGCCTGTGCCGCTCGCTGAACTCACACTACACTCAACTCGCCTGTTGGAACTCCTGCAGAGGCCGGCGTCGCGGCTTTTGTACTCGTGGCCGTCTTTCTGGAACCGACTGGATTGGCAGTGATGTGTCGCGTCATCCCAGGCCAACCCAATGCTCGAAGCTTCCAGAATAGCGGCGCTTATTCTCGCCACTCCACGCGGTGGCCTCTGGGCCCGCAGAACTCCCAGGCCACTAAGGGACAGATGACAGCGCTAAGTAAGGAGGGCGCATGGGGAAAGGGGTAAGGGGGTGGCGAGGTGGGGCAGCTCTAATCTAATTTTTTCTTGGTTGGTTAAGATTGGTTAAGATTTTGTGTGTGGTCACATAATTTGGTGTTGTATTTTTTATTATGGTTCTTTGTTTTGAAGCAGGCTAATGCAGTAGTTTTGCCAGTTACATAAGCATTAGAAAAATAAGAGGCATATTTGGTGCATGGGAATATGCATCACGTGATGAGTCTTGTGGGCGAAGCCGCCAAGTTTCATGGTGTCGTTTCATATCTTGAACTCAAGAACCAAAATATTGTTCCAGAAATAATTATGGACAGTAGGGGGTTATCGTTAGAATTTAACTAACCAACAAATTTAGTTTTTGTGCACTAACTACTTGTCATTATTTTCTTGAGGGATTTTGTGAGTTTACAATTGTCACAAAGGGGTGACACACGAAGGGTTGATTCACGAAGGGGTGACCGCACGAAGTAAAGGAGTCCTTGCTGCTCTAGAGGGTGTGAAGCACGGAGCGGTGGACAGTAAAAAGATCATGTTAAACTGGCAGCAGAATGCAGAGGGAATGGCAGGATGCTGCAGAATGGCAGAAAGGATGCTGGCGTGTGGAGGGGGAGGAAGGATTGGCAGGAACAGAGTTCAAACTCTGTGGGTCTGAATGTGGGAAGCACAGCACTGCCAGTACGAGGAACTAAGCTACTGACGCCTAACAAGGGTAAACTAGTTACGTATAGAAGAAAACGTAAAGGCAAAGGGGTTTCAAGAACAAAAAAAAAAAAATTACACCAAAATTTAAACTACAATATAAAATTACAATATTAATAAAATTAAACTCTTTAAAAATTTAAAAACTTAAAAATTTGATAGTGCCAAACAATTTCTAAAATTCCCTCTCCTTCAGATACTGGTTGTCAGAGTTCCTCCACCATTTGTTTTCATCCTGAGCCAACACTGACTTGTGCAGAGCCAGGTACTGTAGTGTAGTGCCTGCATGTCGTGCTTCTAGCCCCGGGCGTGCTGTTGCTACTGTGGGGCCGGTCTCCAAAGGTGTGTGGTTGTGGATTGTGGGGTTTGAATTGTCGCCAGCGTTGCCACGTCGTACCGCAAGAGTTTCATCGAGACTGCAGGCGGGCTGAAGAACGAGTTTGCACACAAGGTGTTCTGCGGCTGGAACTTCAGCATTGCGACGGAACAAGCAGCCGCCCTTAAGAGCAGCAACATCCTGGTCGAGCTGAAGGTGCGTGCTTTACTTGTTCCACTCAGTCACAACGAGCTGACATGTTCCACTCTGTCACAACGAGCTGACATGCTCCACTGTCACAACGAGCTGACATGCTCCACTGTCACAACGAGCTGACATGTTCCACTCTGTCACAACGTGCTGACATGTTCCACTCTGCCAAAACGAGCTGACATGTTCCACTCTGTCACAACGAGCTGACTTGTTCCACTCTGTCACAACGAGCTGACATGTTCCACTCTGTCACAACGAGCTGACTTGTTCCAAACTGTCACAACGTGCTGACATGTTCCACTCTGCCAAAACGAGCTGACATGTTCCACTCTGTCACAACGAGCTGACTTGTTCCACTCTTTTACAACGTGCTGACATGTTCCACTCTGCCAAAACGAGCTGACATGTTCCACTCTGTCACAACGAGCTGACTTGTTCCACTCTTTTACAACGTGCTGACATGTTCCACTCTGTCACAACGAGCTGACTTGTTCCAAACTGTCACAACGTGCTGACATGTTCCACTCTGCCAAAACGAGCTGACATGTTCCACTCTGTCACAACGAGCTGACTTGTTCCACTCTTTTACAACGTGCTGACATGTTCCACTCTGCCAAAACGAGCTGACATGTTCCACTCTGTCACGAGCTGACGTGTTCCACTCAGTCACGAGCTGACATGTTCCACTCTGTAACAATGAGATGACATGTTCCACTCTGTAACAATGAGCTGACATGTTCCACTCCATCACAATGAGCTGACATGTTCCACTGTCACAACGAGCTGACATGTTCCACTCTGTCACAACGTGCTGACATGTTCCACTCTGCCAAAACGAGCTGACATGTTACACTCTGTCACAACGGGCTGACATGGTCCACTCTGTCACAACGAGCTGACATGTTCCACTCTGTCACAACGAGCTGACTTGTTCCACTCTGTCACAACGAGCTGACTTGTTCCACTCTGTCACAACGAGCTGACTTGTTCCACTCTGTCACAACGAGCTGACTTGTTCCACTCTGTCACAACGAGCTGACTTGTTCCACTCTGTCACAACGAGCTGACTTGTTCCACTCTGTCACAACGAGCTGACTTGTTCCACTCTGTCACGAGCTGACATGTTCCACTCTGTCACAATGAGCTGACTTGTTCCACTCTGTCACAACGAGCTGACATGTTCCACTCTGTCACAACGAGCTGACATGTTCCACTCTGTCACAACAAGCTGACATGTTCCACTCTGTAACAATGAGCTGACATGTTCCACTCTGTAACAATGAGCTGACATGTTCCACTCCGTCACAATGAGCTGACATGTTCCACTGTCACAGCGAGCTGACTTGTTCCACTCTGTCACAACGAGCTGACTTGTTCGACTCTGTCACAACGAGCTGACATGTTCCACTCTGTCACAATTAGCTGACTTGTTCCACTCTGTCACAACGAGCTGACTTGTTCCACTCTGTCACAACGAGCTGACATGTTCCACTCTGTCACAATGAGCTGACATGTTCCACTCTGTCAAAACGAGCTGACATGTTCCACTCTGTCACGAGCTGACATGTTCCACTCTGTCACAAGCTGACATGTTCCACTCTGTCACAACGAGCTGACATGTTCCACTCTGTCACAACGAGCTGACATGTTCCACTCTGTCACAACGAGCTGACATGTTCCACTCTGTCACAACGAGCTGACATGTTCCACTCTGTCACGAGCTGACATGTTCCACTCTGTCACAACGAGCTGACATGTTCCACTCCGTCACAACGAGCTGACATGTTCCACTCCGTCACAACGAGCTGACATGTTCCACTCTGTCACAACGAGCTGACATGTTCCACTCTGTCACAACGAGCTGACATGTTTTACGCTCAGTGAATATTGGAGTTTTACTTATTGCTGTTGTAACAATAGTGCATCTTCTGGAAACGTACCATGTTTTATCGCATATTCGTCACACATTTTATACTAATATCAAGTTTGAAAAGTAGGGGTGCGACGTTTATGCGAAAATAAATTTTTTTTGTTTGCTAAAGTTATTCATAAAAAAAACTATTAATGGAAAGTATGTTTATTTAAAAAGTGGAGTATATAAAAGTATGCCGAACAATTAAAATTAATAAGTCATGCTACGTAAACCTTTCTTCAACTTTAAATAAAAAATCAAAATGCAGTACACACCTCGAAAGAGTGCAGGCCAACAAATATAGTTAACTCAGCTCTTGACAGACAGCCCGCATTGATGCGATCGGCGAGATATCAGTATCGATATTTGACTACGTGTGCGCACTCTATACGGGAAGCAACACAACCAAACATGAATGATGCCAACTAGCGCTGGCTGCATTTTTATAAGCGGTACACCGCGACGACGCAGACGAAGAGATAAAGGTTATGACGTTTACAAGCGTCTTTAAAAGAAAATTTACACGTCAAGCACCTTTGTATTTCCGTTAATTAAATAAGTAAGTGGCAGTGTCCGAATGAATATTAGATTTCTACTTTATAACACATACTTAATTTTATACGGAAAAGATACGTACGCAAAGCGCTGGGAATCTAATAGCGGGACCGAAACAGTTTGCAGTGAAACACTGATATTTGCACAGGCACGACTAGTCATACGTTACGACAGGAGGTGGTAGAGACCAGGCCTCGTGACGGCGAGTGCCGTGCCACAGGAGCTGCTGGCTGAACAGGCGCGAGAGGAGCGACACGTCTCCTGCCTGGCGCGGTTCTCCACGCTGTGCATCCGTCTGACGCTCCACGTGCTGTCCCTGGTGCTGCTGGGCGGAGCCGGGCTGCTGGTCTGGTTCCTGCAGGGTGGCGCCTCGCTCGTCGCCTTGCCGCTGGCCGTCACGCTGCTCGTGATGCTGGGGCCCGTGTGCTTCTCCTGGATCACCAGGTGCGTCCCGTTGCCGTAGTTACAGTCCTGCAGGTGTGGTTCCTGCAGGGTGGCGCCTCGCTCGTCGCCTTGCCGCTGGCCGTCACGCTGCTCGTGATGCTGGGGCCCGTGTGCTTCTCCTGGATCACCAGGTGCGTCCCGTTGCCGTAGTTACAGTCCTGCAGGTGTGGTTCCTGCAGGGCGGAGCCTCGCTCGTCGCCTTGCCGCTGGCCGTCACCCTGCTCGTGATGCTGGGGCCCGTGTGCTTCTCCTGGATCACCAGGTGCGTCCCATTGCCGTAGTTACAGTCCTGCAGGTGTGGTTCCTGCAGGGCGGAGCCTCGCTCCTCTCCTTGCCGCTGGCCGTCACCCTGCTCGTGATGCTGGGGCCCGTGTGCTTCTCCTGGATCACCAGGTGCGTCCTGTTGCAGTAGTTACAGTCCTGCAGGTGTGGTTCCTGCAGGGCGGAGCCTCGCTCCTTTCCTTGCCGCTGGCCGTCACCCTGCTCGTGATGCTGGGGCCCGTGTGCTTCTCCTGGATCACCAGGTGCGTCCCGTTGCCGTAGTTACAGTCCTGCAGGTGTGGTTCCTGCAGGGCGGAGCCTCGCTCGTCGCCTTTCCGCTGGCCGTCACCCTGCTCGTGATGCTGGGGCCCGTGTGCTTCTCCTGGATCACCAGGTGCGTCCCGTTGCCGTAGTTACAGTCCTGCAGGTGTGGTTCCTGCAGGGCGGAGCCTCGCTCGTCGCCTTGCCGCTGGCCGTCACCCTGCTCGTGATGCTGGGGCCCGTGTGCTTCTCCTGGATCACCAGGTGCGTCCCGTTGCCGTAGTTACAGTCCTGCAGGTGTGGTTCCTGCAGGGCGGAGCCTCGCTCGTCGCCTTGCCGCTGGCCGTCACCCTGCTCGTGATGCTGGGGCCCGTGTGCTTCTCCTGGATCACCAGGTGCGTCCCGTTGCCGTAGTTACAGTCCTGCAGGTGTGGTTCCTGCAGGGCGGAGCCTCGCTCGTCGCCTTGCCGCTGGCCGTCACCCTGCTCGTGATGCTGGGGCCCGTGTGCTTCTCCTGGATCACCAGGTGCGTCCCGTTGCCGTAGTTACAGTCCTGCAGGTGTGGTTCCTGCAGGGCGGAGCCTCGCTCCTCTCCTTGCCGCTGGCCGTCACGCTGCTCGTGATGCTGGGGCCCGTGTGCTTCTCCTGGATCACCAGGTGCGTCCCGTTGCCGTAGTTACAGTCCTGCAGGTGTGGTTCCTGCAGGGCGGAGCCTCGCTCCTTTCCTTGCCGCTGGCCGTCACCCTGCTCGTGATGCTGGGGCCCGTTTGCTTCTCCTGGATCACCAGGTGCGTCCCGTTGCCGTAGTTACAGTCCTGCAGGTGTGGTTCCTGCAGGGCGGAGCCTCGCTCCTCTCCTTGCCGCTGGCCGTCACGCTGCTCGTGATGCTGGGGCCCGTGTGCTTCTCCTGGATCACCAGGTGCGTCCCGTTGCCGTAGTTACAGTCCTGCAGGTGTGGTTCCTGCAGGGCGGAGCCTCGCTCCTCTCCTTGCCGCTGGCCGTCACCCTGCTCGTGATGCTGGGGCCCGTTTGCTTCTCCTGGATCACCAGGTGCGTCCCGTTGCCGTAGTTACAGTCCTGCAGGTGTGGTTCCTGCAGGGCGGAGCCTCGCTCCTCTCCTTGCCGCTGGCCGTCACGCTGCTCGTGATGCTGGGGCCCGTGTGCTTCTCCTGGATCACCAGGTGCGCCCCGTTGCCGTAGTTACAGTCCTGCAGGTGTGGTTCCTGCAGGGCGGAGCCTCGCTCGTCGCCTTGCCGCTGGCCGTCACCCTGCTCGTGATGCTGGGGCCCGTGTGCTTCTCCTGGATCACCAGGTGCGCCCCGTTGCCGTAGTTACAGTCCTGCAGGGCGGAGCCTCGCTCCTCTCCTTGCCGCTGGCCGTCACGCTGCTCGTGATGCTGGGGCCCGTGTGCTTCTCCTGGATCACCAGGTGCGCCCCGTTGCCGTAGTTACAGTCCTGCAGGTGTGGTTCCTGCAGGGCGGAGCCTCGCTCCTCTCCTTGCCGCTGGCCGTCACCCTGCTCGTGATGCTGGGGCCCGTGTGCTTCTCCTGGATCACCAGGTGCGTCCCGTTGCCGTAGTTACAGTCCTGCAGGGCGGAGCCTCGCTCCTCTCCTTGCCGCTGGCCGTCACGCTTCTCGTGATGCTGGGGCCCGTGTGCTTCTCCTGGATCACCAGGTGCGTCCCGTTGCCGTAGTTACAGTCCTGCAGGGCGGAGCCTCGCTCCTCTCCTTGCCGCTGGCCGTCACGCTGCTCGTGATGCTGGGGCCCGTGTGCTTCTCCTGGATCACCAGGTGCGTCCCGTTGCCGTAGTTACAGTCCTGCAGGGCGGAGCCTCGCTCCTCTCCTTGCCGCTGGCCGTCACGCTGCTCGTGATGCTGGGGCCCGTGTGCTTCTCCTGGATCACCAGGTGCGTCCCGTTGCCGTAGTTACAGTCCTGCAGGTGTGGTTCCTGCAGGGCAGAGCCTCGCTCCTTTCCTTGCCGCTGGCCGTCACCCTGCTCGTGATGCTGGGGCCCGTGTGCTTCTCCTGGATCACCAGGTGCGTCCCGTTGCCGTAGTTACAGTCCTGCAGGTGTGGTTCCTGCAGGGCGGAGCCTCGCTCCTCTCCTTGCCGCTGGCCGTCACCCTGCTCGTGATGCTGGGGCCCGTGTGCTTCTCCTGGATCACCAGGTGCGTCCCGTTGCCGTAGTTACAGTCCTGCAGGGCGGAGCCTCGCTTCTCTCCTTGCCGCTGGCCGTCACGCTGCTCGTGATGCTGGGGCCCGTGTGCTTCTCCTGGATCACCAGGTGCGTCCCGTTGCCGTAGTTACAGTCCTGCAGGGCGGAGCCTCGCTCCTCTCCTTGCCGCTGGCCGTCACGCTGCTCGTGATGCTGGGGCCCGTGTGCTTCTCCTGGATCACCAGGTGCGTCCCGTTGCCGTAGTTACAGTCCTGCAGGTGTGGTTCCTGCAGGGCGGAGCCTCGCTCCTCTCCTTGCCGCTGGCCGTCACGCTGCTCGTGATGCTGGGGCCCGTGTGCTTCTCCTGGATCACCAGGTGCGTCCCGTTGCCGTAGTTACAGTCCTGCAGGGCGGAGCCTCGCTCCTCTCCTTGCCGCTGGCCGTCACGCTGCTCGTGATGCTGGGGCCCGTGTGCTTCTCCTGGATCACCAGGTGCGTCCCGTTGCCGTAGTTACAGTCCTGCAGGTGTGGTTCCTGCAGGGCGGAGCCTCGCTCGTCGCCTTGCCGCTGGCCGTCACCCTGCTCGTGATGCTGGGGCCCGTGTGCTTCTCCTGGATCACCAGGTGCGTCCCGTTGCCGTAGTTACAGTCCTGCAGGGCGGAGCCTCGCTCCTCTCCTTGCCGCTGGCCGTCACGCTGCTCGTGATGCTGGGGCCCGTGTGCTTCTCCTGGATCACCAGGTGCGTCCCGTTGCCGTAGTTACAGTCCTGCAGGTGTGGTTCCTGCAGGGCGGAGCCTCGCTCCTCTCCTTGCCGCTGGCCGTCACGCTGCTCGTGATGCTGGGGCCCGTGTGCTTCTCCTGGATCACCAGGTGCGTCCCGTTGCCGTAGTTACAGTCCTGCAGGGCGGAGCCTCGCTCCTCTCCTTGCCGCTGGCCGTCACGCTGCTCGTGATGCTGGGGCCCGTGTGCTTCTCCTGGATCACCAGGTGCGTCCCGTTGCCGTAGTTACAGTCCTGCAGGTGTGGTTCCTGCAGGGCGGAGCCTCGCTCGTCGCCTTGCCGCTGGCCGTCACCCTGCTCGTGATGCTGGGGCCCGTGTGCTTCTCCTGGATCACCAGGTGCGTCCCGTTGCCGTAGTTACAGTCCTGCAGGGCGGAGCCTCGCTCCTCTCCTTGCCGCTGGCCGTCACGCTGCTCGTGATGCTGGGGCCCGTGTGCTTCTCCTGGATCACCAGGTGCGTCCCGTTGCCGTAGTTACAGTCCTGCAGGGCGGAGCCTCGCTCCTCTCCTTGCCGCTGGCCGTCACCCTGCTCGTGATGCTGGGGCCCGTGTGCTTCTCCTGGATCACCAGGTGCGTCCCGTTGCCGTAGTTAAGTCCTGCAGGGCGGAGCCTCGCTCCTCTCCTTGCCGCTGGCCGTCACCCTGCTCGTGATGCTGGGGCCCGTGTGCTTCTCCTGGATCACCAGGTGCGTCCCGTTGCCGTAGTTACAGTCCTGCAGGTCAGGTTACTTCATCGCGAGCAACACTTGAGCTTGATCGACAATCAACTCCTCAACATTCAACATTGTCATGATTTTCGTCATTTTTGACCCATTTTAGTTTTTTATTCTATTACCATCAAGGGCGCAACAACAGGGGGGGAGGGGGGAGGGAGCAAGGGTATTTTGCCCCCTTCGCCCTTCTGAAACCATGAAGTGGGGGCAAATGTTTCCACCTTGAAATACAAATTTTCCCGGGGTACTCCCCCTGGAAGGGAGGGATTGATGATTCTTTATAAAAAGAAATTTAGTTGTTGCGCCCCTGATTACCATAATACATAGTTTGCATGCTTGAATTGAGAGTAGAGATGTATCCTATGCATACAGAAGAGTGAAGAAAAATATTAATGTTTGTTAGGGTAGTAATAAAAAGACGATGTGAATCGTTTCAGACTGTTCGGGCGTTGACGTGATAGAATGGTAGTAAGGGGAGAAAATTTTAGGTAATCCTTGATCGTTGCGGTTCATGTTAGTCATATATTTTTTTATTGTATGAAAATAATTATTTTTGGGTGTTATGTGTGGTTATGTGTGCATAAAAAAGGTTATTTAATAAATCAAAAGGTGGCTCTCGGTTATGCTCTTATGAATGCCCAAAATTAATTTTTTGTGTGGTTATTTTATAACTTCTATTGAATGGTTTTAAACATAGGGCCCAATTGGGTTTATAATCATTATGAAAGTTAAAATATTTTTTTTTACTTAATTCCAGTAGTTTATTAACAGAAGTGTAATACAACCTTTGCTGAAAAAAAAAATTCTCAATTTGATTTGACTTTGCGAATATTTTAAAAATTTTATTTTATATTCGCATCACATCAAAAAACTGGTGTTCGCACAGGTCTGACAAGCAGTATAACTGAAAATAACTGGAAAAATACAACTTGTAAGAGACTTGCCGCAAATACTATTGTTGCAAAGGTATATAATTAAAGAAGTGTTTTTTATTTATTTATTTACTTTTTGTGCAGGTTTGAAGAATATCGCAGCCCTCGGACAGATCTGTACATTACACTGTTGCGAACATTTCTCCTGAAAGTGGTGATTGTTGGTGTCCTGTTTTATTTCTGGCTGCAACATGCTAGTGAAAAGGTGAGCTTAAATCATTACTTGAGGAATAGTCACAGAGGCGTGGGTAGAGGTTTTTTTGTGGTTTGAGACAAACCAGGTTTGATTAGTATATCTGTTCAGGGAGTGAGAAGAGATAGAACAATTATTACTATTAATGTTTTTTTAGGAATAAGTTGAGTACACATTATTATAGTTTCTGGTACCAATTACTTCATTTTGATTGTCGACTTGAGATTACAAGTGATTACAATAGTTTAAGTTACCATTATTTTGAAGTTAACTTAATAACATTCAGAACATGTGTCAGAGAAACAATTGACTGTGTGCATGTTGTACTGATGTCGTAGGACCGTGCACATCCTTAATTGCACGCGGGTAGTATGTGCCTGTTGGGCACACGGCCGGGCGTAGACTCCGTAACGGGCGTGGAGTCGCCCCTGTGTGACGAGACTTGAACTGCCTGCTCAAAACTCCCCAGTCCTTCCAGACCTTGTCTGTCCTGCGCGTTGGACATGCACGAAGATACCACAAGTCGATGCATGATAAAGAACTGAACACATCTCACCGTAAACACCATTTATTTATACAGTTACTTACACGCAGCTCACATGTCTCTTGTTATAGTACTGTAAAAATGTATCGTGGTACGGATTGGTAAGCTGTAGTCAGTCACCCTCGTGGTCGAAAGTTACTCAGAGAAATTAGTATTGAAAGAGTCGGTCTCCCAAGGCAGACCCAAAGAATCATAATAAAAGGTTTAGAACATCAAATTGAAAAAGACAGAAGTAAGCGGTCAGTGGTAGCAAGTGGTGCAGATGCAGGTTATAGTCTATATATATAGACTGGATCAAATACGAGGAAAGGTCGACTCTTCCAGCCGTGTTTATGATGGTTATGAGATACTAGCTCCATGCCGCTTACATCATGAAACTTATACAGAAAAGAAAAACACTCCACCTAATTAAAACAAATTAACTTGTGTTAAAAATACAGTTTACAATGACTGTATTTGATTATATAGTTTGCAAGTATAATTGCTGCTCAGGAATATCTGAGTCCACCTGAAAACAGCAGAAGTGACTAGGTAATGTGATGAAAGGTTGTTGGTTGTAGCTGAAAGGAAACAGAGCTGCCTAAGCCCCGGTGCACGTCACTGTACTGTACTGTACAGTGCTGTGCTGTACTGTACAGTACTGTCCAGATGGCAGCGTGTCGGGCTCAAGACAGCCGTGTCAGTGTGTGCTTGTGCAGAAGTAAAGAATACATACATTTGTATCATCTAGCTCATTTACAAGTGACAATAACTAAATAGTCCATTCACATGGTACACTATGTATATGTACATTTTATCAAACAGTTGCATAACATAAGTTAGGCCTTTTCTAATAACTATTAACTTACAAACTTGAATAAGGAATAAATAATGTTCATTCTGAACAAAAAAAGGATAAATCACAATCTAGAATTTAAAATGTACATGGAAATTCACAAATGATTATTGTGGTTTAAAAAAAAATACAATGGTAATTTGGGATGTGTCATCCCAGTTCTCGGTTCCGCTGGTTCTGGGAAAACTACCTACCTAACTAGTGCCAAGAACCGTGAATATAATCCTGGTGCCAGGGAAAGCTCAACACCTAAGCCTTTCACTAAAGACTGCCAGTGATAGCACTGACAAGTACTATACTTCCAGTACTCTGATATAGGCAGGTTTTTTTTTACTGAGGTACTTACTTTTTGATTATAATTCAGCTATCCAAATATAACATTGTCCATTTCCTCAGCTCCAGATATCATTGGGATCCTGGAGACTTAACATGTTTTTCAAGTCCTGGCTCAAATTCAACTGGATGTTTTTTTGATCCTGAAAGAGAAGGCAAGGAATAAATTTAGTGGCAACACGTCTTATTTACAAATCCTCAGTCAAAATCCGCTGGCACGAGCCTCAACTCTGTCCTGTCTCTTCTGAAATTTCGTCGATCATAAAACGATGAACCACGTTGATTTTTTGGCTTTTTTTCTTCAGTATTTTCATTGTTTCGAGATGTTGAAGGGCGTCCAGAACGAGCATGGTCTTCAACACTCATCTCACTACGTTTAAAGCACCTAAACCACTTAAAAACTTGTGTGCGGCTCATAGCTATCTCCTTGAAAGCCTGTTGAAGCATTTGGTAAGCTTCCATTGCCAATATTTCAAGCAGAAAACCAAATTACATACACACACTTTGTTTTTTTTTTAAATCTGCCATAACTACTTTGCAGGCAGAACAAGAGAACAGTAAGAGAAAAACAATACTACGATCAAACATTAACCTACAAACTGACATTGTCTGGGCAGCTTTTTAGTGAAGGTATCTACTAACACCCATCTAGCGGGAGAACTCTCTACTATGTCTACAAATAGCAGTGCGCTCTCACTCCGTTTTATTTATTTTTTTTTGGTCTCCTCTCGTACATGTTGCTGCCAATATCACAAGCATGAACAATGAAGTGAATTTATATCAAACACATTGTTGCAGGTATTTTCACAGGACTTGTGGGATGTAGCAGCACATCAACTTTGCCGTAAGAATGAAAGTCGGCACTCAGAAATTATCAAAACACTCAAATAATGTAGACAACATTTGCAAGTATAATTCGGAGAGGCCAGGGTAAACCAAATAAAACATGTGCAGTTGTGAAGGCCTACTGTGTTGTCACTCAGAGCAGCTGCTGTGGTGTCACTCAGGGCAGCTGCTGTGTTGTCACTCAGGGCAGCTGCTGTGTTGTCACTCAGGGCAGCTGCTGTGTTGTCACTCAGGGCAGCTGCTGTGTTGTCACTCAGGGCAGCTTCTGTGTTGTCACTCAGGGCAGCTTCTGTGTTGTCACTCAGGGCAGCTTCTGTGTTGTCACTCAGGGCAGCTGCTGTGTTGTCACTCAGGGCAGCTGCTGTGTTGTCACTCAGGGCAGCTGCTGTGTTGTCACTCAGGGCAGCTGCTGTGTTGTCACTCAGGGCAGCTGCTGTGTTGTCACTCAGGGCAGCTTCTGTGTTGTCACTCAGGGCAGCTGCTGTGTTGTCACTCAGGGCAGCTGCTGGGAGACGTCGCTGGGGCAGGAGGTGTACCGTCTCATCGTAGTCGACTTCCTCGTTTCAGTTATCGGCACCTTCCTGGCTGAGTTTGCCCGCTCCTGCATTTATAGGTACGTTTGCTTCATGACCGTTACAATTGTTTTCTATGTGCTAACACAATTATATATTAGTATTGTATTTACATAAGTAGAGGTTATGCTCTTATAGAAGTCTTGATTCCAAATTTTTTTTTCCTCTTCAAATTTATTTTATGAATAATTCCCTGCCATTTTCATGTTAAATTAAGGTCCACAATTATATGCAGGTATTTTTAAACTGTTACCATTGTAGTTATATTCTGTTTGTGTTGGTGCCCTCACTGTCCACGTAGCTCGGCGGTGGCTTCCACCTGCCCCCACCGTCTCGTCCGCCTCTACAGCCGGCTGTGCCCTTCGTGTCATTGCACGGGTACTGTGATGTAAACTATAAGTGGTGATTTCTCAGAAACCAGTAGAAATTTAGAAATGCTGTTTTCAGGGTAAATAGAGGAACATCTTTAGTTTTTGAAAAAAAATATTTCCTGAATTTTGTGGAAAAGCTGCGACGCAAGAATTTTACCCAATGTGGGTTTACTTGTTACTGTAGGGCCAGACTTGGCTGGTGGCTGCTCGTTGTGCGAGATGATCGTCCTGTCACTCCCAGTAGTGCTAGGGGTGCAAACCATCGTGAGGCCCCAGCAAACCCACACTTTATAAACATTCTGTTTGTGCCATTTCAACTCAAACCAAGGGTACAATATGTTTTAATGGGCCTTGACCTCAGCATCATTTTACAATGAAAATTATTTTAATTGTGACCAAACTGAGTTAAATTTTTTACAGAAAAAGACTTCAGCAGCTGGGTAAACATATTGTATTATAATATTCACAATGTCAGTTAATTTATTTATTTATTTGATCAAACACTGATTATATTTGTGGTCATGTTTCATTTTCATTGTATTTTTCTGAAATATGACTAGTCTAATATCTTGTGTAACTTACACAGACTTTTAACATTTATACTGAATGTTTTATATTAAACAATCTTTTTTCCTCTTGATGTATAGTACCTAATCTTAAGCATCAGTGACATTGTTTAAAAAAAATATATTCCTGGAAAAAGGTACTTCTTTTTCTACTATCCACACAATGACTTTATTAAAATATATTTATAAAAGCTGTGTTCTGCTTGGTGAGTTTAAGTTATTACGTGAGGTCTGGTTTCCTTAGTAGAGTGAAGGCTTGTGTTAACGCCTCGTCAAAAGTGGAGTCTGAGTTTTAATAAAGTTTCTTATTTGCCTGTATAGAAAGTTTTAGTATTTTTCCTTCATTTAATTGATATTTTTTACTATTAATTATGATAATGTAAATTTTTTTAATAAAATAAAATTTAAAAAACCAGTTTCGTTGTCACAGGTGCAATCACTCTATATATATAAAGTAATTAAAATTTAACCCCAATTGTAACTTTGCAATACCCTGCCTTCCCTAGCTTTTAAAAGAATTTTTTGAAAAAGGAATAATTTGTATGGTTTCTCAGTATTGCAAGGTATCACAGTCACCGCAGGCATCTCGCAGTCAGGTGTCGCAGCTCTGTCCTGGCCTCCAATCAGGTGCAGGGCTTCTGTCTACTGCATGCAGACATCAAGCATTACTGGTTTTACTAGACCTGTACTATTTCTAGTTACCACAAGCCATTTCTTATTGACCAACAAATAATGAGTTTTATAACACAGTCTGTATAACATGTTATGTCCTACTGTGTGTAGGTTTTGGAGAGCGGTGGGCGCCCCAGAGTTCGACGTTGCTCGCAACACACTGAACCTCATCTACAATCAGACGTTGTTCTTTGTTGGGTTTTACTTCAGCCCCATGCTGTCCGCCGTCGTCGTCTGCAAGATGTACGTCATGTTTTATGTCCGTAAGGTAATGAGACAGCTTCGGGCACAGTGTTATTGAGGAAACATATTCTTAGCTGAATTCTGTTGTAGAGTTTTGGCCCTGATCATTTTAGTGTTGGTTATTAAATTGTCTCTAGTTTTCTAGCCTTTGGATTAATTTTTTTAATTGCCTGTGGTAGCATACTGAGTACATAGTGATGTACCAATTCAACTGTTTGACATCAGAATCTTTCATTATTCCCAATTTTCTGGCTTATTGATGTGCTTTTTTTTTCAACCAAACTCTACAAGCCGATACACGTGGAAGAGTACAAATTCATTCATTCACTGATCACCAAGGTTTTCTGTTTAATTTTTTTCATTGTTTCATTTGCATCTATTACCGCAGATTTACTATAATTTTAATCCTTCAAAATTGTACACACAAACATTTTGGTATTCCTAAATCAACTTAAAAGTTAGGTTATGATAGAGTTGGTAGCAAACTGGTGTCTTGTTTATTGGAAGCATCATGGGAAGATAATAGGCAGGAAAGGGGAGGGGGAAATGAGACCGGAGTCTCACCGGGCGGGTGCCCCGTGCCCTCTTCACTGGCTCAGACTCCTACAGGTACATATCACATCCCTATCCCTTAGTTGTTCTCTTGTGTGATTGGTCACTCACCTCACTAACACTGCCTTCCTCTCGAGTTCACCGAGTGTGGTTTTGAGGTGCTAATTTGATACTGCACAATGGACAACTGTTTAGCTTGGTTTTATGTCTGAATTGCAGCTTATATTAATTTGAATGTCTTGTATTTTGTAGTTTCGGTTAAACATAACTGTGCTTAAGAATGTAGTTGGGCCGAAGTGTGTTCTTGTGCGTTCGTAGACTGGTTTGTGGAGCACGTGGGATTAGCTACACAGATATCATCGTGTGTCTGAATCCGTCGCTCTAGGGTTTGTTACTGAGATATCTGGTGGATACAGTTCAGTCCAGAGGATGATACTGGTAGGTTCCACTGTCAGTGTTGTCCTGTCCAGCTTATCTCTAAGGCTGCATGTTGATCTCGCTTCCTTGTCAGTGGTATGTAGTGTGGTAGATTGTAGGATTTCTGAATAATAAGTATGTCTCAAGCCATCATATTGGGTTCATAGTTTCGTACGTAATCTACGTACATGTGGGTGCCAATTATATATGTATTTATATATTGTTAACAAGATTATTTCAGTCTAGTCAATGTATTTACTATTTGTTAAATTACTACCGTTACATATTCTACATATGCAGCTAGCATAAATGGTACATAAAGTTACGTAACATTATATTGCAAACACTTCCCAGCGTACTCTTATTTTTATATTTGTGCATTTTTTTTTATGTAAGGTTAATTGTACATAATTACACAACCGGAAAACACATTTCTTCTGCTGTTAATGTTTCAAAACAATGGAAAAGATGCCAATTTGGAATGGCCTGCTGTACGTCAGAGATTTGTAACAGCAGACAAACTTTTAAAAAAATATTTGTCTCAAATTTACATTTTTTAGTTGAAACTTCTTTGCTGAGGGGGCTACAATTTTTGAGCGTTATGAAAATTCCTATTGCATGAAGGGAATAGTTAGGTACGTGGTGGGAGAACCTGTAGAGAAGAGTGTGTTGTTTAAAGATATTTTTCCGTAAATTTTGCTTACTCATTTTTTATGTGCTTTTACGATTTTCTTTTGTATATTTTGCTATGGTTGTTTGGTTTGAAAGTAGGACAATAGTTTTCCTAGTTCCATAAGCATTAGAGAAGTACAGATTTATTTTTGGTAGGTCACATGTGTCTTATGGGCGACTTTGCAAAGCATCATTGTCTGTTTTCATGGCTGAAAAGTGTTTTGTCATTAGTTGTAAAGGCTGGTTTTCATTAAGGCCAGTAATTTAGTCGAATGGTGAGTAATGGAGTAACCTCATCGTGTGAACAGAACTGTAGTAACGTCAAATGGTTTAGTAAAAATCGGCAGTACCCAAAGTGTTAAAAAATCTAAAACGTTGGTCACTTCATATTTACATGTATGATAAATCACAATAAGTGTTTTTAATGTTGAAATTAACCAAGGCCTAGGCCTATATGGTTTTGGAATAAAAGAAAAATCGTAACAATAAAAAGGTAATATTAGATAAAATGCCTACTGAGTTATCTGTTACACTGCTGCTTGTTGTGGAGGGGAGGTTGGCAATCACAAGGAGAAGCCGGAAAGTGACGAGTGTCGCTTGTCGGGGTGGTGTGGCGTGTGCAGGTGGGAGCGCTGAAGAGCTGCGTGCCCTCGCATCGCTCGTGGCGTGCTGCGCAGACACACACGCTCTTCCTCTGCCTGGCGTTCCTCTCTCTGCTCGGAGTCTTCATTCTCCACGGCTACATCGTCACCAGGTTCGTGGCCCCTTCCCGCCTTAGCCTGCACACAGTGGAGTCTTGGGCTGTCCCCCTGGTGGTTCGTTTCTTATAGAGCACCGTAGTTTAGTACACCCGATCTAGACTGATCAAAACCAAAACTAGTTATCTTGATGGTGAGTATTGCCAGGAGCATTCTCCTGGGAATAAAAATGTCATTGGTGGCTCTATCTTTCAACAGCAACATTTGTTTTGTAATTTGTGGATTGCTGGCTTATGAAAGTCGCAGCGGCCCCTGCTTGAACAAGATTACCTGCTTTTCCGTTGCCCGTTCGTGCAGGAGTTCATGAATTATGATAGCCCTAGACCAGTCAAACTGCAGACCCTAGTTGCAGTTCGGCGGTGTTCTGTGCACGTGTAGCAGTTACCATCATTTAAGCTATATTTGAGGTGCCTTATTTGTATATTAGTATAGGTTTAAGTGCATTAGTGTTCTTGCTTTTTAGTAATATTATATTAGCTATTACTAGGGCCTGGAAAATTTCGGTGTTTTCAGTATGCAAAAAGCGGTACTTTCAAATTAGAAAAGCGGTGGTTTAAAGTCGGTATTTTCGTTATGCAATGGATATTTTACCGGTATTTTAAATGTTGACAAAATTGTGCAGTTATTGAATTAAATAGTTTACATATTTAATAAACAATCCATGTATACTAGGAATAGACTAATCTGCATAATAACAGCCAATTAAATCCAAAACAGTTACACAAAACAGACACGTTGCTATAGTTGTTTGCAACTACAAATTTTCTTTTTTTTTCTGCTGCCGATGCCACATGCTTAGCCGAATTTAGGTGTTTTTCAATGGAATTTTTTGTGTTAAATGATACTTTAACCTTATGTGAGTATTAGTGATCTGCAAATACGTAGAATCCCGCGAGAATTCGGGCCAATTCCCCCCCCCCCCCATATATATCCAAATACATAAAAAATCACCTTTGTTCGCATAGATTTCATTATCAAATAGTCTATGGAGTAAAAAAGACAACTTTTTAAAATTCATTTTACACCTCGGACTCGCATACCCTGAACAATGGGTTCCGATAAATACTCGCGCTAAGTGAAATTGCGTCACCTGAGTTTGGCTATGCTAGCCGGCTGGTGGTTATTTTCGTTCAAAACATGGCGAAGGAACTTGTGTGGATCAGGTAGAAAACATTCGGCTATAAACGAAAGATATAAGAACAATGCTATCCTGAAATGCTGTGACATGTTTTTGGAGTAGATAATCACAGCAACAGACCGACAGGATGCGCTCCCGCCCTTGCCGTCAGCGATGTTTATTTTGACAGCTCAAGCAATTATCTTGTCCACGTCCCTTCACAGCGTAAAAAAAAAAGAAAAAAAACGTTGGAATGCAGATGGAAAAGTAACTATGCAGTAAAATAAATATATTTACGACCCTGCTAAATTTTTTATTCAATAAAGTTCGAGGTATTAGTGATTTTTCAGCAGAAACTGCTGTGTGACTAATAAACAAATTGTTTCATAATAACTTAAACTTATAAAGTATTTATTAACGGCGAAGGACAGTCATATAAGCCCATAAAAATATTTATTTGACCGAGAATGGACTATACAACCTGGCTTTTGTCGCACGCGGTGTGGGAGGGGAGAAGGATGCTGACAGTTTCTCACGCAGAAGGTTGAAATAAGGGAGGGAATGTGTTGAAATGTTATTTGGTAAAAGGGGAGGGTTTTTTTTTTTACATGGTTTGTGACTCTGGGAGGGATGAGCCTTGAAGAATTAGCAGGGGATGGGAGAGGTAAGCGTCACGTCACGTATGACGTAAAGCCGCCACTACCGCCAGCCTGGCCACACGAGTTTCTTACGCTCTCGCAGAAGCTACCACAGCGGCTTTTCGTGCAGGCGGGTAAGATAACATGACAGCTGAGACGGCTTTTCGTGCGATAGTGGACGCGCCGAGCTCGGCTAGACACTGCCGCGTGGACAGTCTAGAGGGGTGGTATCTATTTTTAGCTGTCTTTTGTATGCCTGTCTGCTTACAGTACAGCTCTCACCAAGATAAACGTGAACACATAGCACCCAAAAAAGTGTAACGGACTTGTTTTTCAGCCGATTTTACTAAAATTTTCGACTTTCTCTGCTCAAATTTTTCACGGTTTCTCAAAAAACGGTCGTATAAACGGAATGAACGCATCAGAGGGGGGTCGCATCGGCGGGATTCTACTGTAATGGTACTTTTCTGGGATATATTCGCAGTGTAATATATAAATGTTGTGGTTTTCGCGAATGTACTTTTCGCGTTTTCATGCGAATTTTTGCAAAATTCGCGATTGCGAAAAATTCCAGGCCCTAAATATTACTTTTTTATTTCTGCTATTTATTTGATACAACTTTAAAGATGTTGGATACACAGCTATAATAATTTTGTTCACTACAGTCTGCTTGGCAACCACATTGCGAGGACTGCAGAAAGGCTGATAGAGCGCTCTTGTCTTCACCGACCGCACATCAGAGCCAGAGGATCTCTCTGTGCTGTTACCACTTGTCTGGCACCCTTCCTGCCATCCTACTGGTGCAGATGCTAGTGATCTGTATGGTCAACAAGTTTGAAGAAGTGTAATGGCAGGGCTACTTGTCAGTTCCACACTATCTTTGGCAGAATTGACAGGTATGCTCAAGCCAGCAGGCCCGACTGGTGCACCAGGGCAGTGCACCAGCAGGCCCGACTGGTGCACCAAGGCAGTGCACCGGCAGGACCGACTGGTGCATCGGGGCAGTGCACCGCAGGCAGGCCCGACTGGTGCACCGGGGCAGTGCACCGGCAGGCCCGACTGGTGCACCAGGGCAGTGCACCGGCAGGCCCGACTGGTGCACCGGGGCAGTGCACCGGCAGGCCCGACTGGTGCACCGGGGCAGTGCACCGGCAGGACCGACTGGTGCACCGGGGCAGTGCACCAGCAGGCCCGACTGGTGCACCGGGGCAGTGCACCGGCAGGCCCGACTGGTGCACCGGGGCAGTGCACCGGCAGGACCGACTGGTGCACCGGGGCAGTGCACCAGCAGGCCCGACTGGTGCACCGGGGCAGTGCACCGGCAGGCCCGACTGGTGCACCGGGGCAGTGCACCGGCAGGCCCGACTGGTGCACCGGGGCAGTGCACCAGCAGGCCCGACTGGTGCACCGGGGCAGTGCACCGGCAGGCCCGACTGGTGCACCGGGGCAGTGCACCGGCAGGCCCGACTGGTGCACCAGGGCAGTGCACCGGCAGGACCGACTGGTGCACCAGGGCAGTGCACTGCAGGCAGGACTGACTGGTGCACCAGGGCAGTGCACTGCAGGCAGGCCCGACTGGTGCACCAGGGCAGTGCACCGGCAGGCCCGACTGGTGCACCAGGGCAGTGCACCGGCAGGCCCGACTGGTGCACCAGGGCAGTGCACTGCAGGCAGGCCCGACTGGTGCACCAGGGCAGTGCACTGCAGGCAGGCCCGACTGGTGCACCAGGGCAGTGCACCGGCAGGCCCGACTGGTGCACCAGGGCAGTGCACCGGCAGGACCGACTGGTGCATCGGGGCAGTGCACCGCAGGCAGGCCCGACTGGTGCACCGGGGCAGTGCACCGGCAGGCCCGACTGGTGCACCGGGGCAGTGCACCAGCAGGCCCGACTGGTGCACCAGGGCAGTGCACCGGCAGGACCGACTGGTGCATCGGGGCAGTGCACCGCAGGCAGGCCCGACTGGTGCACCTTGGCAGTGCACCGGCAGGCCCGACTGGTGCACTGGGGCAGTGCACCAGCAGGCCCGACTGGAGCACCAGGGCTGTGCCGCACTTCTCAAAGAGGTCAAGCTCCACACAGTTCAAGAGGATGGTTTTACAAGTTCTAGGATGACTGTGCATGCTGTTGATGTGAATCTGAACACTGTCAGATGTGTGCTGCATGTTATCAGTGTTTCGGCAGATTGTGACCAGTCAGGGATTTCTTAACATGGTGTTGAAAACACTGTGTTTTTGAGAATATTTTTTTAAATGTTTAAACCAAATATATTTTATTTGTACTTATGTACTGAGCATCCTAGTGATATAAATATACTAAACATACTGTTTTGATGGATAGTTACCTAGTTTTATCTGTACCATGCACGTCCAGTTTTGAACGTCAACAGTATACGAGTGGTAATGTAGAAAATAGACCTTATAAAATTTGTCTTCAAGTTTAACAAAATCAATAACATGATATTTTCCAGCACTAGTGTTCCTAATACATTCAGTGACCAAATTTTTAAACCATTAGAAATATTGGGTTACAGGTATGTGATTGGAAACATATTAGTTTTCGGAACATGTATCGCAGTTGGCTTTATTGGGCCATCACTGAGTTGCACTACATCTGTGTACCACCATCATCCTGCAGTTCTGCTGTTGGTTTGGTTTCCAGTGAGAGGCTTTGCCACACCACAGGGCCTCCAAAGTTGCGGTTCAACAGACCGTTCGTAGCAGGACGAGAGGGGTCAGGCTATCAGCAAGTGAACTACTGGACATGTAATAAGTCTGAGCTAGTGCCACGTGCATGTGAGCCATTACCAATCCTGCATCTCACAACCGGGTTGGTGCGGTGTGTGTGCGCAGAGTGCAGACGTCGCAGACATGTGGTCCGTTCAGGGACTACGACTACATGTACGAGATGATCCTCACTGGCGTGCTGGACCTGAAGCAGGACAGCATCTTCTGGAACATCGTGTTCTTCCTGGTGCGGCCGGGCGTGTTGGCCTTGCTGCTGGTCGCGCTCAGGTGACCGGCCTGCCCTGCGAGCGTCCGTGTGTCCCGTGTGTCCGTGTGTCCGTGTGTCGTGCCCGGCCGGTGCCCGAGCGTGCTCGTCCTTGTTGCAGCGTGGCCACCTACTACATGCGGGCCAAGGCGCGCGCTCACGCCCACATGGTGGCCATACTGCGGGACATCCTGCAGACGGAGGCCAAGGACAAGGACTTCCTGCTGTCGTGCATCTCGCAGTCCGGTACGTGTCGCTCTCGTAACTGTGCAGGTTAGCGTGTTCACCGCCCGTCCGCCCGGTGACCTCTCGTCTCCTGCAAGTCAGCACTAACATCTTGTGTCGGTCCACGTAGCGGTACATATGGCTGTGGATTCATCCGCCGGAAAGAACAAAGTCCTTGGGACTGGGTAAAGAAAGAAGGCGTTACAGTTATTACTTGTTATTGTTAAGGGAAGGTAAGGGAAGGCGTCAGAGGGGCTGACTAGTGCTCACGTCGCTGCTCAGTGCCGGCAGCTACGAGCAGTGGGGACGGAGGAGTGGGGAGGCTCCTCCATTCTCACAACACTGGAGTGTTCCTTGGAGTGTTGATATTCCTCCTCTGGTGCTCCTGCAAACTATCCGTGTGACTTTTTATTCCACCTGTTGCAAGAGGATGATGGGAAAATTCACACTTCCTTCCTTCGTTGGAATTTCCCCCCCATTACAAGGTCTAAGTTTTGTTGAGGATATTAAAATGGGTCAGGGAATTAGAGGTCCAGCATTGAAGTTTTCTGAAAGTAATGCTAGCTACCACTTCATGCTGGATGGCAAACACTCAATAAGCACATTTTATTTGTTTTTATTGCAGGTTCGAGCTCCCTGCCCTTGATTACGACTGTCCACAGGAATTTGCAAAGAAGCGAAAAATAGTATTTTATTTTTAAAGTATATTTTGTGTTATTATTTTTATTATATATATTTTACTTTTTGTTTGTTTCAATTCTCTTGTGTCATATTTAATAAGACAATTTTTGGAACATTATAACTTATAATTTTTATTAGATAAATCAACTAATTTTAATGTTATTGTCTAATTCAAAAGTTTTTTCCTATTATTTGATTTTTTTATGTTTTTATATGTGTTTTTATGTGGAATATTTTTTTAAAATTTTTGCTTAGATATGTAAATCAAAATCTTATTAGGGCATTATCTTGGAATGAATCCATAATGTTGGTGTGTAAAAATGTTGGTTAGTCACTTTCCTCAAATGTATTATATTGTGTGCCATATCATAATAAAAAACTTTATTTTAAATGTTATTTGTGAACTGCGTGAGAAGTAGTCTGAATCTTGTTCCCACAGTTGTTCCTGCCCCTGAGCTTATATTCATCCCAGTTGTCTTGTATAGCTGCTTTTACTGCAGTGAAAATGCTCGTTTCATTTTATGCTTACATAGTTAATGTAAATGAAGAATACAACATAAGCTGATGTAACAGGGTATATATGCCATTTAACATTAGGTTAGTTTAATTTAATTTAATTTAAAAATTGTTCCTTTAGTTGATATAAATGAACCTTGACTGGACCACTGGAGGTGAGACGCGGTCGGGACCGTGCAGCGTGTGCCGTGTGTGTGCCCCCTCCGCACCACACTGTACACTGGCTCTCTTTTCGCGTGTAGCACCATGATAGCTTCCTGACGTGTGTGGATCATAAGTTAAGCTAAATCCAGCTGCTTTAAATTATTTTAAAACTCTGGATCTCCTGCTTTTGTTGCCAAATAAAGGCTTTTGATTAAAAAAAACAGCATATGGACTGCAAGTTCATGCATGATGAACAAACATGCAACTGACAAACACTCAGCTTTACATCATTTCTTGATAACAAAACACGCATATTTATAATTTCATTTTAAACCTAAAAAATAAAAAAAGTGAGTGCATACTTACTTATGCGCAAGAAGTTATACTTGCTAGCCATGATTAAATAAGAGTTACCGTTAAAAATAAAAAGAAAGATACTGCAAAAAATAACTTAAAAATAAAAAATGTAAAATAATCTAAAATAATTATAATACAAATATTATATATAAAATTAAAAAATACCAAAAATACATATACAGTAAGTCCTCTATTTACGTCGTTTTGGATTAACGTCGCTAATGTTTGAGTACTCATGTTTCAATTTGAGTTGTCGCCGATTCACAATAACGTTGTTTACAATGACCGTAAATCTTTATTTTAACCAAAACACCGTATATAATTCGTTTATAATTCTTTGTTTCCTTCGGTAGTTAATTTATGCTATGTAGCGTAAGCTACACGTTCACCACCTTATCTCATCATACATCATGAGGGACGCTTCCTGCTCTCCGCTGCTTTATATTTCAATCAATAAAGGTAATAAAGCAGCTGGTTAAATAACCATTCTATAAAGCTGAGAAGTACTAGTTGGACTTGTTTCCCACGCTGTCGGTTGTCATTTGCTGATAAAATTGCCTGTTGTCACGTCTGTATGCCAGCGCTTCCGGCCGACCTTGGGCCGTGGCTGGCCGGTGGCATGAAACATGGCTCATTTTGCGTCGTTTCTATTTACGTCGCGGTTTTCAGGAACGTAACCCCGACGTAAACCGAGGACTTACTGTAGTTGCTTGTGCTTCAGCAGAGAGGTTTCCAGTCAGCCAGATTTCTTTTTAATTTTTAACTTTTAACTTTTTTACTATAATTTTAATTTTTGTATTATCGTTCTTTCAAATGATTTTACATTTTTTATTATTTTTTAAAAGTAATTCAAACTTAAGAATTTTTTTTCATGTCTTTTCTGATGCTGTCCTTTGATTTCCAGTCTTGATTTCAAGTCCTGCTTGGCAATTTTTTTACTCTTAAAACTAGCAATGTGCATCTTTATTTAGAAATAAAATTTATTTTCTAGGAGCATTTTCAGTAAATTCTGAGACAATAATCCACCATAGTCAGTCTTATTTCTACATATAACTAGTTATGTACATACTGAGAATTTTGGTTGATCCAAACATGTGATAATTATGGTGACGCTTGATTAAAATTCATAATCTTGCCTAATTAATAAATTTTTGACATGTTACAAGGATAACTCTTAAAATTGATTTTCCTTCCCCGTGGAATGTATCAAAGCTTTCTTCTGTTGTGTTCACGAGTAAATAACTTGCATGATACTTATTTAAATGTCGGACATAAAAATGGTGATTGGTATTGGTGAATAACAGAACTAATAGGACCTTGAATTTATAAATGTTAAATTAACTCTCACTGATGGAATATTAAAAGATTTTATTTAAGTTATTAATTTTAATATAAACTTTCATTATACATCTATCATTAGGCGCATTAGTTAAAGTGGATTCCGAATCGACACCTGCAATGGCATCGAAAGTTCACTGCGGAAAGGAGTTTAGATTGAGAAAGAAATCTAGGTGTTGAGATTACATAAAAATTTTAAGCTGTGATTGGTGTGACAGGTATTTTACTCAGAAGAGAGCTTAAAAAGACATGCAAAATCATAAAGCTATGCTCACAAGATAAAGGACAATGATGAAACTACAATGCAAAGTGATAATAGCATGCTATAGGATAAAAATTGTGTTCCTTGTTTTGAATGTGATTATGTTCATAGTTCTCCTGACCTCAACAAAGAACTTGGATTGAAGGAAATTGAATTTTCAAGAAAGACTGAAGACAATGGACGTATCATTATCCGAAAAGTGAGAATACATTTCAGCCGAATTCTTGTAGATTTTCCAAACTTTGGAAAAATTATGGGCACTTTAGAAAGGATGCTTTAAGATGATGATGAAGCTTCTAATTCGAAGATTTGTAAGTCTTAGCGTGATCTAGATGTCAATGTGAATGATGATGATGCTGTTAGATGGGATGATGATGACCATAATGACTATGAGGCTGGTGTTAAAATAAACAATTATAGTGACTTCCAGAATAATGCCAGTGAAGGTGTTACGAAGATGCTAGCAGTAGAAGAGACATGCATCGTTGAATGATGCAATTGATGTGGTGGACAGCTAAGACAGTCTCTAAGTGCCGGAAACTACTCACACGGATGAGATGATGAGAGAAGCGGGATTCATTAAATAATATACTAAAATTTTTATCAAAAATTTTTGATGTGACATCTAATAAATCGATGAACGCGGCTGCACACACAAAAAAGTGTCCCGTAACGCACATTGTCCCACTACGATGTGTCCCGTTACGCTCATTGTACGTTTGCGCCGCATCTCTCTTCCACTCGATTGTAACAACCATCGATTTGACTTTTCAATCATGTTTTCGTCTTTTGAATTATTAATATAATGTAATTTAACGATCGTCCACCCGTTTTCAGCACAATTGGTACGGTTATTTAAAAGTAATGTTGAATTTTCAAATATGTTTTTGTACGAACAATGGTGTTTTACAGTTACTCATAATAATTCAAATTACACCCGGGATCTTTTGCACAATGTTTTAAAAAATATTGTAACACATTATAAATAAGTTTGGTGTATTTGGGATGCGTATTTGTTATAAAATCGTATTATAAAAACTAAATAATATTATTCCCCTACCGTGCTGACATCTACGGTGACGGACGCGAACCGAACGAATCGCGATATCTACCCGCTTCCGCTGCAACCAGGCACTCGTTAATACATATTTTCCTTTGTTTATCGCGATGGGCGTTAATATTAATGAATTATAAATAAAATGTTGTGCCCGTAGCCACAATTGCATATCATTTTAAGCACTGGAAGACATAAACACGTAAAATATTCTCGATGAATTTTAATCTCGGCCCCAGCGCACCCCGAGCTTCTGGGTTGGAAATTAAAGCCGAAATTCTTTCTTAAACATACTAATACATACTTTATTAACCGCAAGGGCATTTTTATTAAATTCTACGTTTAATTTCACGACGAACAAACTTCATTGTTAAATGTGTAATTGTGAAAAAGCATAAAACATTCTAGACGATCTTGAAGTTAAATAGCAAACATGTATAAAAGTTATAGTTAAAATAATCTCTTCGTTAAAGTAATAAACATATTTGAATTAATGAGTGCAAATAAAAGTAAATTTATCAATTAAATTGTAGATTTCATTTCACTCCTTCTTTGTATCCATACAAAATAGTGATAATTCAATAAAAAATATTCAATTTTATTCATAAAAGTATGCAATCATTTCATCAATGTTTTGTTATTATGATGTCATGTTAAACTATCGCCCGTAAACCGACTTTACAGACAACCAATTTTTTTTTTAATGTATCTTAATTAAGATGGACTATGGGTTACTTACCTCAACCTTTATATTTTTGTGTCAGGACATACAGTTGGTCCAAGTCAGAGTCAGGACATACCCCTCTGAAACATCTGAAAATTGCAGAATGGTGCGTATTTTCTTAACTCTTTTGTACTAAAACAATATTAAAGCTATTTTTATGTGTAATTTAAAGTACCTTCCATCATTTTCCAGTAAACCATATCATGTTACCGACTCAGAATGTGGACAGAGTTCATTATACAATTTTTGGCAAAAAAAATTTTAATTTATTAGTATACTGTACATTTATGTATTGTCTTTGACTTTAAATCGTATGTGGCCTACTCGGACAACTATCAGAAGTAGCTGTAAGGTAAGACCATGATTGAACACATGGATTTTTTATGGTTGCGATTGGCATACGTAAGTTTAGAAATGTAAATACAACCATTCTAATAAATAACACAAGACAGCTGTAATTCACCAAACCCTCATTGTATGTGATTGTGTGCTAAGGGAAACATGCAATCAGTACATGAAAGTTGTCGCAAGGATGTATGCACTATTGGCAGCCTGCTAGTGCAGATAAGTTATCTCTAATTTTTGTATTTTTCACATTCTTGCAATAATTAGCATACTACTCAAAATCTAATGATCGCTGCATTTTAAAATCACTCATAGCTAAATGTGTAAGTATAAGCCAAATTTTTTAGATATTTAAAATTTTTATATTTCCTCATTAATTTGGTACATACAGCAGATTCATAGAAACATAATCCTGGCCGTGAAATGAAAAGTGGCGCTAAGATGGTGGGGAAAAGAACATTACCACAAGAAACGCTACTTTGGCATGTTGCCTAATGCCAGAGCAAGTAAACCGTTGTGTAAAGAACGAGGCGTGTGGCCGTGAAGACGGTCGGACGAGCCTGCAGGGTTGCTTTGCACGGCATTCGTGCTGTGTTTGTGTCAAAGTAATATCAAAGTGTAAAAGAATAATTGCTGTGTTTTGGTCAATTTGCAATGTGGTATGTAAATTTACCAGTATATCAGTTAATTTTATTACAACTTGTAAATAAACACAAACTATGAATGTGTAAAATTGAACTTCGTCATTTTTATTGCAAAATGTAGTGCTGTTACTATTTTCATAATGCACAGAAAGTTATGACTTATTTTAATGATACTATTATTTATAAAGTCTTATTATTTTGATTGTTATTATTATTATGAAATTTTATTATTTAATTTGTATATTGTTCGCCCGCAAAAGTTATTTAAATATATTTTTATTAATTATGTATATCTACGAGAGCTATGCTCTATGACCTGAAATGGACTTATATGGACAGCCAATTGAGTATACCCCTCTAAGGACTAATGAACTTAACGAATTAACGAGGATTTTATTCGGGGTATTACTTAAAGAAATTTTCATTGTTGGAAATTTTCGTTTTAAATTTACCGCATTTTTGTGTTTTCAATTGTATTAATAAGTGTTATTTACGGTATTTATATTGTAAATTACGCTAACCGATTTTGGTTTCGGCCAATGAGAGGCCGTGTTTTAGATGTGAGGCGTCTAGAACGTATTAATTAAAGAGGTTGGTTGTATGAAGGCGTCTGATGCCGACGCAAAGGCGCGAGGCCTATTTTAAATTTGAAATATAGCTAGCTAGATTATGCTATCCGACACTCAGGATGAGCTTAAACGACGTATAAATAAATAATGTGTAAGATTATAAGGGCATATTCTGACGGATATGTTATTAGGAGTGAAAATCTGTAAGTAAAGATCTTGCATTTTGTATCGCCCATAGACATACCCAGCTGTATGTAATTTCGTCGTAAATAACTCCGATTTGACTAAAAACTGATTAGTTTTCACGTAAAAGGTGTCAATTATCCTGAACTACGTCATGAATTATTAGTTCCAAGATTTAAATTATTATTTTATTTTGTGATACCCAGAGGTGAAATGGGAGTACAAGTTTCGTGTCTCTACCATATAAACTGAGTTAAGCCAAGGCAAATACGAACCCAAATATAAACATAAACAGTAATCATACTAATTATTAATTGTGCTATGATTTCAAACATTTTCTGGTATGTAAGAATGCGTCCGTAAAAACATCATTTGATTTATTTTCTGAACATACACTAACGAACTTTTGTGAACGATTCATGTGTGCTACGTATTTTCCTGATGTTTTAATTTACATAAGCGCATATCCACGAGTCATGTTCAGTATCGTTAGGATTGTTTTTCTGTGATTTTTTTTATCTAATTATATTAATATTGATTTTTATCTCTACACATATGTTAGTTGTCCCTGATGAATAGCAATTTTTATTATTAATAAAAACCTGAATTCTATCCCTATGTGTTGATATATGTTACCTAGCTACCTGTGTCCAAAAGTGTGTGTTTTATGATAAATAACATTTTTTTTTGCATGTTTCTAAGGGTCAGAGTACAAGAGCATAACAGTACCATTGACACATATATATATGTCTATATATATATTTTGAAAAATAGTGACAGCCAGTGTATATCGTCCCGACAACACACACACAACAAAAGGGTCTATATATAAATAAACGAGTACTATTAATGGTACTGGCACCAGCAGTAAGAACACACCGAAGAAGTTTAGCAGCAGTATAGTATAGAAAGTGGCGCACATAAACGTGGGGCCCGAGTGTGTTGACACTGAGTTGTCACACCTTATTTCAAGTTGTCATTTGATCCTGCATAGTGTATCTAATCTAGTATAATAACATGGCACACAACCACCCCACATACTCGCTCAGGAGTAGGCGTGACAGTATGTGTGAAGACTGCGATAACACAGGGAATTCAGGAAGTGACACGGCGACATCATCAGCAGGGGGTTCACCAGGGAACACTTGTGTGGAGGGACCTAGTGATCACTCTACCACCGTGACTGAGAGGTTAGGGCGGCCCACGTCACCAGCAACAGGGGAGCAGGAGGAAAGAGAGGCCACTGTCCCTAACATCACACCATTGCCAGATAATACTTCTACATCACCTGTGACACTGGAAGCACTCATGCAATTATTACGGCAGAGTAATACTCAACTAAATGCAAAATTAGAACAGAACAATACTCAAATGGGGAGGCTTACGACTGAGTTGGGAGCGCTGAGGGATCAGACCAACTCAGGATTAAAGAGCCTGGAACACAGCATTGAGGTTAGGCTGGCCCAGCAACACGAACAGGTCCAGCAGATATCTGAGCAGGTATCACAGAACAGTAGTCGTGTGGACAGTCTGGAGACTCATGTAACATCCATACGAAACATGATCTCAAATGAACACCAGGGACAAGCTAGTGCTAGGGAGGAGGTGCGAGGACATCTCCAGCATCTCGAACATAGACTGGAGGACATGGAGGTGGCTACTGCCACACTACGAGATAGAATCGAGCACCTTAGTGTACACCCCAGTCCCAGGAGTGAGTCAGCTGACCGCCAAGCTCATGTACCGTCACACACAGCCCCTGTGTCAACTGTACCGACTGCCCCAGTAGACAGGCAACCGTACCCCAGTGAGATGTACACAATTCCACTGCTACCCATCCACAATCATCCTACCGTTCAAATGGATCTGCCCAGAGAAACCCCTGTATTGAGCCCATCCAACATTGATGCGGCCACGCTCATGCACCATCCAGCTAAGCATTGGGCAGAAGCTATGCCCACGTTTGCTGGCAGAGCTACAGAGAACCCCATCCGTTTTCTGAAAAGATTTGAGGAATACACCTCAACCTTTCATTTGAGAGATACAGAGATACTGAAGTGTCTCAACAGCGCCCTGAAAGGACCGGCATTTTACTGGTGGGAGATGCTGAGTGCATCAACGCATAGTTACGCCCAGTTCCAGTCCCTGTTCCACAACCAGTATTGGAACATCCGAATACAGAGTCACCTCCGTGCACAGCTTCACACGGAGAAGTATGACCCAAGGAAGTGTGCATCCTTGGAAGCGCATCTATCAGCAATGTTTGAGAAGACACGCTACTTGGATCAGCCCATGACGGATGATGAATTCATCGCGGCCATCCTCACGCAGCTTCCACTCAAGTATCAGAAGCAGTTGTCAGGCCTGCCGTACCGTGATGTGACAGAGTTCCGCGAGCGCCTTCTCAATTATGATAAACTTGAGAAAATGGACAGAGCACCCAATACCAAGGAGGAGAGTGAGAGGGTATCACAGCCCCACCGACAACAGCCAGTCCACAACTACTGGCAGAATCGCGAGGGAAAACCCAAGGAGCTCAGACAGGCAGCGGTAAACACAATGAACTGGCAGCCAAGAGGAGGAGGACCTAGCCGGAACGATCAATACCAGACAGGCTACAGGAAGACCCCCTATTACAAGAGAAAGACGTGGTGGTCCAACTCCAGGAATTACCACAGCGATGACGAAGCAAACCACCGCCGGAGGCAGGGGGACTACCGACACAACAAGCGAAGATCATTCTCGCCAGAGTCACGGCCACCCAGGGAGTCAGCAGACCGCCGCCGGAGAGCATCGTCAGAAGACGAGCTGGAGTACTGCAAGAAGTACCGCCGTACCGACGAGCCCCGCTACAACGGCAAACCTGAGGACTACCGCCCGCCATACCACTATGCCCCCAGGACTCACGAGACGAGTGGCGGCCATGCCCAGAACAGCCACCTCTCGTACAACCGGAACACACAGATGACAACATTCCCACCACCATTTGCTGCACCGTCTACATCTCAGCAGACGACGTACTACAACCAGGGACCAGCAAATCAGTTGGCAGCAGAATTCAAAGCTGCTGTGTCTGAAGCAGCAGGGAACCGACAGTGGAATCGTCAAGAAGGAGCCAGATCACCAGCTCCAGGTGGACGTGCCAACACTGGCACGTTAAACTATTAAGGATCTCTGTACGATCAACCCTGAATTTATACCCCATTGTGACAAGGAGCCCGAAAGGACAAGACTACCCACCGGAGAAGAAGTGGAAGCATTCGTAAGAATGAAGCTCACAGCAGAAGCTGATGTACGAAGAAGAAGGAAACCAGCATCCAAATTATCTAAATTTAATATCGGCGACCTTGTGCTCAAGAAAACATCTCCTGTCAGCAAGGCATGGGAGAATGTCACCAGGAAATTATTTTTGCTTTTCGACGGACCATATGTCATAACTGACATAGTTCAAGAGAACTGTTATGCTCTGAAAGACCCATCTACAGGCCGACCAGTAGGCCGGTATAATATTTCGCAGTTGAGAGCCTACAAGAAACCTGTGTCCCAGTGAACAAGTTTGACACAAGCTAGTGAGACACCTGTATAGTACGAGTATAGGTAGCATAACAGCTGAGCGCAATCGGAATGTCTAGGTCAGAGCCAGGACCAGACCAGTATAAATGTGAAAGGTATTAAATGGTTACTGTGTAATTTGATACGCCATGTGAGGCGTATTGCAACCACTGACAGGTACCTAATGTGTAGCGGAAGTGTGATACCCGCTTGGTACATTATCGTCGCGTCGATGCGGAAGTGCAATTCCCGCTTATTATTGCCTGTAGTGAGGTGAAGTGAAATGCCACCCACACAGATGTAATGAATCTTCGAATTTAATAGTGTATTATGTGTATAATATTGTTTGTCAGTTGGTCTGCATTATTCTTCGTGTGAGTATAAGTTCACTAACAGTAATATCTGAATCTATGTAATGAGATGCGCCTATCTGTAAGTACTATCATACTAACTAGCAAAAAGAAATGTCAAGCTTATGTGTTGTCGACTAACTTGTGTGAGAGAAGTATGGCCTAGCTGTGTAAACATGGGTGAGCACTGTTCTACAAAGCATCTAAGAAGCACATGAACACTTTGCAACTACTAGCATAACAATAATAATGATAAGGTTACCTTGAATTACTGATGTGGTTACTCCATTTTTTCCGAAGCACAACACACCACTGAATTTATTAAGAATCGCCGAGATTTATCATTTTCTGTTATCAAACACTGCTGCAGAAGAAGATAAAAAAAAAAAAATATTCTTTTTTTTTGCAAATGTAATACTTTTGTTTTACACGAATTCTATGATTGAAGTAGGGCTTTGCAAACGATCTCATAGGGTTGCATTCTGCCCTGAATGCAGAGTAGAAAAGTATGCATTCCTTTCGCATACAAATCCACTCAGTATTAGAAAGCTATTTCTTTAAATTAATTTGATTGGTTATTTTAAATAATGATATTTATGAAATGATAACAAGATATATACGAGCGACTTTGTGTTATTTATTGTGAAAAAAAAAACTATACAAAAGACTTGTAATTTCATTCAACGTGGCACTTGAGATTTTGTTTGTTTATGTTTGTAATCGTCGAGTAGGCGAATATGATGTCAAACGAAGACCTGAAAAACTCAATGTCTAACAACTATGTCGCGGACTTAGTACACTGTTGCAGTAAATGTCAGCAGGCTGTATTATAAACAAGTACTAAGTTACTGCAAAATTGAGCCAGCCAGAAAAGAAAAATTTTTTGCAAGCTATCATGAAAGCATTTTTTTTTGTTTCACATAGATTTGTCAGGATAGAATTATCCTTTGCATCGAGATCATGAATCTCAAGTGATTTTAACAAGAAACAATTCCTATCAGAGAAATTTCTGAATGATATGAATACACAGTCAGGATCCTGCGAAGCCCGCATCGGATGCCTGAAAACGAAACTAATGGTTGAGATGAGAGGGAGACTGCTATACACTTTCCAAACAGCTGTTTGCGTTATATGAGAACCCAGCTGATTACAGAAAAAAAAATACTACCTTGCGAGAAATGGTAGAAATAAAAGTTCACCAGACACTCGAGTAAAATAAAAGAAAAAGAAAGGCCGCCTTCGCCGAGCGAAAAGCTGCGATAAAAGAGAGATAAAAAAAAAGGAAACACTGTGCGTTCCCTTTCCAAGCACAAGTTACACATGATGCGTGTACTTAAACGAAATCAAAACTATTGTTGATTTGTTTGCTAACATAAACAAATGCTTTTAATGATGTAATATATGAAATGTTCCTTGAAGTGATATTGTAAATATGATTTTATGTATATGATATGAGATGTTAGTGAGAATTATTAATTTTATCAATTGTTGATATTATGAAGTTATGAAAGATTGTGAGATGATGCTTATGGAAATGTACGAGATGCATAATGAAATTGTACATAGAATAAAACAGGTACAACCTGAAGGCATAAGGATGCTTAACAATGATGTACACAAACCCTTTCATTAACATAAAAATCAGTTTAGTTAAAGTTAAGCTTGAATGTTATCTAGCTAATGATACCTATTGTTAAGATGTAACAATTTCACTTTGAAAGTTATTGAATGGTTAGCCTAAGTTACTATATTATTATTTAATATCTGATGTTATTTGATCCCATTAGTTACTATTTGTTTTAATAGTTAGTTTATACTGAACTGGCTTGTGGATAGGCTACGTTAAGCACAGAAGATGTCTTAGCCTGCCGACATTCGTGCGTTACAAGTGCACGATTCACACATGAGTGAAGAGTTTTAAGACTGTTTAATGACCGGGACACGTGTTAGTTAAAATGTACACAATACGGTTCGCAACGGCTGTGTACCTATCAGTGATGGGACCCGACGAGTGCGTCCTTGTGAGAAGTGGCGGTTCCGCCGACACGAGCAGCACCGCAGACGTCCCGACGCCGCCTCTCACGTGTTCGTGGGGTAGGGCGGCATCTGCAGCCGCAGTCCGCCGCTGCAGATGTTCGCCGCGGAGCCAGGAGCCGTGTTGTCCGGTACTGCGAGCCGCCACACGCCAATCCCGCCGACGTGAGGTGTGGAGCAGGTGTTGGTGTTGGCCGCTTTGAGGTCGGGCGCTGTCCCGATGCCTCCTCGGCCGCCGCCGTCGATGTCGTTTGCACCGCGGGTGGACGTTGATCCACTGCCGTGACGTGTCCTGGAGAACGTCACATTGTTGACTCACATGTACATACACCCGCTACAGCCATATGAGATTGCTACTTACAGTAAGTATGTCCCCCCACGTCCCTCTCAACAGGAGCGGCTCAAGGGAGTAGACGCCGTCGGAGAGCTGCAGCAGGTCCAGCAGAGAAGATTTTGCGCGGGAAAACCCGTGGACCATTCGAGCGCAGGTCTGCTAGCGGCGACGACCCGATGCAAAGTGATTAAAATTGCGCGAATTGTCTGGTGTAACGGGCGAAAGGACGATAGAAAAATAAATAAATAAAAAAGGGAGGAGAAGAAGAAACTCAGTCGCTCCAAGTTTTTTTTTTTTTATGTGTGGTGCGGGCGCCGCTTGGCGACAAGGCTATTCGTTGTACACAGTGCGAGAGAGACGGTAAACTGCCAATCACATTGTACTGTTTTGAACAGGTCAACGATTGCAGTTCAATATGATTGACAAGGGCGGCAATTCTGTGCTGTTACTATTTTCATAATGCACAGAAAGTTATGACTTATTTTAATGATACTATTATTTATAAAGTCTTATTATTTTGATTGTTATTATTATTATGAAATTTTATTATTTAATTTGTATATTGTTCGCCCGCAAAAGTTATTTAAATATATTTTTATTAATTATGTATATCTACGAGAGCTATGCTCTATGACCTGAAATGGACTTATATGGACAGCCAATTGAGTATACCCCTCTAAGGACTAATGAACTTAACGAATTAACGAGGATTTTATTCGGGGTATTACTTAAAGAAATTTTCATTGTTGGAAATTTTCGTTTTAAATTTACCGCATTTTTGTGTTTTCAATTGTATTAATAAGTGTTATTTACGGTATTTATATTGTAAATTACGCTAACCGATTTTGGTTTCGGCCAATGAGAGGCCGTGTTTTAGATGTGAGGCGTCTAGAACGTATTAATTAAAGAGGTTGGTTGTATGAAGGCGTCTGATGCCGACGCAAAGGCGCGAGGCCTATTTTAAATTTGAAATATAGCTAGCTAGATTATGCCATCCGACACTCAGGATGAGCTTAAACGACGTATAAATAAATAATGTGTAAGATTATAAGGGCATATTCTGACGGATATGTTGTTAGGAGTGAAAATCTGTAAGTAAAGATCTTGCATTTTGTATCGCCCATAGACATACCCAGCTGTATGTAATTTCGTCGTAAATAACTCCGATTTGACTAAAAACTGATTAGTTTTCACGTAAAAGGTGTCAATTATCCTGAACTACGTCATGAATTATTAGTTCCAAGATTTAAATTATTATTTTATTTCGTGATACCCAGAGGTGAAATGGGAGTACAAGTTTCGTGTCTCTACCATATAAACTGAGTTAAGTCAAGGCAAATACGAACCCAAATATAAACATAAACAGTAATCATACTAATTATTAATTGTGCTATGATTTCAAACATTTTCTGGTATGTAAGAATGCGTCCGTAAAAACATCATTTGATTTATTTTCTGAACATACACTAACGAACTTTTGTGAACGATTCATGTGTGCTACGTATTTTCCTGATGTTTTAATTTACATAAGCGCATATCCACGAGTCATGTTCAGTATCGTTAGGATTGTTTTTCTGTGATTTTTTTTATCTAATTATATTAATATTGATTTTTATCTCTACACATATGTTAGTTGTCCCTGATGAATAGCAATTTTTATTATTAATAAAAACCTGAATTCTATCCCTATGTGTTGATATATGTTACCTAGCTACCTGTGTCCAAGAGTGTGTGTTTTATGATAAATAACATTTTTTTTTTTTGCATGTTTCTAAGGGTCAGAGTACAAGAGCATAACAGTACCATTGACACATATATATATGTCTATATATATATTTTGAAAAATAGTGACAGCCAGTGTATATCGTCCCGACAACACACACACAACAAAAGGGTCTATATGTAAATAAACGAGTACTATTAATGGTACTGGCACCAGCAGTAAGAACACACCGAAGAAGTTTAGCAGCAGTATAGTATAATGTATTGTAAATCTTTATTTAATTTTAATGATTTTTAAAGAATATGTTAATTAGTGTGAAATGCAAAAGTACTGAACCCACAACCAAGTCCCTGCCAGTTGGTCGTCTCATGCTGTCTCGTGCTGTCTCGTGCTGTACTGTGTGTTTAATGGTGCTGTATACACATACTGTATGTACATTTAATAACATTTTGTCACTATACACATGTATTTTGGCAGATGCTAGGTCTTTTAAAATTTATTCTGATTGATTATCATGCACTTTATGATCACGTAATTATGTTCAAAAAATTAATACTTCATTGTACCAAAGGAAAAATGACACTAATTAATTTGAATATTATGTATCAAATATTGTTATTTAAGATGTATATTCGTACATTTTAACTAATATGGTGGTCTAGAAACATTTGTGTAAAGTTACACTATTTGCACTTGTTTTCAAAATTAGTTAAATTTTGTATATGTAATAAACTAAAATTTTAATACTGAGTAGCGTGCACTGATATGACTCATCTTACCACACATTCTTACCTTGAATGAAGGAAGATAAATATTATTTTGACAATATTTTCGGTGTTCACTCTGCAACAGAAAATGTCGCTTATGAGCCATGTAGGTGTGATTTATCTGCATGGCCATCACTTAAAATAGGTCCTACTTCACAAGTATACATTATATTGTTTATATGCAATAATATAGTTAGGTACATGTGTTTTAAGTGGTTTGCTGTGTAATGAAGAAACAGTTTCATGTATGTTATCAAGAAAAAAATTCATGTATTTATTGAAGGAACAGTTTCATGTATTATATTTTCTTTATTGATGATGAAAAGTTATATCCGGAAAATTTTGTATTTGAAGAAATTGCGAATTATGAATATTTTTGATAAAAGATTTTTATGCCTATCATGTACACTCATCTCATAAATAGTTTACCATTAGAACTTATAGCTTGGGTCACATTAGCAGAAATGTTTTCAAGATGATCACTTCCTGATAAACTTCTGCTGCTCCAGTGAGTGATCGGGTACTTTATCTTGTGCCTGGCGATCGACTTTAGTATGAGTGCCGTTACATAAACAATGAAATACACGCTGAAGTATAATGGGATGTACCACAGCTTTCTTCCTAGGTAGTAATAACTGTATGGCTTTTTGTTGAGCCTATAGTCGCTGTTGTGGTCTTCGGGCTCATGATGATATTCATTATCTTCTTCCTCTTCATGTTTGTGACTTTTGTGCTCGTCTTCAAGATAGGAATCATAGTTGTGCAGAGGCTTATGAGGTCCACTGTAGAACATATCTGGTGGAGCAGGAGGGGGCTTGGATTTGGGTTTTGGTGGTTTAGCATCGCTGCTGTCGTCTTCGAACGAAGAATACATGTTGAGGTCTGGTTTTATTTTCTCGCCACCAGGCTTCGGCTCTTTTCCGTGAAAACTCGGGTAAGGGTAGACAAATTCCTCCTCACTGTCATCTTTATGATCATCTGATGCATCAGAATCTTTAGGCTTCGTTTTGGCAGAATGGTAGTGATGATGACCGTAGCTCGGGGGAATTTCCTCGGCCTCTGTTGTTTCGTGTGGGGAGTGACCGCTGGTTTCTGGGTTGTACGGCAGATACTGCTCTTCCTCGTCTGGATTGTACGGCAAATAATCATAATCCTTTCCGGGCATCTTCGCATCGGGTGGTTTGTGCATCAAGTATTCGCCTGTATGAAGGCTACTTAATTTCACGGGTCTTTTACCCACTGACGCATCTTTCATCGTGGGTGTGGGTTCCTTCGACGGGCCTTCCTCTGGCTTCGCGTGTTGGTAGGACAGCGACATGTGGCTGGAATCGGAGCTCGGCACGCCGTAGTACGAGTAGTCCTGAGGCTCCGGCAAGTAGCTCATGCTCATGTCCGGCTGAGCGTCGGAGGGGCCGCTGTAGCCGAGCTGGTCACTGATCTTCACAGAAGATATCTCGGAGCTCTCCGAGTCGGCGAGCGGAGGGTACGGCGGTGGCTCTGCCTGGCTGTAGCGCTGCTTGCTGTACACGGGGCTCCTGTCCGCTTCGTACGAGGTTATCTTCTTGGTGGCTGGCTCGGAGTCCGGCATGTCCATCTTCTGGACACCCGGGCGCGAGTACGCAGGATACGCGTGCACTGCGTAGGTGCTTGGTTGCGAATACAGAGCTCTGTGGTACGATGTGCCTGCCCCGCGGGCTTCCGTCAAAGAAAGTCTCGAGTATGAGCCATCTGATTCATTATCTGGAAAAAACACAGAATTACATAAATTAAAAACTAGTCAATTTTAAGTACATCAATTTTCCTATGTAATATGTATGGTCATCATAATGAAATTATAACACAAAAAGATGAAGTTAAATCCATGAAGTTTACTCAAACATTTCACAGTTGAAAAGCTTGATTTTCTTTAACTCAGATTGAGGATCACTTGTTTTATTCATATAACATGAACAAATTCTTTGATGTGCCATTTTATAAACTGTATGGGGATGTTATTACTTTATGTAAACAGCACTAATATTCAATAAGAAGCACGACTTTAAAACAGTGGACTCTCCTCTGGCTGGACGCGGGTTTGAGTCACAGGCTTCTTTTTCTGAATTTGGTTTTCCAGGGTTTCCTGAATTCACTTGTGCAGTGTTCCCTGGCGTGTACGGTGTTCCCTGGAGTGTGCTGGGTTTCCTAACATGGACACAACATGACCATCACTATGGGGCCTCGTGTTCGAGACGTGAACAGGAAATAATAAAAAATAAATCTGAAGTAAGCTAAATGTGAAGTATAAGCCAAGGTACAATTCGGCTGCGTGACTGACGCGGTGCGTGTGACTGACTAGTTAATAAATAATTGGGTTATCGTTTTAGAACCCTGTTTTTCCAGTATTATCTTTTGTTGTTTAGGGGCCTTTGTTGGTTGTGAATACTTAAATTATATAAAGGTGTGTACTTAAATAATTCATTTTTTTTGACACACTTATAAAATTTACTTGGTGTACTTAAATCTTTGAAGTTTAATTTTTTTTTTGCTAGTCAAATACTGGCTTTTATGCCAGTTAAATGATGATTTGGGATGACTAACAAGCTAAGCTAAACCTAATGCAATATTTAAGAATGTCACATGTGGCCACCCCTCCCCAAAGACTTTGTGTGGATCACTCACTCCACAGGTGATGACACTTCAAACTGCACCACACGTTACAGCACTTTCTTGTGTCGAAAAGTAGTATTCAAACACAAAAAAACCCTTCTTTATCGAGATTTAACTGCCGTATAAACCATTTGGCAATACAAATGTTGCATAGGAAACAGTTCATGTAAGGAGGCTTTTATCACAGAGAAAGGAAAATAGTTTTAACTGCTAGCAGCAACTCTTAGCTTTTTGATGATCACAAGCTAGTATCTATAAAATTAATTACGGTAAAGTACTTTTACCAGTCTTTAACATTTTCCCCTGGTATTAAATTAATACTTATAGAGACTAATTTTGATTATAAACAATTGAGACTTAATACTTTTGGTTACGAACATAAAGTTGCATGTTCATGAAAACTGTGACATATTCATGAAGATATAAATTAATATCAGTAGTATATAATAGTTCCCACTGGGACTGGCTTCTGGTTGTGGATTGCTGATTGTCGCCGCCATATTGGATTCTAACGTCACGGCGGCCACCTTGATCTTTAAAATTACTTAAAAAGGCTCAAAATGACTTAAAATTCCTAGAAATGTTATATTTCGAGGAAACAATTGCCTTTCCTCAAAAAATTCAAAAATTCAAACTTTGAAAAACCTTGGAAGATGTTTGCTTTAGAAAGAACCCAAATCCCTAACTATGGCTTAAGGGTCCTAAGAGCAAGCCGCCATAAGCCGCTGATATCAGGACCTTGACCTTGACCATAAAATTCAAATTCTTTACATTTTAATCAAAAATTACACTCTTTTTTTCATTGTTTACTTCAAATATTTAATTACATAATTGATTTCAGTCCTTGGTTCGATTCCCGACGAGAGCAAACATGTAATTTATTAATAATACCTAAACTAAAAAAAATCTCAATAAAAATTTAAAAATTAATAAAAGATTCTAACATCATTCCCACCATATTTAATTTTGACCTAACCACTACTATTTTCGTTATAGCCGCCATCTTGAAAATCCGTAATTTGTATGCTAGAAATTCGGAAAAAAATATTAAGGTTCGAAAAAATTAATCAAATTTTAAGAAAATATTATTTTAAAACACCGCTGCACATTTTTTTACGATCACATTTTGAATTCTAGGAAATGTTAGGCTACACATTTCATTATGCCTGCTATATTGAATGTGTATGTCATTGTTACAGTTTAGTTACAGCCGCCATCTTGAATTATGAACCATTGCAATTTTCGTTACACCTGTCATCTTGAAAATTCATAATAATTATAAGATTTTGACGTCCCTCGGCCTATGGTCCCTAATTTCCTGTCTGCGAAAATGTCCTGTTGTGCCCGTGCAGCTCTCGTCGGTGAGGAGTGAGTTCAGGCCAATGTGGCCGGGACCGGAATACGGGACCTGGAGGGAAGGTTACGTGGGGAGGAGGAACGGTAGGTAGTTCCAAGGATAACTCGGTGATGTCTGGTTCCACGAGCCCCTTTTATTTCCGTATAGAGAACCTGCCGCAGCCTGGCTGGCACGTCCTCCCCGCCGCGACCCGGACTCCCGGGAATAAGTCTCGTCCTTAGGATACGTCCCGACACGAACAGAGGAGGTAACCCCGTAGCTATGGTTCCGGTTACGATTGTTCCGTATTGATGCACAGCGCGTACGCGGCCCGTCACGTAAGAGGAAGAAGGTCCTATGAGTGCTCGTACTGACTGAGAGGTTCAGCGGTTCGAAAGGCACTTACACGGCCTATGGCGTATGCAGCTACAGTCCCGAAAAGATCCGTAAAACTGAGAAAGATCCAGCGGTATAACGAATGCGGATAATAGCAGCTCGGCAGCCGAGACAGTCCCGTGATGTTACCACTGACTGCGAACTCCGAATGCAGAAACGCGTCTCCCGAGCGGAGCCACTGTGTGGAGTGGTTCGCCACTGCCCTCCCCCCCCGCCCGCTGGCCGGGTCGGCGTGGGAGAGGCCCCACCCCGCGGTGCGCCAGGCTGCAGTTGCATGGCTGACATAACACTAGCATAAACACATCATTATTAAGAAAAGACATGACCAGTAATTAATTAATAAAACAAAACACCAATTGATAAATGAATAACAGATTAATGATAGGCGAAGTATTTGTACAATATCCACACACTCGTGAGTCGTGGAGGCTCGTGGTTACTTAAAGAAAAAGGCATAAAACGTAATTATATACAACATCCTGACGTATCAGGGCGCACGCGGGTGCGTCCCTGCTCGCTGCACTTCACAGTCGGTGCACTGGGGGGAAACATACCTCCCTTAGGTCCGCGTCGGTGGACAGGTACGGCCTCTGCATCTGGGAGGGTACGACGACTGTCGTCAATTTTAATGGGAAAAGATTTTAAATGCATAGAAAAAAGTTAATCAAATTTTAATCAATTGTTATTTAAAAAACGCACTTACATCATGAAGTCCTCGGTTCTTATTCGGCGAGGGCAAAAATAAAAATAATGATGAATCCTTCCTCCACTGAAGCTGCCAGCAGACTGACCTCCCATCACTAATTCCGTGGGAAATATTTCGTCTCCCAGTATGATGTCATGGACACCATCTTGTTATTGTTTTCTGGAGGCCGACATCTTGGATCCGACATATTGTTTTCATCTGCTAGAGTGAGATACCGCCATAAAAATTTTTACCCGCTCGAGTGCAGGAATCATTTATTGCTAAGGCGTCCGCCATCTTGAATTCTGTCCAGCATCTTGGAAATTCGTAATAATTAACCTATAAATTCGGGGGAAAAAATCTAAAAATTATCAAATATATCGCGCATTAATTTACTGAAGGATTCCTGTCCTTGGTTCGATACCTGGGCGATGGAAAATATAATTTCAGGTAAAAAAAACTTATTTAATAAAACGTGGTAAAAAATCCTAGAAGAAACTTAGATTACTTTACTACCAGCCTCCAGTAAGTCGATATGACTACCGTCTTGGAAATTCGTATTTACTGACCTAGAAATTCGGAAAGAATTCCAAAATTCATCAAAAAAAATCTGCAATTAATATACCTACTAATTGACGCGATAGATTTCCATCTTTGGTTTGATTCTTAGCCAGTGATAAGGATAACTAAAAATTGAAATAAATTTTAAATTCTGTTTTCCCGTTACATTTCAATTCACTCTACGAAAAACTACACAAGACAAGGCAACTGTCCGACGAATTAAATATGTTGTCTTGCTGCATAACATGGAAGTCTATTTTTTATACATGAAATAGGTACATTCAAAACAGTTAATGTACAATGCTATATGTATAGGACATATGTATATGAATCGGACCACGAGACCAGGTCATGGACAATGTCAGACGCTGAGACCAGGTCATGGACAATGTCAGACGCTAAGACCAGACATTTCCGACCTCAAGACCTTCTTCGTCGATAGCTAATATAACATATTTCAAGCAGTCAAGACAAGGTCTTTGAACTGTCAGACCTAAAGTATCGATAAAATCAATTGCAAGCATTTAGACCAACGGTATATGTTTTACGCTTACTAAAGGACCAAAGATCCCTAATAAATGTTTCATCAAGACCAAGAGGTTTTGAACCAATAAATATTCAGAGCTACTACCTAGAGATTTGACTAGGTACGCACATTTAACGAAACAACAGACATTCAGCAAAAGAAAAGAACATACTGTATATACACTACACACTCAGTAAGTACACACACTGGATGCACATTCAACAAAAAACACAATACACACAAAGGACACACAGTGCACGCAATGGACACACATTGGACATAGTACATACACTGAACACCCAGTATACACACTGGACACACAATTGACACACAGTACACACAGGACACGCAATAAACACACAAGCAGGGGCGCAACAACTAAATTTCCAAGGGGGGGCAGTATACCTTTTTATAAAGAATCATCAGTCACCCTATTGAAGTGGGGGGGGGTTCGGGGGTCCTCCCCTGGAAAAATTTGTATTTCAAGGTGGAAAATGGTGCTATTTAAGCAGTTTTATTATCTAAAAATTGATTACATAACACTTTCTTTGCCCCCGTTTGTCCCCACTTCAAGGTTTCAGAGGAGGGGGGGGGGGGGGGCAAAATACCCTTGCCCCACCCTGTTGTTGCGCCCCTGCACACAAGAACACACATTTAACGAAAGTACGCATAGTTGAAAGTACAATAAAAAAAAAAGCACAATCGGAAGTTCATTCGAAGAAAGAGGAAGCATAATCAACGAAAAGGAAGCACAATTGGAAGTATTCCCATTTTTTTTTAATTTTCCCCTCGAACAAGGGAATATTTCTAGGATTTTTCAGTAATTTTTGAGGTCAAGGTCATCCAAGATGGCCGCTGTGACGTCAAAATCCAAGATGGCGGCGACAATCGTCAATCCACAGACAGAAGCCAGTCCCAACGGGAACTATTATAAAAACTGATATCACAGTTCATTTGTTTACCTTTATTCTGGCGTAACTGCTCCTCTCTCTCCACCGGCGGGTAATACACGGGATACATGTTCTCTGGCCGAACACTTGTGGCGTTCACAGCATTCGGGTCGAGCATGCTATCTCCAGATCGCTTTCCAAAACTGAAAATGGTAGAAACAGCTTTATTCTAAACCAATCTTTGAAGTATCTATTTGATTCTGTACGAACATCAGTCATCGAGTCCTGGCCAACCCAGTGAGAGCTAATAATGTGTAAAATAATGAGCAAGAATGTCGCACAATAAGTCGTTAGTTCTTTGTACTGTAATTCTTAATGAACATTTTTCTTTTCAGGATATTTTCCATCGCCAACTAAAGTTTATATATGTATATATATATATATATATATATATATATATATATATATATATATATAACAATTTTGTAGACACAATAACTGTCGCAATTTTTCACAAATCACTTCCAAAATTATACATAAAAATCTAGCAGTAGAAAATCTCGGTCGAACTCGTTAATAGGCAATATCAGACCAAAAGATTAGAAATAGGGAAGATATTTTGAAGAAAAAAAAATCGCTTAGCTCCCATTACATGGAAACTATCACTTCCGAATGAACGTATATTAACTCGTAGGAGAAATACCAAAAATTTTTGTCTGAAGAAGTTTTTAATACGACCAATCATAACTGCAAAGGGTTGAAAAAAAAGGGTTGGAGGACAAAAAAAATCAACTCCCCTGAAGGCATAACATCGAATTCGTACAAATTGTGTATTAATATTATAATTTTGACGTGATAACGTCTTATAAATCGATGAACGCCGGCTGCACGCACGAAAAATTGTAACGTTCCGCCTGAGCCAAGCGTGCAAGAACCGGCCAACCACCGTGCGAGAAAATCTTCTATAATATCAAACAGGTTAAGGCGGGCTTTTTAACTAATTGTTCGTGATTATATTTAAACAAATTATTTAAATTAAATTTTCAAAAACTGTAAATAATATTTGAAAAATAAAAAGTATACAATTTTTCATCAATGTTTTCTTATGACATATCACGTAAAATTATCGTCCGTAAACCGACTTTACAGACAACCCCCCTTTTTTTGTGTACTACTTATAATACATAAAATGATTTAACTCTATAAACATTAGACAAACATTTTTGTTTGACTTAATATACAAAAATATTTTTTTATCTAAAATTTTTGTATGAATCAATTTTTTATTAGACGAACCATTGTTGCAGGGGGTTGAAAAAATAAAGGGGTAGAATTTAAAAAATCAAAATACGTACCATGTACACTGTTATATCCGTTATGTTTTTATTGTAAAGCCTTAAATTATTATCTACACATTTCGACTGAAATATTTTTTTATACGACCAACCATTACTGAAGTGGTAGAATAAACAAGGGCTGGAGGACAAAAAAAATCTCATCTCCTTTCCTAAATACATTATGAAAGTCTTTCGGATATTTTGTAAATCTTATAATTTTTAACTAAAAATTTTGTCAAAAATAATTTTAGATTAGAAGAACCAATTATCGCGTTTTCTTAAATAAATCCTCACAAGTAATGTTCTCCCCAGAGAGCCACGAAGGGCAGTGAGCAGTGACGTACGTGTGCTGGCCCTTAAGGGCACCTTGAGTAACGAAGCCCCTAATTCCTTTTGCGGCCTTGGGCCCGTTGTAATTCATCGTGCCGACTGATTGCGTTTACTATTGTCAAAACCGCTTGGTAGTATTTCATTGGTGTAGTCACGGTAAGCGACAGTCAGTCACCATTTTGACTCATATATTTAAACGAATATGTAATTTAACGGAAAATTAACGCCAGCGTTTTTAAAACTTCAGTCATTTGTTTTCCACTTGAAGGATTCGATCAAGGGAGGTGAGATAAGTGTAGCTTGCAGGAGTCTTCAGGAGACCTCGTCTCGTGGGAAGCATTCAAGCATCAAGCATTCATCCTGTGTAACCCGTTCAGTCATTCTGGTAACTATGTCATTGCAATTTTTCCATGACAAACACTCTCTGACAACCATGTGGCACAGGCTGATACTGCCAACGTAATAGGTGTGATTTATAATACTGTCCGTAACAAAGAGTTTACTGAATATGTTGAATATGACAATTACGAAATGCTGTTGACAGTTATTCCAGGAAGTTTTGAAAGAAACTGGTTTTAAACGTGCATTATAACCTTTGAGTATATAAATCATATATTATACTTCATAAAAAAAATCATTGGCTTCTATGCCAACAGATTGTGTGCATAATATGTTTTAGTTGAAATATGGAACAGCATAGCGCCTGGAGTGAAGATGGCCGCGCAGTTCGGGAGACCGGCCAAGAGGAGGCAAGTGTGTCGCTGCCATTAGCGGCCTGCCAGTCAGTCACGGAGCCCGCCTGTCTGCTCTGGAGGATTCTGGGTCGTCGCCTCTGGGCGGCTGAGGCCAGCGCACCGGGTCAGGAGCACTTGTCACGTCACGCGGCGTCTGCCCACCATTTTGGATTATGTCACCATTGCAATTATCTTAACAGTCGCCATCTAGAAAATCTGTAATTATTATAGAAAAATCTTGGGAAATATTTCAAAATTTATAAAAATGTAATTAATAACAGTTTTAATAAAACCATTCCGCTATCTTGGATTATGAAGTGGCGTCCGCCATCTTGCAAATCCTTAATTACTTATTATCCAAAAATATAAAAATATTTAAATACAATATAAAAACTAATTTAAAAAACTTACATCATGTAGTCTGTAGTTCAAACCTGGCGAGAGCAAAAACAATGGCGATGGATTCTTCCTCCATGGGAGCCATCGACAAACTGACCTCCCACCACTTATCCCAATGCATATATTATACCGGCCAGTATTACGTCACGTCCGCCATCTGGATCCACCATCTGGTTTTCATCTGATGGAGTCCGCCACCTTGGATTATGCCATCATAGTCACCATCTTGTTTCGTCTGCTGGAGACCACCATCTTGGATTATGACAACATAGTTGCCATCTTGTTTAGGTCTGCTGGAGTCAGCCATCTTTATTTTCAGCACTTGCTACCAGGAGTGAAGCTAAATCGTCATCATTAGCCAGAGTGCATTGCCGCAATATTGGTTTAATATTTATGCACTAGAGTACATAAGTATTTATTGCCAAGGCATCCGCCATCTTGTCGGTCGTATTAATCGTCATCTTGGAAATTCGTTAATTATGTACCTAATATTCGGGAAAAATTACAAATATAATTAAAAATTCTCATTTAATTACTGATTCAAACAATGAATTCCTGTCCTCGCTATGATTCTTGGTCAATGCAAAAAAAAGGTAATTTGATTAAATATCACATAATTTTACTATAAAAGTGACAGGTTCAAGAAAATAAAAGTTATTTTACAAAACAATTACACAGATTCTACACTCATACAAGTACATAAACAAACAAATTACACACATGTCTCAATTTCTATAGTCTTCTTAGAGGTTGAAGCGAGTTCATTGCATACCTCAGCATGTCATTTCAGAGTATCTTCACAAGACAGTTGATTACCACATACGGCACACAAAACAGATTTCTCGGTTTCGTTAAAAGAACAGATAGCCTATATTTCATGATGCCACGCACTGAACATGTGCACAAACGTCTTGTCACAAAAGATACATTTTGGTCCCAATGTATGCGCAACCAGTCCATCACAATTCCTGATGTGTCTTTTTAATCTTCCATAGCATATAAACTGTATTCAACGCCTGTTGCACTGATATTTAATGCGTTCAGAGTTATTGTTTCAGTCGTGTAGGTACTATGTAATCATGAATTTTCAAGTTTTTTATGTTGTCACAGTACATACATTCGGATGATGGAACACCGTTAGTTGCTGTGTCCTTTATCAATGTCACTGGCTCTGTTGACACCCATTGTCCTGCAGCTGAAGACACTGCAGACATTCAAATCTCCTGCTCTGCTGGAACAGTAGGTACAACTGTTGACGCCATTGCCAACAGGATCTGCTTTTTTTTTTACGTCTCTTTGTCTTTCGAAAACTGAAATTTTTAATTTCATTTTATTTTTGAGATTTTTTGGCGGAATATTTTTTCCTAAAAACTGGAAATATGGACTTATATTGAGCCATTTTTTGGCAAATTTTGAAGGTCAAGGTTAAGGTCATCTAAGATGGCTTCTGTGACATCACAATCCAATATGGTGGTCCCCGACACACACCACACATCATAGAACCCAGTCCTCGGAAATACATTTATATAGCTACTACTGACGACCAAGCAAGCAAGTCTCATCGGCGCAGGTCCCGTTAGGCCACTGACAGAAGTTGTGGAAAACAAGAGTTTATGAATGCAGTGTTGACTTGGGCCTGCTTAGAAGTAACTTTTTAGGCTTTTGAGAGACCACACCTGTAACTTGAAATTCAATTCACGTGCCTTAGGATCTTGGATTCACATCGAAAACGATTTCAGTTTCGTTTTACAAGGCCTTGAACTTTTTGAACTTTTACACTTTAAGACTATAAAAAAACCCAGGTTAAGATTTTTAATTTAATATTTTTATGGCTATTCAATTACGTTAACATAATTACGTTAACGTAAATGTTTTTTATGCGGCCACTTATTATATTTATATATTGTTTTCTAGAGTGTTTAAAAATGGCATTATTTATGCTTTAAATGTAAATGTATTAATTGAATGGTACAAAATCTAGAGGTGTATACACTTTCCTCTGACATACTGGTATTTTTTGTATGCGTAAAGAAAGGTATTTACTAATTGTGCACTTCTTAACATTTTTGCTATTAAATTTTCAGATAGCATTATTGAGAGTATTCTTTGGTTCTAAAAAAGCTGCTCCATTATTTTTAGAAACTCAGCTTGCTATTTTGATTTATGTATTTTAAGAATATTTACTGTACCCTGTTCTGGGGTTTAAGAATTAACGTAATATTGTTTCTTTTTACACATTGCGCAAAATATACGCAAACTCCAGGAAGGGTGCGGGAAATTTTGGGAGCTCGCCCTGGGAAAGGGGAGTAGCTACAAGCCATAATGTAAGAAATTAATAGAAGTTTTTAGACTGAATTTTTGACGTGACAACGTCTAATAAATCGATGAACGCCGGCTGCACGCAAGAAAAAGTGTCCCACTACGGATGTCCCATTACGGATGTGTCCTGTTTGCTCATTGTACGCATGCGTGGCATCTCTCTTCCACTCGATTGGAACAACCATCGATTTGACTTCTCAATCATATTTTCGTCGTTTGAATTATTAATATTTTGTAATTTAACGATCGTCCACCGATTTTCAGCACAATGGGTACGGTTATTTAAAAGTAATGTTGAATATTCAAATACGTTTTGAACCAACAATGGTGTTTTACAGTTACACATAATAATTCAAATTACACACGGGATCTTTTGCACTGTTTTAAAAAATATTATAACCCATTATAATTATTATAAATAAGTTTGGTGTATTTGGGATGCGTATTTGTTATAAAATCGTGTTATAAAAACGAAATAATATTATTCCCCTACCGTGAACAAAATTTTTATAAATGTGTATATATTATAACATCCGAAACTATTACTTTTCACGTATGGCCTCGTGGCCGTGCGGTCAGAATCGCTAACTTCCAATCCATAGGTAGTCGGTTTGAATCCCGGCAGCTGCGTAATTTTTTTTTTTGTACTTGTAAAAATAAATACGTCGCATGCTACATTTCAAAAGTAATAAATATATTTGAATTAATGAATGCAAATAAAAGTAAATTTATTAATTAAATTGTACATTTCATTTCACTCCTTTGTATCCATACAAAATAATGATAATTCAATAAAAAATGATTCAATTTTATTCATAAAAGTATGCAGAGGTAGATTTTATCATACAAAAGATAGAAAAATAAAATAAAAATTCCTCAAAGAATATAATATTTTTAATGCCTAAATGGTTTGGTTGCAAAAACCTATTACGGCTCAGTCTCAGGCCGAATAAGATATTTCCTTTTCTTCTGGATCAATTAATTCATCAATCTTTTGTTATGACGTTGTCACGTTAAACTATCGTCCGTAAACCGACTTTACAGACAACCAATTTTTTTGTAAATATCTAAATCTTTACTTTCATGAAGAGTGGGACAATTTTATGCAAAAAAGATGAAAAAATCCTTCCCTATTTTGTGTTCAAAACATCCAGCATTATGACTTTGTCAACATGAAAGCAGCCACAGGCGATTTTTTTATTATTATTGAACAAGGGACAATAGTTGTGAATAGTAAGGTATGATCTCAAATGAAAAAATGCCTTTTTCACGCGTTCTGTTCTCTCGCATTCGTTCTCTGGCTCTTTCTGGCGCCTTTTTTGGCGGTTTATTCCCATGTTGCCTTTGATAATACCTCATATATGCTACTGCTTTTTTTAAAATATTTTTAGGCATGATGTTAAATCACTATCTCCAGCTGAAAAATGAAATGACAAAAAACACTCCAATCGAATATCAATTACAACTATGAAGTCTATCTCACAAGCCTAACAGTCGTTTTGACGTTTCAAATAACAGTGTTCACATACAAAAAATAAATTACACTTATAAAGTCTTAAGTCTAAACGTCTGGTTTACATTTTCAATCACGATATTCACATAAAAATGAAAAAAAAATATATACTTATGCAGTCAAATGCACCAATCAATATTTTATTTTTCCACAAGAATAAACACTTGTAGATATTTAAATTAAATAAATATAGTAGCGTCAATCGTTAGCCGTAACGAAAACTATGGAGTAGACATAACAAGCAGGGTTAAGAGAATCCCGTAGCATCACTGCTGCGTAATTTCTACCTCTCCCCTGCCTTCTCCCCCTACCGGCCGTTACAAACAGCATATAGCATGTTACAAACAGCATATAGCATGTTACAAACAGCATATAGCATGTTACAAACAGCATATAGCATGTTACAAACAGCATATAGCATGTTACGCTACGTACGAATCTCGTCCTTTCCGTTTTCCCATTTCTTCGCTAGCGGTGAGTTGCAGTGGCGTCGCCCCGGTGACGCACTCTCCTGCACTGCCGGTTCCCCCACCACGTTCCTAACTATTCCCCTCATGCGATCGGAATTTTCGTAACGCTCGAAAATTGTAGCCCCCTCGGCAAAGAAGTTTCACTTTAAAAAAACCGTTTGTAGCAGGGAGGTTACTGAATTTTCTGCCATCATAAATTGTTGCTTTACCAAGCCCCAACGGAGGTTAGTATCGTAACACTGAGGCACACTACCAACAGAGGAACACACACACACACACACACACACTTGAATAGATTTCAAACATAATTTTTCTTTCAATTAGTTTACACCAAAAAATTCCTTTGATTTTCAAACAACACTCCCAACTAGTGATGCAAACAGCGAAAATCGAATAACAGAGCAACAAAATAGAAGAGTTGCAAAAGCAAAACAAATTTTGAGGAGTAAACGAAATAAATTTAGAAAAAGTTAGCAAAAACTATGCAATAACGAAACTTTGAATAAATGTTGCTATACTACATATATTTATTCAAGCAAAAACCAACCCGGTATAATGGCAGTACAAGGTATAAAAGAAAATATATAACTCATTATAATTATTGCGGTTTCATCACGGCTAAAAAAGTGTCTCTCATCAGAAATTCTATAATTAAAATGTAATGAATATTTATCAAAATGCCAATAATAAAACCACTCAATAAAAAATATTATTCTTTTCAACTATAACGTTGCTTACTTTAAAAATATTATAATACCAAGAAAAAAAACATACAATTCAAATTCAAATACATAAAATCTATTAATATATTCAAAATTTATTGAAATGGGAATATATTTTATTAAAAAGTATTAAAATACTAATGCTTGAAGTCTCTATAATGTGCGCACATAAAAATTACGATCACATGCAGGGAATGTACTCTCTCTTAAGTGGACTTTTTCTTTCTTTATACTGACCGAAAAAATTCCGTTACCAAACAAAATCGTGTCCGAGAAAATTACATGTCAAAAAACAATAATACAAAACGGTTTCCTCGGGTTGTTCACATGCCGCCAAAACGCAGGGATGGATTGATGCGAACGAACTCCCCCGATTCACTCATAACACATCTGCGTCCTTTAAATGATACATGCAATGGGGAATTTCTATTTAATACAGTTTCTTAAACATACACCATTGCAGTTTCGCACCGTTCGCCACGGAAAGATCAGTCGGGTTTTTGCCTGGTGACGGGGACAGAAACTTCGAAAACTGTTTTTTCACAGGAAACCTGCTGTGTTCGTCGGTATTGTCGTCTCTGTTTTGTCCAAAATAATTGTTCATCTTCAAAGTTGTGTTCGTACATTTGCTGCGTTGTCCATATTATTTTGTCTGTCTGCATTTACTGTTATTGTTGAAACTGTGTCGTGGTTGCTAGCCCTCTGTGTTCGGCTGTGTTGTTGTTATTTTGACGTGACGTCTAATAAATCGATGAACGCCGGCTGCACGCACGAAAAAGTGTCCCGTTACGCACATTGTCCCGTTTCGCTGTGTCCCGTTACGCTAATTTTATATTACTCTTTGCTAACCTGAACCTCCTAGCATTGCGACCGAGTCCGTGGCGTAATTCTGTTTTCATGCATTTCAATGTAACATTTTCATTGCTCTTTGCTAACCCGTTCCTCCTAGCATTGCTGCAGAGTCCGTGGCGCAAATATATTATTTTTGACTGCATCTTGGTGTTGGGTAAGCCATTTTCCTTCACATCATCCTTGAAACACTCCCATTCGTTTCATACTTTTCCTATCATCGTCCTATCCTTAACAGAATAACACAGATTGGAAGAAGTTTATTAGCAATTATGTATAAAAGTTATAGTTAAAATAATCTCTTCGTTAAAGTAATAAACATATTTGAATTAATGAGTGCAAATAAAAGTAAATTTATCAATTAAATTGTAGATTTCATTTCACTCCTTCTTTGTATCTATACAAAATAGTGATAATTCAATAAAAATGATTCAATTTTATTCATAAAAGTATACAATCATTTCATCAATGTTTTGTTATGACGTCACGTTAAACTATCGTCCGTAAACCGACTTTACAGAAAACCAATTTTTTTTTCACGACTTAATCTTTCCACAGAATTCTTGAGCTGTCTGATATTTAGGTCTGAAAGTGTTTTTCTGTGTTGTCGTCATTGCTTTTTTTTTTTACATTCTAAATAGCCTAGTAATTTTTTGCTTACAATCAAATTGCACAAGAAATATATATATATATATATATATATATATATATATATATATATATATATATATATATACATAATGCCAAGCAAGCTACAAGTTAGAATGTACGAAAAAGCATGTGTTCTTTTCTTGACACTTTCGAAAGTGCAAACTCTATTTTTTACCTCCCTGAAGAAGAAGAAAATAGCTTGTCGCTCTCTCATAAAGTCTTGTATCGGCACATATACTATTGTGTATAATTATAATGTGAATGCATGTCGTTATATAATGTTGTTACGCCCGCGGCAGGCAAGAGCGCGCCGCGCCCCACGTGTCCGGGTGGACCGGTGGCCACTGACGTCATGCGCGCATACCTTCAGGGATTATAGCATTCCAGTCTCCCATATCCCCGCGCCTTCCTCTCTCGGTGCTGCCGTCTATCCCTGAGTGGCCTGGAGGAGGCCACCGCGTGGAGTGGCGTGAATGAGCGCCGTTGTTCTGGATGCTTCGAGTGTCGGCCCGGCATGACGTGACACGCTACAACCACTAGTCGGATCCAGGAAGACGGCCGCGAGTATAAAAGCGGCGACGTCGGCCTCCGCGGGGTTGATTTCCAAAATACGAGTGGAGTGAAGTGCGGGGTGAGGGGCGAACCACTGTGGAGCCCAGCTCCAGTGAGGAGTGCGAACTGCGGACTGGACAGATACTTGGTGATCTCTGAACAGACATCCAGTGAGGTGATTTGATTAGTAATGTAAATATTAGTAGCGAATAAAACTATAAAATTAATTGGGCTATCCTTACGAACCCGTTTTCCCCACTCGTAACAATATATAGGCTATTATTTATTACATAAACTCGAAATGAAGTTGTTTATTTTACTCAAGGCCACAAAAGATTATAATGAAATATTACATAGAAATGCTTAAATAGTTTTTTTTTTAACAAATCATAAATACTCATTGCCTGCTTGTTGTTCTTTACTTTCCTCGTTACTACATTACGCTTTAAAAAAATTGTAACTAGTTGGCCTACACGGCCTGTCAAGACGACCCCTACCTGTCGAGGGGCGCATCACGAGGTGACACTGGCCGAGACCCGCGCTATCACCAGTGGTGTCCCCGGAGCCCGCCAGGGTGCACTGGCGCGCCCCTGTTCGCGCTCGTGACTGCTTTCCGGACATCAGTTCCTTAACAATTGCTTCTTTTGGCATGCTCTGCATCCACGACTTCTGAATATCTTATATACATATCTATCTAAACACTCAAATTTGTTTACGGAAACTGTATGTGTGCTTATTTAATTTTCCCATCAAATACTAATGATTGAAGTGTTGAGAACACACACACACACACACGCACGGTGATGTTACCTGGGGGTGACCGCCTGTCCGGCCAGCACGCACGCACACAGCCACGCACGCCACATCTCAGTGCTGCAGAGCGCGGGCAGAGCGCGCCTGCTCTTATACACACCGCGGCCCGCTAGCTAGCGGTGCCTGGTCAGGTCGCTAAGTGACCGCGCTGTTTGTCTGCGCTGCGACACCGTTCCCCCAGCACACTGGACTAGTTGCTGCGTCGTAACAGTAGCTGGGACATGTCCATTCCAACACAGGCCCAGATATGCTGATTAGCAAGTTGTGCGAAGAGCGAGTGAATTGACTCAAAACCCCCTTTAAAAAAAGATCAAAATACCTCATTTGCGACGGAAAAAAAATACCCTTAATTCCCCATTTTCGAGGGGAAAAAACATATTTTCGAGAGAAATGTTTTTCTCTGGAAACATAAAAATTTAAAAAATTGAACATCCACAACGCTGCTAAACGTTCCACCGACCAACAATCGCAAAAACCCTTAAAGAAGTTTGATAACTCCATTAAATTGGTTAAAAATATCAAGTGGCATGCGTGCGGTTGAGAAGCAACCATATGTATGAACTTGACCTTATAAACTCCTACACAGCAGCTTAAATATACACCTTTAAACCACCACCACCATTCTGAATAAAAAAAAATAATAAATAAAACATTATCAATTTTTTTTAAAAAAAAACCACAAACAAAACAAAATTAAATAAAGTCTGTTTTACTCAAGCAGTTTGTCTGCTATTCAACACAAACCGATTTAAATTTATTAAAAGTAGTGAGCCATCTGGATGACCTTGATCTTCGAAAGTCCCACAAAGCAGATTAAAAATACACCTACAAGACACCAGTAAACAGCTGTCATCTTCACCACAATTTTGAATTTAAAAATTAAGAAATATTAAAAATAAAAAGTATCATTTATAATAAATTTAATAACAGTGAAATAAATATAGACTAAGATTTCGAGTTCAAAGTCCATGGTTCGAATCCGATGAGAGTAATTTAATAAAATACTATCTTAAACAATTAGAAACATTAAAAAAAAAATATTGTAAAATTATTAAAATGTATAAGACAGTGTAATCAATGACTATAATAAAATTGATAATACCTTAAATGCATTAATTAATGTGTTTATAAGCAACATAAGCCTTTAGAGAAGTTCACATAACTCCTACTAATGATGTGTTAGCAAAAAGAGCAGTATAATTGCAATAAAATGGTATGCTAGAGTAAATATATTTATTCTTATATGTGGACTACTTCATCAAGTTCGCAGTCTATGGCTCAATCCCCGCCATTAACAATTTAATAAAAAAAATTGTCAGTTAAAAATGCCAAAGCAAGTTAATGAAATAAAATGAAAATAAAAATTATGGACATGTCATTTTTTACTTTATGCTGCTACCTTACAAGGACTTTTAAGATCTTGGTTAGGCAGTGTTAAATATTGTTACGAACGTGAGCAAGGCCGGGACACGTGCAGGTGCAGAGCTGGCTGGCGGTTGCCGCAACATGATATGCGCCGCGCGCGCCTGGAAGATAACAAGGATTGTCGCTTTCCCCCCTCCTTACCATCGCTCCCCGCCAGGCGCTCTGTCTGACACGTAACTGACACCTGACAGCTGCGGAGTTACGCGAGCTTCCGACACGTGTTTCGAGAGATTTCTACCGTCGGGTCGGCACGGAATGACGCGACTGGTCCCGGCCGCGCTCGCGAGTTCTGTAAATTGCGGCTGACAGATAAAACGAGGACGGCGGCCTCGAGACAGTCAGTGCAGTTCAGAGAGAGAGAGAGAGAGAGAGAGAGAGAGAGAGAGAGAGAGTTCAGGCGGGAGCCTTCCCACGGCGGAGTTTCCGGGCGATAGTGCCGTGGGTGCAGCAGAGTGGCGGAGTCCTTGGACGAAGGTTCCAGGGCAGGGAGTGAGTGAGTGAGTGGAGGCGGGAGTTTTCCCGCGGCGAAGTTTCTGGGCGATAGTGCCGTGGGTGCAGCAGAGTGGCGGAGTCCTTGGACGAAGGTTCCAGGGCAGGGAGTGAGTGAGTGAGTGGAGGCGGGAGTTTTCCCGCGGCGAAGTTTCCGGGCGATAGTGCCGTGGGTGCAGCAGAGTGGCGGAGTCCTTGGACGAAGGTTCCAGGGCAGGGAGTGAGTGAGTGAGTGGAGGCGGGAGTTTTCCCGCGGCGAAGTTTCCGGGCGATAGTGCCGTGGGTGTAGCAGAGTGGCGGAGTCCTTGGACGAAGGTTCCAGGGCAGGGAGTGAGTGAGTGAGTGAGTGGAGGCGGGAGTTTTCCCGCGGAGAAGTTTCTGGGCGATAGTGCCGTGGGTGCAGCAGAGTGGCGGAGTCCTTGGACGAAGGTTCCAGGGCAGGGAGTGAGTGAGTGAGTGAGTGGAGGCGGGAGTTTTCCCGCGGCGAAGTTTCTGGGCGATAGTGCCGTGGGTGCAGCAGAGTGGCGGAGTCCTTGGACGAAGGTTCCAGGGCAGGGAGTGAGTGAGTGAGTGAGTGGAGGCGGGAGTTTTCCCGCGGCGAAGTTTCCGGGCGATAGTGCCGTGGGTGCAGCAGAGTGGCGGAGTCCTTGGACGAAGGTTCCAGGGCAGGGAGTGAGTGAGTGAGTGAGTGGAGGCGGGAGTTTTCCCGCGGCGAAGTTTCCGGGCGATAGTGCCGTGGGTGCAGCAGAGTGGCGGAGTCCTTGGACGAAGGTTCCAGGGCAGGGAGTGAGTGAGTGAGTGAGTGGAGGCGGGAGTTTTCCCGCGGCGAAGTTTCTGGGCGATAGTGCCGTGGGTGCAGCAGAGTGGCGGAGTCCTTGGACGAAGGTTCCAGGGCAGGGAGTGAGTGAGTGAGTGAGTGGAGGCGGGAGTTTTCCCGCGGCGAAGTTTCTGGGCGATAGTGCCGTGGGTGCAGCAGAGTGGCGGAGTCCTTGGACGAAGGTTCCAGGGCAGGGAGTGAGTGAGTGAGTGGAGGCGGGAGTTTTCCCGCGGCGAAGTTTCTGGGCGATAGTGCTGCCGGTGCGGCGGAGTCCCGAGCGAAGTTCCGAGCGAGGCATCGAGTGGGATCTCGGCGAAGGGAGCTGCGTCGACGGCGGTGGAGTGCGTTGATGAAAAAAAGGGCATCATTTTGGATGATTTAATGAAACGCGGGTCAACATTTAATGCAAAATTTACAAAATTATGATTTTCAACTGGTTTAATTTCCAGGCAGCGAATTTCTATGCTGAGAAACTGGTGCAGCATTGCAAAAGGACCGAGTGGTGACTATGGAAAATGTGAAGTAGATATGTAGTAAACTAAAACTGCCAATAAAACTTTTTTTCTCAAAAGTTTAATATTTTCAATGACCAAACGGTAGGCCTAGATACTTTACAGACATCCCTCGTAGTTTTACAATTACGTGTACTTGTTTTATTATTTTATAATGCATGTTATGTTACAACAAAAACCCGTTTCAGTAGTGTGTAATATGTTTTTTTAATAATTAATTTGTTGCATGATTTGCACATAGTTTTTAATAAAATAGAGTACAACTGTATGAGGAGCGTTTTTTTTTATGTGTATATCAAACTGAATATCTAACCCATTTTGTGGCGTAATAAAGCAAGCTAAAGACGAACTAATGTTAAAACATGTTACCTAGTCTATGCAAAGGTAAATTTTAGTCTTCAATAGCAGTTTGTCATTAGTCAATTTTGATTCTGTATTTATTATTTAATAAATAATCGCAAGTGTAATTATTCATGAAACACAAGCGGAAAACTTGTGATCTGCTGTGTGCACACCATATCAGAGCCTTGGAATTGCATTTGTCCAAGTTATATATTCGCTGGAAATTATAACTTAAAAATTAACACTTTTATTTTTCAATGAAAGTATTACATCTCTTACATTAAGTAAAACACAAACGATCATTTTTCGCTCTGCCTGCCAAAAGGTTTTGCAGTCCAACTAACCATTCTGAACAAAACACAACAAACAGTCAGTCACCTGTGGGAAAAGACCTCTTTCACTGCTCAAAGCACAGAACTAGTTCACAGGTACTTCAGACAGTACTCCAGCCAGAAGCAAACAACACACAGTCAGCTGTGAGCAGTGGCGTAGCTAAGGTGACTGGCACCCCCTCTTGGTTTAAAAGAGAAAGAGGGGGCAGGGGAGGGTTCAGAAACGCGAAAACGTCGCGGCGGCGCCCCCCCCCCCCCTGCACCGGCGCCCCTGGCGGGGGCCATCCCTGCCACCTGCTTGTTACGCCACTGGCTGTGAGAAAATACAGCTGAAAGCAGTTTATTGTGAGGTACTAGCTTCAATAGTCTAGCCAAGCCATTCCACAACCCATTTCCCAACCAGATGGTTAGTAGAAGAATACTGAAAAAAAAATATATATATATATATATATATATATCTGTCACTGACAGAAAAAGTAAAACAATCTTTTACTTATTACTATAAAAAACAAGTTTACTTAAAAAGAAACTAATTGAATACTACACAGTAAAAAAACAGGTTGTAAGCTAGGACTATAAAAAATAAGCATCTTTATAAATATATCACTAAAATGAAAAAGTATGCCTACAGCTTTGTTATAGTAGTAGCTTATATACAGCAATTTAAAAAGTGCATTGACCCATGATGGTGCCTTTAGTATTTAAAAAAGGATTTTTAATTTTGGGGGCACTACAAAAAAAAGATTGCAAAGACTAGCAGGCGATGAAAATGTCATTTACACCCTCTGGTTATTTGGAATTTGGCGAAGCCGACTATAAAAAAATTACTGTTTTTAAACTTGATGCGCCTCTTTGTTGTTTGTATTCACCACCAGCACTCAAGACGGCGGTCCCTAGTAGATGTTGGTATTTTAGAATTTTTTTAAATTTGGCGCAGCCAACTACACTACATATTCATTATTTATACATTCGTATCCCAACAGTCACTCTGGTTTAGTGGCTAACCTCACAGCCTAGCGATTCGTGTTCCCGGCTTCAGCGCTCAGCCGCCTCAATACTGATTTAATAACACCAGCGCTCCACACACATGCTACCTAGTTACCAGATGGCCGCTGCCAGTCGTGACGTCAACTGCAGACAGTTCCCTGCCATGCCCACCTGTAGATCTCAGCAACTACCTGTTGCTTTGTTTATGTTTTGTCTCGGAACACCCTTTCTCCCCCTACTCTGTGTATAAACATTAGGGTACATACCAAATGCATGGGTGTGCCAAACAAAACTTTATGATAGTCAGGGGTGCCCACAAGGGGGGGGTAACGACGCAGACTGCGTCATTAAAATTTAAGGGGGGGGGGGGGGTGTTAAAAGATGAGAAAAATGTATATATTATTTACATACTTATAGCTTCTAATGTTAAAATACGTTTCTGGTGCTTTGATAGTTGAAAGGGATCTTGTAAATCAAATTGGCAAACCCGCACTTTCCTCAACAAAAGCAGTTTGGCATCTGTCGGTTCAGGATGGAAATATTACCTGATATGACCAAAATTACTATCAGAAAACCAGTTTTAATTAATGCAAAATGTGACAAAATATAATACTAAAAAAGTATAATATTATAAAATCATTGAGAAAATGGCATAAAAAAATTCGGTTGAAAAGGGGGGGGGGGGGTGAGTCATAGTGTTTGGGGGGGGTGGGCACCTCTGTGATAGTGAAACTATTCTGGAATATGTTTGGTAAAGTAAAATACTGTGCTGTTACATGACTTACGATTCCACGCACAGAAAGTGACTTATTATTATTTTTAGCAACATTATAATTCTATTTAGTGTTATTTGTTTATTTCCCCGATATTAGTAGCTACTCTATGTTTATGTTTTGGTGTATCTACGTGTGCTACACTCTATGACGTAGCACGAATTTACATGGAACAGCAATAAGCTGGACAGCCTAAGTTTCACCCCCATAGATCGACATGCCCGAACAGTTCCGAAGTACTTCGCTCGATCGGGTAACTTCGGTAGTAGAAAAGCGCGGGCTATAGCTACAGCTTTAAAACGTGAACAATGATATCGTTTTTTGATCTAGCAAGAGATAAATTGCAAAATTGTACCAAAAGTGATAAAGATAACACTATTCCGGGATATATAGACAGTGAAATCGGTTATAACAATTTCTTTGATGCCTTAAAAAGTGCAGGTTACTCGTTCTCAGTTAGAAGTAGTGCAGAACAGGAGCAATTCAAAATATTAGATTTAATTTTCTATAGAAGACGAAGCAAGCAACATTAAAATGTTTATCTTGCTTGCTTCAAATCCTCAACCCTTATATCTGTCAATGAAGGAAATTAATTGAGCTTTCAGCTTGGTGACCTCTAGATCATTACAAAAAAATGAAGGGCTATAAAATGCTAATGATATGACAGAATGGATGGGTGACGTAACGTAAGAACTCTGAGAAAACCAACTAACCACTGCAATGTTTGCTATGTTCCCCACTATCAAAAGATCCATTAATGACCCTGCTGAGAATCAAACCCAGATCACTTTGGTGACAGAGAAGTGAGCACTTAAACACAGAGACCCAATGTTTGCCTCTAATGACCACATTTATAAGACCACAAACCTGATGCTTATTACCTTTTCCACCATTAATTTAATTACCTTACCTTTACAGATCGTGAGCAGCAGGTAATAACCAGTATACTGAATGAAGTCTTTGAGATTAAGGGCTTCTTATGTGTAGGAATGTTTGCAATTTTTGTAGTGAACATATTAACATATTATATTTTATTATATTTTTATTCTCCTCGCTGGTTCTGTATGTTCAACTACAGCTGATTCAGTTGTGTCTTTATATTTTTAATTATTTATTTGTTTATTTATTTCCATAGTTTTCCATGGCAAACAATGCAAAACTTCAATAGCATTTATCCAAAAATTGGAAGTAAATCATATTTTGAAGGTTTGCTATGTAACAAATCATTATGTATTTAAAAATTTATTGTAATGTTTAAATTCAAGAAAAGTTTTCTGATGAAAAAGTTTTCTGAGAAAAAAAACATTTATGGAAGCTTACTGTAACACCAAAAATGAAGTATGATGTTACTGATATCATTTGTGTTTGATATAATTAATTATTAGTGTTAAAAGTGCATTTGCAGTGCTAATTTCTGATCCCGTTCACATACAAGCATAAGTGTGATAACTAAAATGAAGTATGACGATTTAAGAGTTAAATGTTATGTTTAATCTCTTTCCCTAACTGTTTGATGAATATTTTAAGTGCAAATGTGCAGTTTGTAGTTCTTATGTTAGATCTAATTCATATTATACAGGCTAATGTGCATTGTTTTATGAAGAATAGTGTTGTAACAAACTGTCATATTAAATTGTTTTGTTCCAAAACAGAGCAATGCTCTTTGGAACATTGCAGAAAATAAAATTTTAATAATTACAAAGTCTAGCACAAATATTAATGTAAATCAGGCCTATGTGATTACAATCTTATGGCATTAAAGGTCTAGTAAGCCTACCTACATTTGTATTTTAAATAATCCAAGTTCATAAACATTTAAAGAAATTGCTGCAAATATTTCAGTTCAATGAACTGATTCAAATAATAAATTACAGGTTGAAAGATAATCTAGTAATGAAGCCAATAGTATTATTAATTAAAATCTTGTGTGTAATCTCAGAAGTCAGAGAAGTTGAACCTTCATGCAAAACCCAGAGCTGGTAGGCAATAATTTTTTTAATTTATAAATCATTTTCGGGATTTTTTTTTATCAAAGATTGATTAATTTACATTGATTGGTACCAAACATATACAAGAACTTCAGAATACAGATTTTCCTTCATATTGAAATATTGTTCTTTAAAAAAAAATTATTTTCTTTTATTGATAATACACTTTTGGAATTGGCTCTAGAATATAATAGTGAAAAATCTGTACTTGTCTATGTTTTTTTTTATGTAAGTGTATATAGTAGTGTTTTTTTTAATGGTTGTTGGCTAGTGTTATGTATGTACGTGCACTATATGCAAATGGTAGTTCTGATAGTATATGTTCATAATAACTAATATACTGATATCAGACTAGCTCAAAATTGGTCTATATTGTACATATATGAATACTTTATAAGATATGTATTGAAATATTATTTGAGTTAAGGAAAATTGTTACTGTAGAATGTAGATGATTGATTGATCATTGAAAAAAAAATTCCTTCTGACAACCATTAATAATTTTTTACTGCTTTTTATTAATCTTCATAAAAATTCACAAGTCACCATGGTTACCATCTTCCAGCCACAAAACAAATATTATCAGTAATTTTAAAATACATCAATAAATATTATCAGTGATTTTAAAATACATCAATAAATATTATCAGTGATTTTAAAATACATCAAATAAACTCTCTCGCTGCATTCATGAAATCATTGCTTATTTACATTGGCCAGCCACAGAGTAGATAAAAAAAAGCTGTTCTCCACAAGCCTGAAACAAAAAAGAAATCAAAGTTAAATGATTTATATTGTACTAAAGAGAAATGAAACTGATAAATAAATGTATCAAAGAAAAAAGTTATGCATACCAGAATGATAAATTAATTTCAAAACCATTTTAGTTAGAAATTTGATACATTCAATATTTTGGTAAATTCTCATTTATGTACTACAATTAACATTTTTCTTTGTCCTTTCAAACAGTAATTTTTTTCCAAATACTTTTTGACAAAAACTCATTGTTGTGAAAAAATATTATATGAAAAACATAATTCTATTGCTCTTGTGCCCATTATTGCAGAAAAACTAGGTATTTAACAATCCAAGTAACTACACAATTTTAGAAGTATGTTTCTCAGGGCCTCAAGTGATGTAATTGCTTGTTATTAGCTTAAGCAAATCTAGGCTTTGACTCAAGCAAAATGTTTACAAAAAGAATTAATTTCACGTAATGCATGTTACATGAGCAGTTCATTTTTTTTTTAAGTATCAAACCAAAGTCTTTGGGGAGAGTATTAGTAGGTAGGTTACCAAAATTTGTAAGATTCTATATATATCCTATATGCTCATATTTTAGTTGTATCAACAAAATGCCTACACGAGAAAAGATGTCAGCATGTTATTTTGCAGCAGTCGATGGCATTACTTCATAGTACAGTTGTGAAATCACTACAAAATGTGTCGGATGTATATTGCAATGATTTACAATTATTATCGGTAATCGCATAACTGCAGAGTTCAGAGGGTGTTAGAAAATTAAAATATACCACACATTGTTTTTTTTTTGTTTCTAATAATATTAGTTTATATTCCTACAAAGATGGATTCAGAAATTTCCTAGAGTAACAACTTTTCCACACAAACCAAATTTGATAAATAGTAATTCTTAGTACTATGTACTTCGCCAAATAAATTATTTTTAAAGTCTAGGTAAACTTACCTAAAGAATAATAGCTTACACCATTTTACAGTAGTTATAAAGAAGTAACCTTTCCCTAACCATTTTCATGATTTAACAGCACTTATGTAACTAACCTAACCAAGTATTGCAACTGTGAACTACAGTATAACCCTGTAATTGTTTTCAAGTGAGCATGCGGAAAAAAACATAAGCAGTCGATGGAAATTTAGCCATTCCAGTGTTTTTACATTTTACCAATGGACTCATTAAGAAAATATAATGTTAAAAACCATTGATCAGTACCCTTGATGCTTGAATTTGCTTAACCAATCTAACAATTATACAACTTCGTTGTGCATCAATAAAGTAAATCAATCATCAATACAGTAAACGTCTTCGATTATACTGCGCTAATTCCCAAAGATATTTTTAAAAAATTGAAATAAATTGTTTAACAGTAGTTTAATGTTAAAGCAGGTAAGTATAAACAATACAAAATTTGTAAAATCATGTGAATGGTTGGTTAGCTAAATTTAAAAAAAGGTAATTTTCTTTTGATGCTGCTTATCCATAAAAAAAATTATAAAATTTTGAAAATACCTTTTCAGACACTAAAAACCTTCCTCTATTAAAACTGTAAACAGCTTTTCTTAATTTATACATACTGGTTTTCAAGAAATCACATTTTGCACACTAGATAGCTTATGCAGTGAAGCAGCTGTCGCCATTTTTCCCTCTAATTGCATTGCAGATCCTGTGGTTTTCCATATATATAAGAATTTATATATTTTTTATTTGAATATTATAACCTAATGAAACGTAAATAATAGTTTTAAAAAAGTTACGAGTCTCTAATGTGTATCCAAACCAAAACGCCAACCCTTGACAGGGATTTTTTATAGCAGTATGGGGGCGCAAAGTGCAGATTAGTTACCTGCAATAGCATGTAACCTGACGTTATAAAAGGAATCATTTATTACAAAATGAAAATTTATTTTATATGTCAGGTTATGTGTTGTCTCACGTAAAAAATCAGAATTTTGCACCTATCAACTGCTAAAAAATATCGCTCTCAAGGACTGATGCTTTGGGTTTGGAATGCACAATAAGGAGTCACATAACTTTTTTAAAGTGTTAATTTACGTTACTGCATTGCAATATCCAAATAAAAAATATACAATTTGTGTATGAAAAACAACAGGATCTGCAACTCAATTAAAGAACAACATGGTTACAGGCCCTTTACTGCACAGGTAATGTAATGTAACCTATAAACAGTGATTTCTCAAAAACCAGTCTGAATTTAGAAAAACTTTTTTCAGAGTAAATACAGGTACATATTTAAAGTTAAAAAAAAAGTGTCCAAAGTTTATTTTGCATACAAAAAGCAGCAACGTGAGATAATAACCTAAAAAAAACACTGTAAAATGTATATTGGTTGGTTAGATAATGTTAGTAACATCCAACCGTTCAATTGATTTTACAGAATTTTTAATTGGCGCTATCCTAAGCTAACCAAATGTAAATTCCACTGTACTTAGAATCACTGTACGTATAATGTTACTAACCTAACCAATTTCACTGTATTTTTAATCCAGCTAACCCAAGGGCAGTATCTCAATATTACAGATTTGTAATAAATAATCCTAACATATCCACATGTTAAACATGATAAACTACTTGCAGTATCAAACAACCCTCATAGAGAATAATAATTTTAAACATGTCAGGAAGTAAAAAACACTTTAGGAATTTATAATTTTTCCTGCAATACCCCAAATTATATTAAGTGCACTCACCTGAATGTAATTCAGCTCTGGTAACAATCATTTAAAATATTTTTACTTAAATGTGGTTAACTGCTACACACCACCAGAAAACATTTCTTATGATTTTATACGTTGTGCGCTCATGAACATAAGATGAAATCTCCACACGCTACCTAAAATTTAAAAAAGATAAGCCTAAAGTGTACAAAAATTTATATAAGAAATGATTACTTGCCAAGAATAACACAAGCAATGTTAACTTGTAAACGGACAAAACTAATCTCCTAACAAATCAAACAGAAATAGCTCAATAACTTACCTGAAAATCTCATAATTAGTAACAAGGAAATATTTGTGTACATGTGTTTTACTCTTAAAAAAATATAAAATAACATTAGTCAACAATTTTTTGATCAATAATGCAATGTTTGTTTTGAACGTACAAATAAAAAAAACCCGAACATGTACGAACCAGCCCGAAGGGCATGTCGATCTATGGGGGTGAAACTTAGGCTGTCCCAATAAGCTAGAACCCTCTAGGACAGCCTAAGTTTCACCCCCATAGATCGACATGCCCTTCGGGCTGGTTCGTACATGTTTGGTTTTTTTTTTTTTTTTATCTGTACGTTCAAAACAAACATTGCAATATTGATCAAAAAATTGTTGACTAATGTTATTTTATATTTTTTTAAGAGTAAAACACATGTACACAAATATTTCCTTGTTACTAATTATGAGATTTTCAGGTAAGTTATTGAGCTATTTCTGTTTGATTTGTTAGGAGATTAGTTTTGTCCGTTTACAAGTTAACATTGATTGTGTTATTCTTGGCAAGTAATCATTTCTTATATAAATTTTTGTACACTATAGGCTTATCTTTTTAAATTTTAGGTAGCGTGTGGAGATTTCATCTTATGTTCATGAGCGCACAACGTATAAAATCATAAGAAATGTTTTCCGGTGGTGTGTAGCAGTTAACCGCATTTAAGTAAAAATATTTTAAAATAATTGTTACCATAGCTGAATTACATTGAGGTGAGTGCACTTAATATAATTTGGGGTATTGCAGGAAAAATTATAAATTCCTAAAGTGTTTTTTACTTCCTGACATGTTTAAAATTATTATTCTCTATGAGGGTTGTTTGATACTGCAAGTAGTTTATCATGTTTAACATGTGGATAGGTTAGGATTATTTATTACAAATCTGTAATATTGAGATACTGCCCTTGGGTTAGCTGGATTAAAAATACAGTGAAATTTGTTAGGTTAGTAACATTATACGTACAGTGATTCTAAGTACAGTGGAATTTACATTTGGTTAGCTTGGGATAGCACCAATTAAAAATTCTGTAAAATCAATTGAACGGTTGGATGTTACTAACCTAATCTAACCAACCAATATACATTTTACAGTGATTTTTTAGGTTATTATCTCACGTTGCTGCTTTTTGTATGCAAAATAAACTTTGGACACTTTTTTTTTTAACTTTAAATATGTACCTGTATTTACTCTGAAAAAATTTTTTTTCTAAATTCAGACTGGTTTTTGAGAAATCACTGTTTATAGGTTACATTACATTACCTGTGCAGTAAAGGGCCTGTCACCATGTTGTTCTTTAATTGAGTTGCAGATCTTGTTGTTTTTCATACACAAATTGTCTATTTTTTATTTGGATATTGCAATGCAGTAACGTAAATTAACACATTAAAAAAGTTATGTGACTCCTTATTGTGCATTCCAAACCCAAAGCATCAGTCCTTGAGAGCGATATTTTTTAGCAGTTTATAGGTGCAACATTCTGATTTTTTACGTGAGACAACACATAACCTGACATATAAAATAAATTTTCATTTTGTAACAAATGATTCCTTTTATACGTCAGGTTACGTGCTATTGCAGGTAACTAATCTGCGCTTTGCGCCTCCATACTGCTATAAAAAATCCCTGTCAAGGGTTGGCGTTTTGGTTTGGATACACATTAGAGACTCGTAACTTTTTTTAAAACTATTATTTACGTTTCATTAGGTTATAATATTCAAATAAAAAATATATACATTCTTATATATATGGAAAACCACAGGATCTGCTATGCAATTAGAGGGGAAAATGGTAACAGCTGCTTCACTGCATAAGCTATCTAGCGTGACCTGCAAAATGTGATTTCTTGAAAACCAGTAGGAATTAAGAAAAGCTGTTTACAGTTTTAATAGAGGAAGGTTTTTAGTGTCTGAAACGGTATTTTCAAAATTTTATAATTTAATTTATGGATAAGCAGCAACAAAAGAAAATTACTTTTTTTAAATTTAGCTAACCAACCATTCACATGATTTTACAAATTTTGTATTGTTTATACTTACCTACTTTAACATTAAACTACTGTTAAACAATTTATTTCAATTTTTTAAAAATATATTTGGGAATTAGCGCAGTATAATCGAAGACGTTTACTGTATTGATGATTGATTTACTTTATTGATGCACAACGAAGTTGTATAATTGTTGGATTGGTTAAGCAAATTCAAGCATCAAGGGTACTGATCAATGGTTTTTAACATTATATTTTCTTAATGAATCCATTGGTAAAACGTTAAAACACTGGAATGGCTAAATTTCCATCGACTGCTTATGTTTTTTTCCGCATGCTCACTTGAAAACAATTACAGGGTTATACTGTAGTTCACAGTTGCAATACTTGGTTAGGTTAGTTACATAAGTGCTGTTAAATCATGAAAATGGTTAGGGAAAGGTAACTTCTTCATAACTACTGTAAAATGGTGTAAGCAATTATTCTTTAGGTAAGTTTACCTAGACTTTAAAAATAATTTATTTGGCGAAGTACATAGTACTAAGAATTACTATTTATCAAATTTGGTTTGTGTGGAAAAGTTGTTACTCTAGGAAATTTCTGAATCCATCTTTGTAGGAATATAAACTAATATTATTAGAAACAAAAAAAGAACAATGTGTGGTATATTTTAATTTTCTAACACCCTCTGAATTCTGCAGTTATGCGATTACCGATAATAATTGTAAATCATTGCAATATACATCAGACACATTTTGTAGTGATTTCACAACTGTACTATGAAGTAATGCCATCGACTGCTGCAAAATAACATGCTGACATCTATTCTTGTGTAGGCATTTTGTTGATACGACTAAAATATGAACATATAGGATATATATAGAATCTTACAAATTTTGGTAACCTACCTACTAATACTCTCCCCAAAGACTTTGGTTAGATACTTAAAAAAAAAAAAAAAAAAAAAATTAACTGCTTATGTGTCATGCATTACGTGAAATTAATTCAACTTGTAAACATTTTGCTTGAGTCAAAGCCTAGATTTGCTTAAGCTAATAACAAGCAATTACATCACTTGAGGCCCTGAGAAACATACTTCTAAAATTGTGTAGTTACTTGGATTGTTAAATACCTAGTTTTTCTGCAATAATGGGCACAAGAGCAATAGAATTATGTTTTTCATATAATTTTTTTTTCACATAAATGAGTTTTTGTCAAAAAGTATTTGGAAAAAATATCTATTTGAAAGGACAAAGAAAAATGTTAATTGTAGTACATAAATGAGAATTTACCAAAATATTTAATGTATCAAATTTCTAACTAAAATGGTTTTGAAATTAATTTATCATTCTGGTATGCATAACTTTTTTCTTTGATACATTTATTTATCAGTTTCATTTCTCTTTAGTACAATATAAATCATTTAACTTTGATTTCTTTTTTGTTTCAGGCTTGTGGAGAACAGCTTTTTTTTATCTACTCTTTGGCTGGCCAATGTAAATAAGCAATGATTTCGTGAATGCAGCGAGAGAGTTTATTTGATGTATTTTAAAATCACTGATAATATTTATTGATGTATTTTAAAATCACTGATAATATTTGTTTTGTGGCTGGAAGATGGTAACCATGGTGACTTGTGAATTTTTATGAAGATTAATAAAAAGCAGTAAAAATTATTAATGGTTGTCAGAAGGAATTTTTTTTTCAATAATCAATCAAACATCTACACTCTACAGTAACAATTTTCCTTAACTCAAATCATATTTCAATACATATCTTATAAAGTATTCATATATGTACAATACAGACCAATTTTGAGCTAGTCTGATATCAGTATATTAGTTATTATGAACATATACTATCAGAACTACCATTTGCATATAGTGCACATACATACATAACACTAGCCAACAACCATTAAAAAAAAACACTACTATATACACTTACATAAAAAACAAACAAATCATAGACAAGTACAGATTACGTATTCACTATTATATTCTAGAGCCAATTCCAATAAGTGTATTATCAATAAAAGAAAATAATTTTTTTTAAATAGCATTATTTCAATATGAAGGAAAATCTGTATTCTGAAGTTCTTGTATATGTTTGGTATCAATCAATGTAAATTAATCAATCTTTGATAAAAAAAAAATCTGAACATGATTAATAAATTAAAAAAATTATTGCCTACCAGCTCTGGGTTTTGCATGAAGGTTCAACTTCTCTGACTTCTGAGATTACAGTCAAGATTTTAATTAATAATACTATTGGCTTCATTACTAGATTATCTTTCAACCTATAATTTTTTATTTGAATCAGTTCATTGAACTGAAATATTTGCAGCAATTTCTTTAAATGTTTATGAACTTGGATTATTTAAAATACAAATGTAGGTAGGCTTACTAGACCTTTAATGCCATAAGATTGTAATCACATAGGCCTAATTTCACATTTACAACTTAAGTCTTGGAGCTGATCTACATTAATATTTGTGCTAGACTTTGTAATTCTTAAAATTTTATTTTCTGCAATGTTCCAAAGAGCATTGCTCTATTTTGGAACAAAACAATTTAATCTGACAGTTTGTTACAACACTATTCTTCATAAAACAATGCACGTTAGCCTGTATAATATGAATTAGATCTAACATAAGAACGACAAACTGCACATTTGCACTTAAAATATTCATCAAACAGTTAGGGAAAGAGATTAAACATAACATTTAACTCTTAAATCGTCATACTTCATTTTAGTTATCACACTTATGCCTGTATGTGAACGGGATCAGAAATTAGCACTGCAAATGCACTTTTAACACTAATAATTAATTATATCAAACACAAATGATATCAGTAACATCATACTTCATTTTTGGTGTTACAGTAAGCTTCCATAAATGTTTCTTTTTCTCAGAACATACATCAGAAAACTTTTCTTGAATTTAAAAATTACAATAAATTTTTAAATACCTAATGATTTGTTAGATAGCAAACCTTCAAAATATGATTTACTTCCAATTTTTGGATTAACGGCATTGAAGTTTTGTATTGTTTGCCATGGAAAACAATGGAAATAAATAAACAAATAAATAATTAAAAATATAAAGACACAACTGAATCAGCTGTAGTTGAACATACAGAACCAGCGAGGAGAATAAAAATATAATAAAATATAATATGTTATTATGTTCACTAAAGGTATGCAATGGATGGAGGATGCCCTACATTAATAATAATTAGTAACAGAGAACAAAGCAAATTTGTAGAGAAGAGACTTTTAACAGTAGTAGAATAATAAAATTCTGAAAAGGGCTGTTTCAAAAATTGCAAACATTCCTACACATAAGAAGCCCTTAATCTCAAAGACTTCATTCAGTATACTGGTTATTACCTGCTGCTCACGATCTGTAAAGGTAAGGTAATTAAATTAATGGTGGAAAAGGTAATAAGCATTAGGTTTGTGGTCTTATAAATGTGGTCATTAGAGGCAAACATTGGGTCTCTGTGTTTAAGTGCTCACTTCTCTGTCACCAAAGTGATCTGGGTTTGATTCTCAGCAGGGTCATTAATGGATCTTTTGATAGTGGGGAACATAGCAAACATTGCAGTGGTTAGTTGGTTTTCTCAGAGTTCTTACGTTACTTCACCCACCCATTCTGTCATATCATTAGCATTTTATAGCCCTTCATTTTTTTGTAATGATCTAGAGGTCACCAAGCTGAAAGCTCAATTAATTTCCTTCATTGACAGATATAAGGGTTGAGGATTTGAAGCAAGCAAGATAAACATTTTAATGTTGCTTGCTTCGTCTTCTACAGAAAATTGAATCTAATATTTTGAATTGCTCCTGTGCTGCACTACTTCTGACTGAGAACGAGTAACCAGCACTTTTTAAGGCATCAAAGAAATTGTTATAACCGATTTCACTGTCTACATATCCCGGAATAGTGTTATCTTTATCACTTTTGGTACAATTTTGCAATTTATCTCTTGCTAGATCAAAAAAACGATATCATTGTTCACGTTCAAAAGCTGTAGCTATAGCCCGCGCTTTTCTACTACCGAAGTTACCCGATCGAGCGACGTACTTCGGAACTGTTCGTGCATGTCGATCTATGGGGGTGAAACTTAGGCTGTCCGAACCCTCTAGGGTACAATATTGACTTTAACGGCATAAGATATTTTCTTCACGTAATTTGTATAACATTGTGTTCATTGTTAGAAATTATCATTTTAAATTTAACGTATTTTTGTATCATCATACATATTGTTGAAAGTCAGTTGTTAATTTTAATGTGGAAAATTACGTTAACTTTTTATTGTTTCGGCCAATGGGAGGCCAGGTTACAAAAGTTGATAGTTTTAGAACTTTTAAATAGAAAAGGAGAGTTATGTAATGTGGCGGCACATTGAAACGCAAGGGGCGTAATCCCTTTAATATTCATCCATATTTCTAGCTACAATAGGCCATCCGAGTGTATGGATGTGTTAAATCTGCGTAATATTAAATGTATGTATTAATGAAAGGGCATATCTGGAAAGATATGGTAGGAGTGCATATATAACGTGAGTAAAACTGGTCCAATTTCGCATCGTACGAGACATTGTTATTAGCCAAATGTGCTTGTATTTTCTCTACATCTGAAACTATTATAAAATTTGAGAACAGATTAACATCAACTTATATTGCAATCCACTTAATCGTCATGCATACAAGTTACAGTCAATACCTAGAGGTGATACGAGAATGGAATTTCATGTTTTCTATCGACACAATAGAGCTAAGCCGAGGTAGGTACAATTTCATAAATTAAATATTTAAATAATAAACCATATTTTATCAGTTTTCTACGATTTATGAGTGTGAGAACATGCACCATTATAAATTGAACTGTATGAATTATTGTTAGTGACACATGTGTGACCTATTTCCTGCTTGTTTTAAGTACCGTCAAACGGGGTGAAATTGTGCCATAGGGGGCGAAATTGTTCAAAATCGTATTTCTTAATGTCCCTGGATTCGTTTTAGTTTTACGACGACTCTATGACAGACAATTGATGCTCCTATGGATACTTTACTATTGTACATATCTTTGGAAATTATGTTTCCCGCATTTTCTAAGTAGTGACTATTTGTTTATTGTGAGGTTGAATAGCATTTGCAGGTTATGTTGGACACTTTGTTCTGGAACACATTACTAAAGTGGTTGAAACAAAACTTTGTAAGTACCAATTTGTTGTGCATTTCATTGTGATTAATTTGATCTGATGTATAGTAAGATAGGAAAAAAATATTTTTATGAATTAATTTTTTTTGTTTTGCACAACTATTATTGGGGCGACTTTGTGCCAATTATTTCGGCACAAAGTCACCCCTTTGTTTGTAGTATTTACAAGAAAAACATGATGAGAACAATCGACGCCATCTTGGATCAACATAAAAACAATCTAGCCTAAATATCAAAGTTAAAGCAACAATTATCTAATTATAATTCACACCAACAATAATAAATTATTTAAAAAAAAACTGCTAGCTCAATTTTTTTTCATAATTACCATTCCGAAAGAACACATTGCAGAATTACTTTTATTAAAACGAGAGTGATGCATGTTGGTATTTTTGTTTGTTCATTTTAGGTTCATTAACAATGGTGCGGCACTATGTGAGAAAACGTGGAAGTCGTCCATATAAAAATTATTCAGAAAAAAATCTTGAAAAAGCTTTGAATGAGGTTCGTGCAAAGAAGATTTCTGTTCGTGCAGCTGCTGAAAAGTAAGTTACCAAAAATTTTGTAACTTCTTTACACTTTTTCTGTGCAATAATAGTTCCTGTATCTATACTGATGCTTGGTAAATATTGTTACAGATATGGCATTCACAGAAACACACTTTCTGGAAAAATCCATGGTAAACATCCAAATGCTTCAGGTGGGCAGACAACATTTTCCAGCGATGAAGAAGGCTTGTTTGCTAAGTACATTATTGCTATGTCAACTTATGGGTTCCCACTGACTGCATTTGATTTGCAAATGACTGTAAAGAACTACCTTGACAAATGTGGTAGACATGTAAAGAAGTTTAAAAACAATGTCCCAGGGAAGGATTGGGTAGAATCATTTCTCAAAAGGCACAAACAAGATTTAAGTACAAGACTTGCAAGAAATATCAGTCATGCTAGGGCTCGTTCTAATGAAGGGACCATCAATAATTTTTTTGATAATTTTTCGAAAGAGGTGGAAGGAGTTCCACATTCTAATATATGGAACTTCGACGAAAGTAATTTGGTAGACGATCCGGGCAGTAATAAAGTTATAGTTAAGAAAGGTACAAAGTACCCTGAAAAAATTAGAAATGCTACGAAAGCATGTACCACTATAATGTTATGTGGAAATGCTGAAGGGATTCTTGCCCCCATTTACATTAATTACAAAGCTGAGAATCCGTGGCAGACTTGGACAGAGGGGGGACCAGACGGGGCTCATTACAATAGAACCAGATCAGGATGGTTCGATGCTGTGTGTTTTGAGGACTGGTTCACAAAACTTATGCTCCCAATTCTTAAACAGCAACCAGGAAAGAAAATTATAATGGGAGATAATTTGAGTGCCCAATTGAATATGGAAGTTCTAAATCTCTGTGAGAAATACAATATTTTGTTCATTTTGATGTAGCATACTTTCGCTCCATGAAAGGTGAGTGGCAAAAGATTCTGAGTGAGTGGAAAGAGACATCCTATGGAAGCAGATGTGCTACTATACCAAAAGATCAGTTTCCACGTCTTTTGAAGACCTTATTGGATAACCTTGCAGTAAGAGGACAACAAAATTTGAAGTCAGACTTTAAGAAATGTGGGCTTGTGCCACTAGACAGAAATAAAGTTCTAGCAAAACTGTGTGACAGTGTAATGAAAGAATTTACAGATGCTGATAACTCTCCAACCTTAAGGATCAGTGATAGTTTTTTAGAGGAACTGAAGAAAAGAAGGCACGAAGAAGTGAAAACACATGGGAAAACAAGAAGGCGGAAATTAACTGTACCACCAGGAAAAAAGTGTTTGTGCAAATGATTTGTCAAGCAATGCACATGAAAATGAGCCGAGTACAAGTCAACCGAAAACAGGTCGTAAAAATCAGAAACAGAAAACCAGAGATCAACAAGACACCAGTAGCAGTGATATAGAAGATGATGTGCAATATGATGATACTGATGCCAGTGTAGAAGATCTTATTGAGTCAGACTCTGAATCTAATGATTCAAATGGACGTGTGGTAGTTACAGACACATTGGCATCAAGTGTGTGTGATTCTCTGTCGAAAGATCTTAGTATTGGGGACTTTGTAGCATTTCTTTATGATGAAATAGTTTATCCTGGGACAGTTACAGCGATTGACGAATCAGATGTCAGAATAAGTGCTATGAGCAGGACTGGTAAATACTGGAAGTGGCCTGAAAAAAAAGATGAAATCTGGTATAAGAAAACAGCTGTTATCAAGATGCTTCCTCACCCAAAACAATTATCACGAAGGGAGCTGTACTTGGTGGATCTAAAAAAATGAATTGTTTATGCTTACCTATGTAAATGTTATTTTGTTGCCTACTGTATGTACACAAGTAATTAGTAGAGGCACCTGTATTTCGCAATTTTTTTTTTCATGTCAAGGTATTTCACAAAATACTGTAGCTTTTCTCCTGTGTTTATTGGCTGAGGTCGGTGAGAGGTGTCGTCCCGCTCTTGACGGGGCCAATGAGAATGTGGTCACCGTACTGCTGCACCCTCACAATATTTGCCATGACTCATAAAAAAAGCTACAGTGTTTTGTGAAATACCTTACATGAAAAAAAAAAAAATCGCGAAATACAGGTGCCTCTAGTAATTAGAAACCGGTATATGGTATCATTTCCAAGTAGGTAAAGAAATGTGATTTGGTAAACCTATGTTAATTTTGTGAAAATTATCCTTGTAAAGTCGTGCTAGGCACTAGTATTTTATGTGTAACAGGTTTCTTTTGCAGTAGTAATAGCTTTGTATACCGTATTTGTTAATTGGCAAACATAATTTCAATATATGTATGTTTTATCAAAAGTTGTGTTACCCAATATTTTGTCCTTTTGAATAAGTATACAAAAAGCTATTAGAATGTAAATTTACAGCATTATTTACGTTTATTTATATTATGCACTTGAAATGTGGAACAAAGTGACGCTTTAATGGGGCGAGTTTATGCCAGAATAATTTTCTTAGGGAAATTACACTGAAATAACACTTGGCATAAACTCGCCCCTATGGAGGGGTGAGATTGTGCCATGAATTTTCTCACATTTAAGCCTTTATGGAAATAGGTATTGATGTTCCTTGAATATCTAATAAAAGTTGAAGAATGTGCCTACCTAACACAGTATTTCACTAACGAGACAATTCAATAGTTTTAGAATTATTCTAACAAATACACAAAAAGTGGCAAAATTTCACCCCGTTTGACGGTACATAATTTATACCACCTGCCAAACCAGAATTTTAAATATTATTATTTTATTAAAGACTTTCTTTTAATGACATTTTATTTTATTATTTATAAGTCTTGCGCTTTTCATACCTATAATCTTTGTCTTTCGTTTAACCTACATAATGAATTCGAGGTAATATTTTTTATTGTTGTTTTCATTTGTTTTTCTTGTAACAAAGTGTATATGTTTTATGTGTGTCACCACGTCCACCAGGTGTATATGCATAAAGTAAAACTGGGTCACATACTCAATACACTGACTCCACATAACTAATAAAGTAGTGGCTATAATAAAGACCACTACAGAGAGTGGCTTTAGTACAATAGTCATAGTGACAAGTAATCCCATCACATGTTTGATAATGCTCTGTTTCCTCCTAGATTCAAATTGTCCTGATAGCTTATTGGTAGAAGATGCAGATGTAAACCTGAAGGGACAGGGTTTAAATCTCACCACTGGGAAATATATATAAATTTTTTACATTTTTATTAACATTATAATATATTATATGATAATAATAATAATAATGTTGATTAAGCTCAATACGTTTAAGGTTTGTTGATAGGAAATATTTACATTATTATAATTGTTTGAGTAAAAACAAATTTACCAACATATACTTAGTGTTATAACATATTTTAAAAGGTTTGAGGTCAATATTTTAGTAATGCCATGGAAGTATAAATGTATTAACTGTTTAGTAAATTTTAACAAGATGGGCAGTATTTAAAAAAATTCATTGTTGAATCTATTGGACTGCTGATTTTATTTCTAAAAATACCTGAAAGATAACGCCACATTCGTAATGCTTCAGCGAACCAACAAAATGATAAATATCTCTGACGCCATGTTCGTCCCAAAACAATTTTCCTGGCTAATAAATTGTATGTTTATTAATAGTTGCTATTATCTTTTCTAGTGATTATTCAAGTTTACAAAATGTATTCCAGGATAGTTTCACTGCCATAAAGTTTACTTTGGCACACCAACATGCTTAGCACATGCCCCGATATTCACACAACATGCACATATGCATGTTGCCACACGTGATTTCACCATCTTGACAACTGCAACTCCTGGCTACAGCAGTACTGGAAGTCTTGCTCACAATTTCTCTCCCGCCGTCTCAACCACACGTCAAGGAAACAGTGTGTGGTGGAGGTTTTATTTGGGTAATTAGGGCGAATTTTGCACACACATTCCAATTTAAATAAGTTGTCCCCAGTTAAAGATTACAAGAATCCCCAACCCACTAAACTTCATTCATCACCATAATAAACTCCATTCTCATATTTTTAGGTCGTAACAACATTAAGTTCCAAACATTTAATATTACATACTAAAATAAAAAGTGCTCTGGTAAGACAATATTGCTTCTGTGATAAAAGTGTTTTTTCCTGAACATAATTTAGTAGCACTTGTATGTTGTTGAAACTCAAGACAGTAGTAATCAACAGAAAAAAATGTACGAAAAGACAGCATGGTATAAATAACACAGCATACCAAAAGGCACAACTAAAATTGCATCAGCTGCCAAGGATAAAAACAGCTAACCGCATTTACCCGTGTATGGGTCAAAAATTTTATGCAGACATTTTGTTTAGTAAATTGTGCTGCGACCCAAAAGCGAAAATTTCCATTTTGGGTAAAAAAAAATTAAAATAGTATTGTTGTGGTTGACTATGTGCTTACATAACTAGCCTGTGTTGGTTTTTCATAAATATGAGTAAATATACATTGTTTCTTAAAACATCTCGGCAGTGAGTGTAAGGCATCATGACAGGTAAACCAGCCAGAGCGAGGGGAAGAGGGGAAGAGAGTGCATGTGCGTGTGGCCGCGCAGCAGTGTTTATGGCTCTCCCGCCCTCTCGTCATTGTGACCTGGCGCCGTGCACAATTATCACGTCTACCTCAACAGGGTTTTGTAACACAATTGTGTCCAAACATTGTTTTTGTGGGAGATATCCTATGCTTTCTACTGCAACATTTCATTCCTGACAAAACTGCTGTAAAGAGTGTGCTTAATTTTATTGAAGAAACTGACAAAAAAAAATTGACAAAAATACCCTGTGGTCTTTTCTCTCTTGGAGAAGATGGGACGGGCATTCTTTTCCTTAGTATTTTTTGTTAGTGCTATGGTGAAGGGGGGAGGAAGGGCCATAAGGGATGAAGAGGGGAAAGACGAAGGACATAAGTGCTGTTTCTTACTCGGCAGTAAGCTGAGACACGGGCCATAAAGACGTCACTTATATTCTACTGAAGACCGGTATATGGTGTGACTTAGATGGTGCAAATGTTTAAGATTTTTTTACCCAAAATTATGGATGCGACTCATACGAATAAATACAGCACAATGACAAAAATAAAATAAACGTAAACAAAATTTTCACCAGTATTTTTGTTAATTGAGCACTATTTAAAACAAGTGCCTAGCTTTAAATTCTTCATAGAGAACCTTTCAATCACAGTTAACTGAATCACAGTTAACTGCATGTTGAAATATGTTCCTACTTGTCCATACTATTTTTATTACTATTCACTATCAGGAAATAACTTTGATAGTGGTTGTAGATCAAATATAACTAAAAACTAAGAGTAATAGTAAAATCTTAATACATATGTGCTTATCTTAGGGTAGTCCTAAACAAAATAATTAATCTCCTCGTTTATTGCATAATTGTCACACCTATATTTTTGGCCATCAAAATTGGGATAAAAAACTTCTCGCGTAAACGTCGAATGAGTTTTTTGGTCCTGCTATTAGATGCCGAGCGCTTTGTGTAGGTATATTTTCTGTATAAAACAATGTATTTTATAGTATAAATCTAATATTTATTCGGAAATTACAACTTATTTAATTAACGGAAATGCGAAGTTTTCCGAAGTGTAAATTTTCTTTTAAAGACATTTTTAAACGTTATTTCCTTTATCTGATCGCCTACGTCGCCGCGGTGTACCGCTTATGAACATGTAGCCAGCGCTAGTTGGCATCATTTGTGTTTGGTTATGTTGCTTCCCGTATAGAGCGCACACACATAGTCGAATATCGATATCTCGCCGATTGCATGCAACACGCGCTCTCTGTCATCTGCCGAGTTAACTACATTTGATGGTCTGCATTCTTTCGTGGTAAATGTGTACTACGCAGATAGTTACGCGTTATTTCACGTCACAGATTCAAGTGGCTTGCGTTCGAGTTACAGTTTGGTTTTTTTATTTAAAGTTGAAGGAAGGTTTTTGTTTAATGAATTATTAATATAAATTGTTTGGCGTGCTCTTGTGTACTCTACCTTTTTTTTAAAATATACATAAGTACTTTCCATGAACGGGTTTTTTTTTAAGAATAACTTTACCTAAAAAAAAAAAAAATTCCCACATAATTGTCGCACCCCTACTTTTCAAACTTGATTATAGAATAAAATGTGCGACGATTATGCGAGAAAACACGGTAAGCTGTTTGATGAAAAAAAAAAATTATTTCACCATCCATTAGTCTAGTTTCTTCCTTAGTAAAGATTGCAGGCTTTTGCGGCTACTGTCTGGAGTTGTAACCGCATCGAAGGCGAAGCAATTACCTACTGTTCCCTGATGATGGTGACTGCAAGTCGACCGAAACGTCAGTGATATCTTCACCTTCGACGCGGCTACAACCCAGAAGCCAAGCAACTCTAGTTTCTTCCATGTTCAACTTATTTTTTAGTTTTATTTCGCAATAAAGCCTTCAATCTTTCCTTTAACAAATCAAGGTAATTTTTTTTTGGTTGTGTCTTCTTTTATTATTTATTATTACCTGTGATGAAAATCTTCAGATGTAAAAGTAAAAATAGAAAAATGTCAAGAGAGAGAAAAAATTGAGCTAGACTTTCTCCCACTCCAACTAACCCCCAGCAAACCAAAGTGTTATCTTACCCAATGTCACTTTTCTCACATCCGCTGCATGACAAAAAGTTTTACTACAAAATTGTTTTCAACTCGCGAGACAACAGATAACTCGCAGGCTTCTGAAAGATATCCCTGGTCGCGTGGCCACCACGTGTAGACTTAATACATTATGTTTTGTTTTTAAAATGAAGGTAGGGTTTTGTGCCTAAAGTAAAGGAAAACATACTGAAAACTGCTAAGAAATATATGTATTCAAACAAACTAATTGCACACAATATAAAAAATTCATTGTTAGTTAAAGACATGAAGACAGTTAGTCCGCCTCTTGTAACACAGCACTGTTAGCACCATGCTTCGCTCGGTGGGGGGACGTTCACATCTTGGCCTTGAAGTACTGCTCCACGTCTACGTACACTGGTCCACCGTAGAAATCTGTCATGTTGATGTCATCAATTTTCAGCTTCATGAAGAAGAATGAGTGATCTACAACACACAACACAAATATAGGACATGCATCGATTGTTTGTGACCACGTTACTAGTAATACAAAAGAGAGTATGATAGTATTCAATAAATCAAACATGGAACAATAAAGCATGAATGTTACACTAGAGCAGCGAATATCAGTAGATCAGCAACATTTTTAGTTGGTCTAACTTAAAAACATTATTTTCTATTAATCTACACAAATTAAGAATATGTTCATTAAATAAATACCACCATCCCTTACCCATCTGAAAACAAAATATTAACCTTACATTTCTTGCAGCTGTAAGACTAAATAAATTAAACCTTAAATTTTTGGAAGAAAAAATGCATTAAAATCAGAGGCGAGATTTTCAATACTTCAATACTATGTATAATCAATAGTATCAAGTGTTGACATAAACATCCAGATGCTTGGAGAATGAACATGTATTTCCCTGACCTACCTAGTAGCTACCAGCTACTGTCGAGTCTGAACGGCCATTCAGACTTGCTATCACAAGAAGTTGGCTTCATCCCAAAATAATTAAGAATTATTTTATTCAATAAAATGATGTTAATATTGTGACACTTAACAAAATAGTTGTTTTTATTCAGTGTAATCATGTTATATTTTTTAAGGTACATACAAATTTTTTTATTAAATTTTGAATGCATAATTAACACTAATGTTTGTTTTACTGAACACAGGTAGGTATGACGGGTCTCCAGGCCGACATCTCGGGAGGCTGGGGCTCTCGCCCGGAGGGGACTTGCATCCCAGCCGTGGTCAGGAGCCAGGAGAACAGGACGAGCCTTGCTGAACTAACGAGGGACTGCTGTATCATCAGAGCGCGGCACTGGGAATACCGACGCACGCTGGTCAGGGAAAGTTTCAGTGAGACGGTACAGTCAAAAAAAAAAGGAAAAGAAATTAGTTTGATAAATCAGATAAAATAAAAAATATAAAAAAATTAGATAAAACCAAAAAATTGTGCTGATTTCGGGCACAAGGGTAACAAGTACCGAGCATCAAAATTATGACATCATTCCACCTCCAATTAAAACCTACATAGTTGTATTTAACACTGTAAGAACTTGCTAAGATTATTTGTCACATAATTTTCATTCTTAAAATAAACCGTGATTGGTTCATGTTCATACCAGTTGCCACAAATCCAAATCTCAAACTTGATTCTTAAATGAGCTCCCAAATCCAAATATACATCAACATTTCAAGAGTCAAAAATAAAAAAGAAATATGAGTAAAAACACATATATTTAAGGTTCGAAGAAATATTCAAACAATAAAGTTGTTATTTTAAAATAAAAAAGGATTTTAACATTTTTAGGATAAAAAACATTTTACTTTGTATCACAGACGTTCCCAGCAAAGATAACAAACACTCCCGGGGTGCTGTAGCTGATGGTAGCTTCTATATAGATGTTACTTCGGTACACAGGCGCTAGGTTTGGGTTCCTGAAATTCCCGTCCTACAATATGAACATTTCAACTGTTTTCCCTCGACTGCTGAAGGTGTGCTGGCGTGGCAGGACTCACTGGAGGGCCAGCCCTTCATGCGCGGGTGGCGACTGAACAGGGCCTGCCGCGCGAAGTCCCACTCCCGCGTGCCGTTCTGCAGGCGCTGCATGCGGCCGGTCAGCACGATCTGGGCGCACGGCGGGTCCTGCTGGTCCAGGCCGTGCTGTTGGCAGTACTGGCCCTCGGCCAGCGTCATCGTCAGCGAGCAGCGCGAGTCGTTCTGCAAGCCGCCAACCCCCCGCTCCCAATCCAGCTCTCAACCACCAACTATTCAATTATGTACATGAAATACAAACATTTTAACTAACATCAGGTGTTTCTTCATAGTACTTATTAGTTGGTGAGGTTGTTAGCTACATTTGATTTGATTTCACAGCATTTTAAATGTAGCTAACCAACACCAACCAACCCATTTCACAATATCACTGTATTATATTTAAACCTAACTTAATCTCTTAATCATCAAGTACTTTAAGTATCACTATGCCCTCTAACAGAATGATAGGAAAACAGAAACATGGCTTTTCTTCAGATTTAGTGATTTTCTTATTTTGTAAACAGTTTTGGGCTTTAGAAACAATCTCAAAAAACTATACAAATATATATATAAATTTAATAAATTCAACCAAAAAACTAAAATAACTTAGTATTGAATAATTAAGACATGTGGTAGGTACTAAACAATACAGTACACCAACTATTTAATATCATTTTGCATAAACAGGGCTGAACCTGCACAATGTGTACATGTCTAGATGATGTACTAACAACTAAAATAAATGAAAACACAGGGTCAGGGAAAAACATACGTTAAACACATTGCAAAGTTTCTTCACATACTTACCATTTAAAATTATTTTTTGGTCTAACCTACAAAATTTCTGAAACATTAAGGGCGGTAATCCAAAATGTTAGGGTAAGGTAGCGAGTACCGTGTTTTCTCGTATAATAGTCGCACATTTTATTCTAAAATCAAATTTGATAAGTAGGGGTGTGACGAATATGCGGGAAAAAAAATTTTTGTTAGGTAAAGTTATTCATAAAAACAAAACCTGTTCATGGAAAGAACGTTTATTTAAAAAAAAGGTGGAGTATACAAGAGCACTCCAAACAATCTATATTAATAATTCCTTAAAGAAAACCCTTTCTTCAACTTTAAATAGAAAAAGAAAAACCAAAACTCTAACGCGAACGCAAGCCACTTGAATCTGACGTGAACTAACGTGTCGTACTACATACTTGCCACGAAAGAATGCGGGCTATCAAATGTAGTTAACTCGGCACTTGACAGAGAGCGCGCGTTGCATCCAATCAACGAGATATCAATATTCGACTACGTGTGCGCGCTCTATATGAGAAGCAACATAACCAAACATGAATGATGCGCTGGCTACATTTTTATAAGCAGTACGGCGCGGTAACGCAGACAATCAGATAAAGGAAATACCGTTTAAAAACGTCTTTATAAGAAAATTCACACGTCAAACAACTTCGTATTTTTCCGTTAATTTATTAAGTAAGTGGTAATGACCGAATAAATATTAGATTTCTACTTTAAAATACATTGTTTTATACCAAAAGATATCTACACAAAGCGCTCGGCATCTACTAGCGGGACCAAAAACATAATGCGACGTTTACGCGAGAAGTTTTCTTATCCCAATTTTGACAGCCTAAAATATGGTTGTGATTATTACGCGCGTGCGACCATTATGCTATAAAACACGGTAAGTTAACTCACTGTGGCACGTGTTTGAACCGAATCCCAGTAAGAGAACAAATCAGCAGCCCTGAGCGAGGCTGAGACAGTTGCACATCGCGGAACGAGCTTGCGTCCAGTAATACATTTTTTGAAACTGAAAATATATTTCATGGCAAAGTTTATATAAAATGAATTATTTATGTATAAACGCTGATACATACTATCATTACTATTGTTTAAATTTTTTATTTTTATATTAAGTAAAAACTAAGGGTCATGGCTTACCTTATATGAAATAACCAAACAACGGACAGGGATATAGCAAATACTTAAAAAAATAATATTTAACTTATTTTACACACATCATGGTGTTCATAATTCAGTAATATGTTTTATTAAAAAGTTCCTGGAATACCGGCCTAAGTGTAAACAAATGAGGAGATAAGTTATTTTTCACATATGTTTGGACATTTAGATGGAAACAAAGTTTTTCTCCACCTGTTACTATTTATGTGTGTAAATAATATTTTTCCAGCAGACACGAGAGCGGGAGAGAGCGGGAGAGAACGGGAGAGAACGGGAGAGCACGGGAGAGCACGGGAGAGAGCGGGAGTGAGCGAAAGAGAGCGGGAGTGAGCGGAAGAGCGCGGGAGAGAGGAGAGAGCGGGAGAAAGCGGGAGAGAGCAGGAGTGAGCGAGGGAGAGAGCGGGAGAGTGCGGGAGAGAGCGGGAGAGAGCGGGAGAGAGCGAGGGAGAGTGCGGGAGAGCACGGGAGAGAGCGGGAGAGAGCAGGAGAGCGCGGGAGAGAGCAGGAGAGAGCGGGAGAGCACGGGCGAGAGCGGGAGTGAGCGGAAGAGAGCGGGAGAAAGCGGGAGAGCGCGGGAGAGAGGAGGAGAGAGCAGGAGAAAGCGGGAGAGCAGGAGTGATCGAGGGAGAGTGCGGGAGAGAACGGGAGAGAGCGGGAGAGAACGGGAGAGAGCGGGAGAGAACGGGAGAGAGCGGGAGAGAACGGGAGAGAGCGGGAGAGAACGGGAGAGAGCGGGAGAGAGCGGGAGAGAGCGAGGGAGAGCACGGGAGAGAGCGGAAGAGAGCGGGAGAAAGCGGGAGAGCGCGGGAGAGAGGAGGAGAGAGCGGGAGAGCGCGGGAGAGAGGAGGAGAGAGCGGGAGAAAGCGGGAGAGAGCAGGAGTGATCGAGGGAGAGTGCGGGAGAGAGCGGGAGAGTGCGGGAGAGAACGGGAGAGAGCGGGAGAGTGCGGGAGAGAACGGGAGAGAGCGGGAGAGAGCGAGGGAGAGCACGGGAGAGAGCGGAAGAGAGCGGGAGAAAGCGGGAGAGCGCGGGAGAGAGGAGGAGAGAGCGGGAGAGCGCGGGAGAGAGGAGGAGAGAGCGGGAGAAAGCGGGAGAGAGCAGGAGTGATCGAGGGAGAGTGCGGGAGAGAGCGGGAGAGTGCGGGAGAGAACGGGAGAGAGCGGGAGAGTGCGGGAGAGAACGGGAGAGAGCGGGAGAGCGCGGGAGAGAGGAGGAGAGAGCGGGAGAGAGCGGGAGAGAGCAGGAGAGCGCGGGAGAGCACGGGAGAGAGCGGAAGAGAGCGGGAGAGAGCGGGAGAGAGCGGGAGTGAGCGGGAGAGCGCGGGAGAGAGGAGGAGAGAGCGGGAGAAAGCGGGAGAGAGCAGGAGTGATCGAGGGAGAGTGCGGGAGAGAACGGGAGAGAGCGGGAGAGTGCGGGAGAGAGCGGGAGAGAGCGAGGGAGAGCACGGGAGAGAGCGGAAGAGAGCGGGAGAAAGCGGGAGAGAGAAGGAGAGAGCGGGAGAGAGCGGGAGAGCACGGGCGAGAGCAGGACAGAGCAGGAGAGAGCGGGAGAGCAGGCTCGGACGCTCACTCTGAGGTCCTGGACGGACAGCTCCAGGTCCGTCACGTATAGGTACGGAGTGCCCGTCGACTGCTCCCGCGGGCCATCGCTGATGGAGAAGATGGCGCCCACCGGGTAGCCCTGGGTTTCCTTCTGGAACGACACGTACGACAGCGCGGCCCAGTCTGGAACAACAGCGCACCGCCGGTTGCAACTGAGCACAGCTCCTTGTCCACTGATACCCCATTTCACACTATCTTCCTGTACACGACAATAATTGAAAATATCTTGTAACTTTATGCTTTTGAATGGTGTTTGCAATGGTGAAAACTGATTTAAGATGTATTTTTGTACATACGCAATTGCTGATTTTACTTTATGTCATAAGAAACCTCAATAACATACATGAAAGATATTTAAACACACAGAAAACAAACCAAAATCAGGTAATTTCAAAAAATTAAAGACACAGTCAGCACAGAAAATTCTGTGGAAGTTATTATGAAAATCATGAAATCATGAAAACACCAGTCGGAATACCTACAAAATTATTTTTATTATATATCGCCAAATATAGTACACAACAGTCACAATACATGACCAACTAAACTGATACCAACTTATGAATAACTCGTACCTAATTTATTTTCTCTAGTTTGCCTACTCTAATGATGTCATTCACTTCCCCTACCTCCCCCCACCCCCCTTCGCAGTACTACGCTTTCTCAAATGCCAGTATCATGTTATAGGATTATGCAGGTTTTTAATGCAATCAGCCCCTAAACTAGAAATTTACCTTATATCAGTCAAGTGGTAACAGCGAGATGAACTCATATTTTTACTAACATCTTTACCACAACGTTGGTGCTCCAGTACATGAAATTAAAGTTTAACAAATTCTAAAGTGTATGGAAGCACATTTTCACTCTACATTTTGATAAAAACTCTTTAACAACACAAGTATCTCTTCATACAGTTGATAAACTACTTACGTACCTATGCATTATGTTTCAGATCAAAATTAATTATATTTCTTGTAAGGCACTCCATACCTGAATTATGAACAATGAAGCGAGCCATCTCTGGATACTTGGTGTGGGGCGGCGGGCTGGGTCCTGGAGTGGCTGTCACAACACTGTCCAAGGATTCAACATTGTTGCTTTCAATCTGGAAGTTCTGCTTGTATGGTATCCTTTTGATAACTCTTCTGAAGTTATGATCAGCATCAAATTTTCCATACTGAATCGTTGTAGCAGTTGCAACATGCAGAAGCACTGCTTGGAATATGAGGCAGTTCAATTTAACCATTTCCAATTTTCTAGCTGAACAAACCTTGAAAAAATAAAGAATAAAACATTTTATATATATCAATCAACACTTTATTGCCTTAAAATAAAAACACAATTGATTAGAAAATACCTTAAATACTTTCATCCAATTACTCAACAAAGACGATCGCTAAACTTGCTGTTTAGCTTCCAGCTACAAGACCAAATGTTCAAACTTCAAATTCCACCTACACCCTGCGTGGTGTTTGGAGCAAATAAAATGACATAGCAAAATTCAAATGACAGGAGTCTTACTGACTCTGCTAGTATTTCCTCAATACTCAAGGCTAACAATACCAAACGTGTTTCTCAACGACATGTTATGTAAATCACATCAGGTTTTCCTGCGTAAATTTAAATCTCGCAACACAACACGTGCCATATCCTCAAGGTCATTTTCCTTTGCCATAGAGCACATGCATTTCTACTCCTTTTCCGTACTCTAGGTTCTGTAATCCTATTACAGGGACACCATCAGGCCATATTCTTGACACTGTCGGAATAATTCATCTAGAATCTGGAGGAATAAAATAAATCAGTAAGAGATTTGCTTAACCTTATTCTTTTACACTCGTTAGTAGAATCATGTATCGGAATAAGGTCACAAACTGTCAAAATCATTGCACCACCTTCTATGCTGGCAGAAACGCAATTACACACCAGGGTTAAGAAAATAGGTTGTAACCAATTAAGCATAAAATATAAACTAAAATTAAGGTGTCCTTTAGGTGATAATAAATTTTTAAATACTAAAAAAAAAAAAAAAAACAAGAATCTATAAACATTTTCCAAAATATAGTGGTTTTGTAGTACTTTATCCAATTGCACTATACAATAATCTTCCCCCCCTTCTCCCAAAGTAACATATATAATTTTCCAATTTCTCGGATGTAAGTTTACAAACCAATTTAAATTAATATTTATGTATTTATGCGCATATCTTCCACATCCATCAACTCGAAAAAAGATATGAACATAATGAAAAAAAATTAACACTCTTTTATGATATATGGTCCTTCCCTCATTGCGATTGGCCTTCTAACAGTGACGTCTTCACTAAAAGCAACGTTTCCACATTTCCATAGAGACCTTTCGTCAACTCGACAATGTTTATTCCGATAACAGCTGTAGGAGTTTAAAGAAAAGATATTTAGCTTGATGCCACTCCCGCTGCCTGTTTAAGTTTTTAATTAAATATTAGCATTGGAAAAGATCTCAGGGGTTTTAACAGGGGTTCGGACTCGTGGCTGCAGGCAGGAGCGCGCCGTGGTTCGGAACCTACTTGGGCTGTTCAGGCCACCCAGGACGCCTTGTAAATGATTGGTAAACGAGTTACAGGACACTGCACTTTATTCAGTATTGATACACTTCTTGGTCCCGGTACTGGCCGCGTCCGTTGTCGGACCGCTGTGACACGCGTATCTCTGAACGTAAACGACGTGCGCGACCAGGATAATAGGTTGCAAAGTAATATCGACAAGCTCAAACGGTGAGTACACGTCCCCATGAAGGATTTGGCGGATAGTCGTGGAACTTATGTTGCTACGACTTAGGCTGACACGGAAACACGAAGAGAAATCCCTATGTTCAGGATTGTTTGCAATCTAGCCTGCGACAAAATATTATTGTCTCTAAAATTACGTAGATACGCCAGCTGGAGACGTACACGTTAAAGTCTCTTGAAATTGAAAGTTATTCAGTTAAATCACACGTTACAAATTACACATTTAAGATGGTGAAAATTAAAAGGCGAAAGTTAGTCAGTAGCATTCAACACTCGTTACAAAGAGCCTACAGTAATAACAATTAGCTGGCTGTGAAGCCGAAACTGCGTACCACTATACGCTGTCCTTAAACTGGACATGGAATTACGTAGAATACGAGAAAACTCCCTGTCGGGATAAAACTTAATAAGTTACGAGTCGCACGAAATATCGTGCAACTGGGGTGGGGTCGGCGTCGAGCTAGTTAAAGGATTTTAAAAGACTTACACTATCGCTGAATATGGAGATGAAGCGCGAAAGTTGATGGCCCGACGTTCGCGGAGCGCCCGACCCCTTCGAGCTCCCGACGGTAACTGAGCGCGAGACCGCCCTGCGGCCTCGCGCCTAACCACGTGGAACGCAGGAAAACCGACCCGGCCAGTTCTGGACTTAAAGACAAGTTACACAATATATGCTTACAAGACAATTAGACATAATTTCCCTTACATGAATCCTCTTTTAAATTGTTATTAATTTAGTTGTTTTAATTTGACAGAAAAATTATATAATTAATTAGGCGCATTGCCACACCCGGCCGTGCGCTGACGTCGCTTTGGTGTTCGTCACGGCGCACTTTCACGCACTCGGCGGACATCACGCTCGGGCGTGTTCGGCGCACTTAAGAGTAAGTGTTGTGACATAACGGCCTGTGCGAACCAGAGGGAGCACCGGCGGTCGGCGTCAAGCTGTCTGTCGGAATGAAACTAGCGGAACAATTCCGCTTGCGGAATTATTCCGACATTTTCAAGAATTTGGCTCCAGCTTTCAAGGAATCGACTCTAACCGTTCGACTCTAATCGTTCGCTCAAATATCACTTTCACAATTGATCGGGTTCCGGAACTAGTCTCATTAAAACATTGAGATCTAGGATTCTATACATTGATGTATTTTCATCAAATATCTTCTAATTTATATTTTAGTCTCGATCTTCATGACATTAAAATTATGGAGTTTTTAAAGATTTTATTAGATGGATGGTGGTGTTTGGTGGTCTAGAACAATGTTAAGTTAACCAAGTTGTTTCACAATACATAACCTTCATTGGCTAAAATCGTGTTATTAATTTATATATATGACTCTAATGTAATACGCACAAATTGGCTTTATTTTAAGTGACAGCTAGAAAAACACCGCAAACAGAAATGTACCACTAACTATTGCCTTCAAGATTCAATTTGTCGTCATCCCTCCAAAGGCCATAAAGCCCGGCCTCCACCCGCCAGTATTAAACCCCGCTAAAGGAACTCACTCCTAGCCCATGTCACGTGAATCAAGCGAGCCGTCGACTACGGTGAGTGTTTTCACAGATTACGTACATATGTCAACACCACCAAACAGTTCTTATGCATCATTTATTACTATGAGTAATTAAGCGATGTTTAATTAACAGAACAACCCTTAATAGTGAAAGTGCGTTGTAGGGGTGCAGCGGTTTTCCCCATGGGAAACCGCAATTAATAAACGTCTGGAACGTCCCTTGCTGCCTTCCGCCAATAATTAACCATGGTGTAAATCAACCTAATTCACCTCCCTGTTTTTACTTGCGAATAGCCACTGGAGTAGTCAACAAGTGACAGACAGTCTCCAGCTTGACTTTATAATTTCAAATATTATTAATCTCAATTTTATTATGTATTATTATAGGCCTTCCGCCAAATAATTCAGACAGATGTCATTAAGATACGAAGGTTCTAGAAATAATAATGTGCCGTCACCCGACCTCTGTGAAAGGCCCGGGGTACCTGACAGGTGCTACGGGCGTCGCGATGCTCTTGTTGTCCAGAGGGGCGCCAGGCTAGCGGGCTGCCAGGCCGTTGGTGTTGGGTCGTGGGTACTCTGCCCCCGCGTTCCCCGCCAGGTACACGGCTTGAATCTACCCTGGATGGCTATCCCTTGACTGTGAAGGCCGCTCAGCCGTGTGGAGGACAGGAGACTACGGAAAATTAGTGTACACGAGTTGGTGAGAATTACCTTTAATTTAGTCCCGCTACAAAACACTCTCACCAACACTTGACGACGTCTAGCCGTTACACAATTAACACAAAAAAAACATAACACTATGCGACACTAATGGATACCGCGGCAGTCTCGCGGGGCGTGGGTCGATGCTCGCTGGAGACGGCCAGCGCCGAAAGTTAACGGGTGCAAGGGGGGCTCTATGAGCGGGCTCCTAAATTCGGCGAAACACGTGTGTGCAGCCGGTAGGCATATGCACGGCGTCCTTAAGTAAAAATACTTTCGCTGGAGTCGGCCAGTACCATACGTTCTGTACTACGATACGTATCGCGGTATCCACTGAAGATGGTCGGGATAGGCCCGGCTCCGCAAAATATGCGCCGAGTGGACGTGGGCAGCGGTGAATTAACAAAAGGTTTTAAATTTAAAGATTTAGTACAGAATAAAAAATAATCAATGAAAGAAACTTGGATGCTGCCCACGGACACACATATGTCCCCGGCGCGGAGTGGTTGGAGACTGCCGAACATGGCCGCCTCGCAAGGAAGAGAAACTTTCTCTTCTTTCTGAGTCGGCGTCAAAAAACTTATATTAATTGAATTTACTCTATTACCAGTTAAAACATGTTCCAGGTGCCCAATTAAAATGTAGCACCTGGTAATTGGGTGCTTAAGGCTTAACAATGGTTTTAATGTATTTAATTATTTAAATTGTGACATCAAGTTGGCCACTGTGAATTTACTAACGTATTGACCCACTGCGAATTGTTTTAGAGGAATTTCTCCTGTTCTGACTTGATCATAGTCACGGGCATTTTAATTAAGGCCAGTGGCCGCGGTGACTGTTAATGAGGTTTGTTGTCTGCTCCGTGCATGGTATACTCGCCCGGAGTGGCTACGACGCACTTTTTACATGTCGGGTAATTAGTAATTTCGTACTAATGGCTTTTCCCTTAATTGAATTATGGGTTCGAGCCTCCGGGGTTCCGTACCATTAAATTTCATTACGTCTATTGGGGTCACGCCCGAGGCGCTCGCCTGACTCAATCCGGCTGGGCAAGGGGCGCGCTCCGAAAATGGGATACGGTACTGGCGGTGCGGAGCACGGGCTTAACGGCCATAGTCGGTACGACGTCAAATGAATAATTATAATTATAAAATTGGAATAACGGCACATTATAAAGTTCGGCGCGTCATAATGCTTCCTCCCCTCCCAAGCCGGCACAAAGCGGCAGTAGAGTTTTACTCACAGGCCGGGGCGGACGTGTGATCCCGCGGGGAGACTTCAACTTTTGTACTCCTGATTCTTCATACTAGTAAATATCATAATTCATTAAAACATCCTTTTCCTCTCCCCGCGTGCCCCCGTGCCCTTTTCCGGTGCAGGGCTTAACCCAGCCGCTTTAATTTTTGCTCCACAACAGTTCGCGACGCAGTCACTTTACGGTCCGGGCCGACTCTCACGAACATAAGTTAATGTAATTCGTCGTGCATACGAATGCCGACTACAAACTTAAAGACTTTGCCCCTTAATATTATCTTCGTGGCCTTGCGACTCACACAGGTGAGCCCGGGCACGAAGCTATCTGCAGTTTATCGACCTACAAACCAATGTATGGATATTGTTTTCAAGTGCTGCAACATAACATGTAATTAATTATCAGTGCGAGTGTGTGTAGTGACAACGTATTTTTGTCAAGTGTAATTGTGTAACTTGTGCCCATCCACACTATGTGAGATGCGGAATTAAAAAACCAGCACCTAAATACTGTTTTCTTTATTTCGTAAACGCCTCCTGAACAATTAGGAAACAGGCCTCTATACTGTTTAGGGCCAGTGCGTTGACGTCCCTCGGCCTGCGGTGCCTAAGTCCCTGTTGCGAATTGTCCAGAGACTCGCCCTGATTTTCCCGCGTAGCTCGCCAGTCGGAGAGAAAGTGGAGTTCAGGCCAACGTGGCCGGGACTGTGGGACATGGAACCGGGAGGGAAATTTATGTAGGTACAAGGTGACATCGTACGACCGAAGGCCATCCCAAAGCCCGACCTGCACCCGCCAGTACTCGGCTCCGCTAACGGAAAGCACCCCTAGCCATGGCCCACCTGAGTCAAGTGAGCGGACCGCAGCCCAAGGTAGAGAATAGTGAACCATTTTAATTACACATGCAACGCACTCCCCGGGCCTACAAAATTCCCCACACAATAATTAATTAATCAGAAACAAACAAAAGCCCCTAACTAATAGAGTGTGACGTAGGAGTGCCCGGGTCACTCACATGTATTAAGTAAACAATAAGTGTGTGAGTGCCCCCCTTGCGGCCTTCAGCCTAATTTGAATACAGCAAGTAATTAACATCAGTGTGCAACCCAGTGCTTACATAATTGATTAGCCCCGGAGCGGTTAACAAGAGACAGACAGTATCTGGTGTGACGTTACAAATTCAAACTTTACTACGTGAAACACTAAATTGCAATTATTTAAGAGAGTATTTTGTCAGAATTGTCATTAGTAATAATTTTAGGAATTTTAAGCGGCCTTCAGCCTTTTGTAAACATAGTAATTTCCGAATAACGGAACTTGGGAAACTTTGGCGCGAAAGAACGGCCGAGTCCTTCCCTCGCGCCAGGGTCACACGCCAGTTGAGAGCAGCTCGCGGGCCGGGGTGGACGCTCGTTCCACGGGGAGTCATCACCCTTTGTTCACCGACCGAGTACTTCTGGTAAATATAGTCATTTAAAACAGCAACCTGACATCGTACGGCCGAAGGCCACCCCAAAGCCCGACCTGCACCCGCCAGTACTCGGCTCCGCTAATGGAAAGCACCCCTAGCCATGGCCCACCCGAGTCAAGTGAGCGGACCGCAGCCCAAGGTAGAGAATAGCGAACCATTTTAATTACGCATGCAACACACTCCCCGTGCCTACAAAATTCCCCACACAATAATAAAGTAATCAAAAACAAACAAAAGCCCCTAATTAATAAAGTGCGACATAGGAGTGCCCGGGTCACTCACATGTAGTTTTCTACTAAAACAGCTGTGAGTACAACCCTTGCGGCCTTCAGCCTAAATTCAGTAGTGAAACGTGTGATGTAACGCAAACCGCCCCAAATTAGCATTATCATTCGCCACTGGAGTAGTTATCAAGAAACAGACAGTCTCCAGCTTGATTCTAATATTCAAACTTTTTTAGACAAACTTATTAAATGTCAATTCTAAAACATATATAGATATTAAGTTAATCATTAAGTTTTATTATGTGAATTTAGAGCCACTTAAAATTAGTTAATTATATAGATTTTTACGAATAACGGAACTTTAGAAACTCTGGCGCGACAGGGAGCTCACCCCTCCCCTCGCGCCAGGGCTGCACGCCAGTACAGCGCGACTTCGCGACCGGGACGGACGCACGTCCCACGGGGAGCCAGCATCTCTTTGTTTCACAGAACGTCCATCTGGTAATTATAGTCACAACCAAAACCTTTTTTTTAATACTCCCTGTGTGCGCCCGGTCCTTTTCCGGTGTAGGGCCTAACCCAGCCGCGTCAATTTAACACGCCCCACACAAAGCATTACGTGGGGCTGTGCAGTATACGGTACGGGCCGTCTCCCGCCACCCCAGAACTTTATTTAATCGCCCAGTGCACAGGCACAGGCTACATTCAAGCTTAAACGTGTTTTTAATTTAGTAGCGAGCCGCGGTCCGCACAGGTGGGCCCGCGCGTCGCAAGTTACAGATAACGAGATTAGCCGATGCTAATCGAACGCTCTCCCTCGACTGCAACTGGCGTGAGGACTTAATAAGTAAACGCACGTAGAGACATGCAGGTGTCCCTCTCAGATAACGTGTGCAGTGTAATCGTGTACGTAAAAGCACCACAGAATGCCGTTTTATCAAGTGTAATTGTAATAATAGTGTAATCAAAACTTCTACGTGTTCCGACGCCTCATTGGCAGTCATGTACCGCCGAGTAAACCTCGCGCCCAATGTAATGAACCAGTGTCAATCGTGAACAATAAAAAGTCCACCCCGCACCCACCGTGCGCGACGTGCGACCCGTAGAACAACCAGAACAGTGTATGTAAATTAACCTAAACAACCCAACCTAATCAGGAAACAAATTCCATCACCGCCGACGGTTCTAGCGGACCACGCTGGGGCAACGAACCCACGACCATCACACAGTTAGACACCGAGCTAACCTGGCGCCGTCCCGGAACAGAAATCTCTAAAAAAGCCAGCCACCCTGCTAGGACTTCCGCCCGACATCCAACACGAGACCGCGGCTGACGGCAAAGGAAAGGTAGATGGTAGCAAGGAGAAGATGTTTCTGTCCGTTTTCACGAGCTCCTTTATTCCGTGGAAAAAGCCCTATCGCAGCCTGGCCGGCACGTTGCAGAACGAGCGCCCTCCCTCGCCACGACCCGGACTCTCTGAAATACACTCTAGACAACAAAACGCGACTCGGTGTGACCGTGGATGCAGTCCCATGACGAATCGTACCGGTTACGAAAGTTCAGCAGCGCCAAGTAGCGCATATGCGGCCTGTTACGTCTGCGAAGATAGTTCTGTGACGAAACGTACTGGCTAAGAAGGTTCAGCAGATCAAAGTAGCACATACACGGCCTGTTACGTCTGCGGAGATAGTTCTGTGACGAAACGTACTGGCTAAGAATGTTCATCAGCTCAAAGTAGTACATACGCGGCCTGTTACGCCTGCTGAGATAGTTCTGTGACGAAACGTACTGACTAAGAAAGTTCAGCAGTGCAACGAATTCTGACACGGCTTGACACGACTGCGGTGACAGTCCCGTAACGAATTATACTGATAGCGAACAACGATGCCGTGCTACATGCGTCCAGAGCAGAGCGGAGCGAGCCCACGTCTGATCGGCTCCGAGTCTGGCTAGCCACTGCCCTCCTCCGCCTGTCCGCGCGCCGGAGCTCGCGGGCCTTGGAGGAGGGGAAGGGGAAATAGGCCGGCGTGGGAGAGACTCGTCTCGCGGCGGGCCAGGTTGCGGTTTACATTACTAAGCATAGCACTCGAAAGAAATCACATAATTATTAAAGAAACGAAATTACAAATAATTGAACGGTAAATGACAAAACGTAAACACAAATTAATTAATTAGTTAAGAATTAAATGTCAAGTTATGTATTTGTACAATCTTAGACACAATAATTACGACTTGAGAGTTCTGTTAAGTTACAAATTATATACAATCTGGATGCTCGTGATTAATTAAAATGTAAATGGTAACACTACATTTCCCAGGTAAAAAGTATAAATATTTACAAACACATTATTGTCTACGGACGTGCTAGGTCGCACGCGGGTGCATCCCTGATTGTAAACACTTCACTTATGCAAGAGAGGACGCTGACGAGGCATAACGGCCTGAAGGAGCCGGGGAGACACTTGGGTCGACGTCAGTGTATTAGAAGCAGGGACTCCCTCCCACCATCAACAGCCGCCGATTTTAGTGGAACACGCAGGGGCAAAAACCCATGACCACCTCGGTTAATTCTCGAATTAACCTGGCGCCCGCCGGAGATTTCCTTTAGAGCCACTGAAAACCACTAGGACCGCCCCGGGTCTCGATCACGAGACCGCGGGTGATGGCAAATTTATACACCGAAACTCACATGGTCACACAAAATTAACATAGAACTGTTGATACTTTAGCATAAATGTTTACCGAGGTTGAGGCGCTACACATTATTTATTAGCTATGCATCCTATTTATTATTTTCAATATATGTATTAAAAGAGGCATATGCAATATGATCACTACGATGTTTCAACAAGCGTGATTAATAAAACAAGGGCTCAACCTGACGGTGCAACTTTAGAGTTAAACTTAAGAATTGTGTTTATAATATCAATGAATATTTTTACTCATGTAGTTCTTTTAAAAATCATATTTAATTTATATAGGTAGTTGTTATTCAATATGGTGCGGTATGTTGTCTTTTTTGTATCATGTTTGTATCGTGATTATGATTTGTTAATATGTTGTATTTGTTTTTATTAATTTGTAATCTTTGTTATATGTGTAATTATTGACATTCTTTATACCCCAATTCTATTACATACATGTATAGGGGTCAACAGAGAGATGCAATTAAATAAATAAATAGTTTATTCGCAACATTATTTAAAAAAAAAAAGTAATTGCCTCAACATCAAAATGTTGTAAGAGTTAAATCAATTATATTAATAAAGTAAAATATCTGTTTTTTTCACAATTTAAAGTATTAAAAATTATAATTCAGCTTTGAAAGGGAATTAAATTCTTATGTTGGTGTAGTCGGAATCGATAGTGTTCAATGAGAGCATGGCTCCATGGTGCATTGTATGCCCCATGGAGGTAATAGTTTACGTCCATGGTATGACCCTGTAGTTTTACTTTATTTACTCTATGGCCCCTACGCGGACGCACAGATTTGCAAATCACCGACAGCTTTCTAAGCTTTGATTTTGTGTTAGTCTGAAAGTTCAAGTGAAAGCACTTAGTGCTTGATACAATATTAAGTTTTTTTGTTAAAAAGTAAAATGAGGCCAGTTTATGTTGTTGGTGTTGGAATGACTAAAGTGAGTTGTGAAAGTTTTTATTTTGTGTATTAAGATGCAGTTAAAGAGTTTCTTTTTGTTTTTAAAAATTGATCTTTGATGAATGATTCAGCAAAATAAACGCCCTGCTACAGCAAGGTGGTGCTTGGAATCCGGACACTAGTCCTGATCAGCTTACACCTTCCACAATAGTGCGACACGGCCACCGATACCTAACGCATCCAGCCAAGCGCTTTACAACTTGACTCCGTCCGTCTGTCTGTCAGAATATTCTCACAAATATGTAATGCCAACAATCCATGTTTCTCTCGGAGATTTCTATAGATGTTTGCTATTTATGTCGTGTTTATGTTTATTTATTGTATTAACATTTCCTCGGAAAAACTTACAGAGTCGTAATAAATTTGTTAGGACACGAGTTTTAAGAACCACACTGTTATACAGAATATCTGAAGGACCTACACAAACACCACAGGCCTATGATCTGGTAATGATTGACTGCCGCGGCCAAAACTACACGTAAAATCCATCCGTCCTTCCATCAAAATTGTAAGAGCTTGCTAAGTTTTTGATGCACGAATAGATAGAATTTCTCGGGCCATCCAATTGGCTGCAGGTCACATGACCGATGCACGGGTGACGGACTGAGTTGTGGGGCTATTGTAATTCTGCTCTCAGATGGTGATCAGCTGGCTGCTAATTGTATTGTCACGAATTATGTACGCTACGAAGTTTCAGTAAAGTAATAACCTCAATATGGGGTTATAGAAATTAAGTATGATGAAATAAAGAAATTTCAAATATGCACACTCATGATGTAGGATAGTGCCCAATCAAGGCAAGAGTGTGCATAATTTTCTCGAGTTATGCTTTTTTCTTTTGTGTTTAATTTTAACGTAGCATATTTTCCTTAAATAAATAATAAAATTCTGAAAATGTGGTTTTTCATAACTACAGACATTGTTTTACCCTGGAAATAGCTTTTATTAATTTGTACTAGTTCCACTAAACGTTCAGTTTATAGGTTACACTACAATAAAGCATGAACAATGATGAGGCCGCCACCGTTTTGTACTTTTGATGATGTCCAAAAATTCTAAATACTCGCATGTTTCGTAAATAGATCCCGAAATCGCTTGGCGTTGACGCTTCAAGCCAAGGACAAACGTATCCTCGGGATGGGGATTACTCAAGTCTTATCTCAGGCTGATTGCAGATGACTGTGGTGGCTGAAATTTTAATTCAAAGTTTCAAAAAGAAAGGTTTATTGCCGGCGCAGTCCTAGACTACACCCGTGTAGTTTGTCACAGTGACACACATGGAGCAGAGAACTGGCGGGATGACGCCTCTACCTCAGCCACTCAGTGACCTCCCCAACTAGTCACAACACAGCTTCCTCGCTTGGCACAATTTCTTTTAAAATACATTGTACATATATCTTTTTGTGTCTATGAAAAAAACAAGCACACAATTATAAAGTTATTTCCATATTGGTTGGCGCAAAATGTGATAAAAATTACCGTCTCACTTGGGAAAGGACACCTGCCAATTTTTCCAGCATAAGAAATACATTCAGAATGCAGCAGAAAGTCTGCCCTGAAAAAAATCTGGAAATTCGGTGCTGTCATTCACACAGCTGTCTCTCTCCCTTTCTTTCACTCAAACAGTACCAAATGTTCTAGAATCATTATGAAAGCTTCTGAATAATTTCAAATTTAAAATATACTCATGATGACAAAATTACCTAAAAGTAAATACATTCTGAAAATATGCATTTATACACACAAGAACTAGCAAAATAAAAAAAAAATGAGAACACAGGATAAGTGGATACGCTAAAGCAAAATGGCGGCAGATCACTGCACTGGCTACTAAATGTAATTTCTCAGAAAAAAAGTAGGAATTTAGAAACTCTGTTTTCAGGGTAAATAGAGGAACTTTTTAATGTTTATAAAACAAAGTTTCTCTAATGCAGCCTGGGTTCCTCCGTGTGCTGTGCTAGGGACCGCTCGATCCCGGAGTTCTCTCCCGCTTCCATCTTGTGGACCAGTGCTTGCAGTCGAACCAAGTACAAGTAGCATACATAACTTCCAAACGTAGAATACTGCCCATTTCCTTTGTGTGTTTCTAATTGGTCCAGCAAAAAAGTTTTAACCACAACTGGTTTTTATTTATCATTATGCTTAAGGTAGGAATGTGACAGTTTGGGTCAAAGGGCAATATTTCATGTTCGTATTACTTTTGAGGATCAACATTGTCTGCTAGCAGCAGACTTAATTTTTTTAATGCCAAAATCCGGTGGTTCACATTCAAGCAGTTATTAGACATTTGTTGTTATTGCTGTCTTTGCCGGGACTCACACGTTGCGTATACTGCACAGATGATGAGCGGGAGCCTGTGCTCCTGTATTTGTTAGTAAACTTACCTTCTAATACAGTTAGATTTATTTTGGTATTGCTGTAAACAGTGTGCTTGAAATGATTTAGGAATGAGGAGTTGTGTGTCGTCACCCTGATACCGTGGCGGGAGCGCAGGGCTCAGTCCCGGGAGCTCTGCTCAGCCAGTAGTGTCGTGTCGTGTCGTGTCGTGCTGTGCAGTTCGAGAAGCCCGGGAGGAGGCCGGACTTCGACTACCCGCAGATGGCGAAGGAGGCTGTGACCAAGGCCCTCCAAGACGCGAAGCTGCAGCTGGGCGACGTCCAGCAAGCCTGCGTGGGCTACGTGTACGGTGAGCACGAGGGTGATGGCTCGGCCATGACCACGCACTTCTTACCAGCAACAATTGTTACATTTTTTTATTTTGTTTAGTAATCATTATTGTTGTGAGGTTGCTAAGACTGGATTAAGTGAGAGTGGGGTGAGATAAAGTGAAGTGACGCAGTCAGTAAGATTAATTAGGTAAATGATATGACACTAATCGGTAGAGAGAAAAGTTAAAATAAAGGAAGAAATAACAAGGAAGTATTGATGTTGTAGGGGATTCGACTTGTGGCCAGAGAGCGCTGTATGAGGTTGGCATGACTGGCATCCCCATCGCCAACGTGAACAACAACTGTGCCACCGGCTCGACGGCCTTGTTCCTGGCGAAGCAGATCGTGGAGTCGGGGAACGCAGACTGCGTGCTGGCCCTGGGCTTCGAGAAGATGGAGCGAGGGTCTCTGTCCGCCAAGGTGACTGTCGTGCCCGAGAGTCCACTATCATCTATCAAACTAACAGTTTTTGTTATATAAAAATAACTATAAAAAAATTAAAATTACCTTGAATTTAAAAAAAATATATAAATTTACTTTGATTAAATTTGTTTTCTTAGTTAAGAAACGTTGAAATTAATTTTGTAATAATAAAAAAATTGATACAATCTGTTGCGTGGAGGAGCACATTAATGCCCTCAGTCGGGCATGTCAGTGCTCAGTGAGAGCGCTATACTTCATCACAATGTCAGTATCTGATCAATATGGTTTAATAACTATAGTATTAACGCACAATACTGTTATGACGATTACTCTATCTTTAGATCAGACAGAGATGCTGTTCTAACACTGAAGGAGAGAGGAGGTGGTGCTTTAATTGCTATTAATAAACGTAAATTCAAAACAGTCTTACCAACAGATGCTTACGATTTCCTTGGAGTTGAGGCTGTCTGGGTTCAAATTAAATTATCTCCAACGGATTCTCTAATGCACGGAAACATTTACATTCCTCCTAATACAACATCGGCAACCTACCTTGCCTACTTCGAAAATCTTGAAGATAAGTTTTTGGTCTGTCTTGATTAATGATTATATATTAATTATGGGTGACTTCAATGTGCCTGATGTGGACTGGAAAATGTAAATACCTCTAATATCATTCATCAGGCATTTGGCAAAGAGCTCAGGCTTCATCTCTGGTCTCGGCTTATCCCATTTTAATGACTCGTTGGCTGCTAATCACATTTTGGATCTGTGCTTTTCAAATTTCCACCAGTGTACAGCCACTAAAGCTTTGGACCCATTAGTGAAAGAAGACTTGCTTTATCCTGCTTTAAACATAAACATTAAATTAGATTTAATATTTAATAAAGACAAAATTCCATCTACTTTCAGAAATTACATGAATGGTGACTTCCTTAGCTTATATAATGCCATTAAAGAGCATAATATTTATAATATTCATATATTTATAATTTTAGTGGTGGTGGATTTTAGTGATGGTGGATTTTAGTGATGGTGGACTATCTTACCTCAACTATTTGTGACTATCTTACCTCAACTATTTGTGACAATATTAATTCTTACATACTAATTAGTATGAAGAAGACATCATGCTATCCACATTTATTTCAAAATTATTTAAAAGAACACTGAAATCAAAAAATAACATTTTGATAAATTATTTAAATGCAACAGGAATCCATATTACTATGCTATGTTCTCTCATTATCGTAAAGAGGCTAAACTTCTTTTTGCGCACAATAAAAAATCTTGGCTTCAAAGTGTTAATAACAAAATAAAACATAACCCTAAAATTTTTTGGCAGTATGTAAAAATGATGATAGAATTTTATCAAAATCAACTTTCCTCAAAGATAAATGATGTATTTACTAATGACCCTCTCATTATAGCTAATTATTTTGCTGAATATTTCTTCAGTGTATATGTGTCTCCATCGAATAACCATGTCTCTTTACCGTATGTCTCAACTAATTTCTCCATTCCTCTAACTAATGTTACTGAGAGTCTAGTACTTTGGAGTATTAAATATTTAAAATCCACTCTTTCAGATAAAAAAAAGTCGATACAATACAATTGATACAAATACAGTAGAATCTCGTTATAGCGAGCACGCTAATAGCGAGAACACGGCTATAACGAGGTATTTTTGAGGAATTTACGGCGTGATCACTTGAAGCGCGCTTTTGTTATTTGTCTGCTTTATCTCCACCCCTCTCGCTCGCCACTAGACATCTTGCCGTTGACGCCTGTCACATTCTTCAGCCTTGCAGTCGCCACCTAAGTGCGTGGCTTTAAAAATAGAATCCCGTCCTTTCTTTATTTTATCAAACTTCCGTTAGTTATCTGTGCCGTGTGTAGCCAAAGTTTGAGATTGGAACAGAAACAATGTAAGAAAGTATTTTTTACAAATTAGAAATATGTATGTTTTTGTTTTTATAATCGCGTATTTTCACGTTTTTTTTGTTGTTATCTTAAAAGAGATAATATTAAAAAGCCGCTCTAATGAGATTTAATTGTTTCTTGGTTAACAAAAACTAATTATCAAATATTGTTAATTGTTTATATTCTATTTATTATTATTTACGCGACGTCATACTGTACGCGTACACAATACGACTGGATTCGTTGCTGCAACATAACATAGCATATTATGCGGTATCAGAAGTAACGAGTAACGTAACGATAGTAACGAGTACTAATTGTTATAGTAACGAATACATACGGGTACACAATTTTTCGTTACTTTTACACCTCTAGTAGGCACTACCGTATTTATTTCCGAATCGCTAGGACAGTTTTCTTGTAACTTTTGTTTCGGTCAGTTGTTGGGGTATCTGTCCGGGAAAGGGGTGATGATGGTTTGAGTTTAATCCCAAATTTATTTTCTAAAAAAGTTGACAGGTTTCTTTAAATGAAAAAAGTATAGTTTTGCAGCGACTATTTCGTTTGAGGCGTACGTGCGTTGCCGCAGCCGCACTCCTGCTTTTTTGTAAGGAATTAAATCGTCGCGCTACACTAGCACCACCTGTTAGCAACATCCCAAACCAACATGGCCGCCAGCAGACAGCCCGCGTCGACAATAGATAGCAGCACAATGCTGCGTCGGCCGCGGGCTGAGATGCTGTACTTACGTGGCGTGGTAGGTTATTCTATTCTGGTTATTTTGACGCAATCGGTGATCGCATCAGTACTTATGGGGTATCGTTTTAAAGAGAATTCACACATCTGCTCACAGAAATTAAGATTTCGTTAATATAACCTGTTATTTTCCAATTGTACAGGTTTAAACACAATTTTTATGCTATTTTCGGTTAATTTTTATTTTTTGGGGGCCAAAATCTGGCCAATTCGGTTATAGCGAGGACACGGTTATAGCGAGGATCAAACCCGGAACCGTGACACCTCGCTATAACGGGACTCTCGTGTATTAACATGAGTAATAAATATGGCGTAATTTTTCGCTCTTTCTTTTCTCTTAGCTAAAAAAATTTTTTTATAAAAATTTAATAAATTAGTCCTGATGGTATTCCAAATTTCATCATTAAAGGTTGTTCGCACCTTCTTGTTCGTATTCTTACATTTATTTTTAATTACAGTAGGTATTAATAGTGGTATCTACCCTTACTGTTGGAAAATGTCTAAAGTTATTTCTTTACATGAGAAAGGTAGCAAATTGAATGTTAGTCATTATAGGCCTACATCTATTTTAAACACATTTGTTATAGTGTTTGATAAAATTATTTACAAAGATTTTGAATTCAATTTTTAAAAAAAATTCCTTTCTAACAGTCAACATGGCTTTTGAAGTGGCAAAACTATAATTACTAATTTGCTAACTTTTCTAAATCATATTTATGCTAAGGTTATTTCATGTGGTCAGGTGGATTCTTGTTACGTATTTTATTCTGGCAAAAGCATTTGATACTTTTAACCACAACATATTACTATTTTGTAAACTATCCAACTTTGTTTTAACTGATAAATATCTAATCTGGTTTTTTTAGTTACTTTAAGGATAGAAAGTGTTATGTTTTGATTAATAACTTTAATTCTAATTTATTTCTTGCTTGCTGAGGTGTTCCTCAAGGTGGAACTTCTTTTTAATATTTTCATCAATGATGTCACTAATGAGCTCAGCCATTCTTCAGTTGTTCTATCGCAGATGACCTCAAAATATCTTATCTATTACCTCTATTAGTGACTTTCATTTACTGCAGAGACACATCAAGTCAGTTGTCAGATGGTGTAATACTAATTTAGTTGAAATCAACTACAATAAGACAACTACCATAACTTACACTAGAATATACCATCCTCTTTTTTTTTTTCAATTACAAACTGTTAAATCAAACTATAAAGAAAGCTAATGCTGTTAGAGATCTTGGAATTTTGCTAGACTCTTAATTACTATTTCATTATACCATTAAAGGCTTTGTCCTGTTAGTTGGCATGTTACAATTGTAAATAAATAAATAAATATTCAATCTTTTTGATCTGATGTGAATAGAAATCTTGCTCTCATTAAATTTATTACATTCAGTGCTTCTAATTAGTGGTGCACCGATGCGGATACCGATGAATCGTAATCGGCGATTATGGGTACTTTCCGATTAATCGTAATCGGCGATTATCTTAACGATTACTTTGCTGATTATCTACGTCCCGGCGTAATTAAGTAGGTTTTTACCGTGTAATATTTTGTTACACATTTTAGGATGAAATACGGTAATATTTGTATATATTACAAAATTCATCTAACTCCGTCATGTCATGAGTACAGATATTTCGTGAAGTTTAATAAATCTCATTGTCTCGAAAATAAAAAATACATTTTTCCTACACGTTTATTTACGTTTCGTCTTTGGTTCTGTTATTTGTTTAGTGGCCTTGTACATTACCTATAGCCAGAGACGTAAAATAGATGGCACGCAATCAAAATACCACAAGCAGTTGCAGTGGATTCTATGACAATCGATCTTTTCCGAGTCGTAGTAGCGGTTAAAAATCGTGGTTCCGATACCTTCTAGAGTTTATCACTGCGTTTTACAAACTCGTTATGGGAGTCTTTGGTATAATTATCCGTTGTTGTGTTATTTGTATGTGACGTGAAAATTGAAAAAGTATTTATAATTTTATATATTCAGTCAACATAAATAAAATCACATGTGCTAGAATTGGTTTTGAGTAATTTTTATATAATTATAGTGAGATGGCGAGTAGGGAGAAAAAAAGTGAAGTGTGGAAACATTTTTCTATAACCTCAAGTGATCAAAATAAAGCAACATTTTTACAATAACAAATATAGATGGACGTTAATTTAATTTACACTTTGCAATGACTTAATAGTGTATTTTATATATTTTTATACTGTTATTATAACTGTATTCTCAATTTTACCTAATCTTGTTATTAAATTTGCATGGGAAAAATTTTTGTGTGCATTATTACACTTAAAAAAAATTTGTTCACTATAATCGGTAACTGAATCGGTATCTGCCGATTATTGCTCTCATAATCTGTAATCGAATCGGTAATCGGTAAAGTCATATCGGTGCACCACTACTTCTAATGTTGATTCCTGTCTCAGTCTTTATATATCATTAATTAGAACTAAACTTGAATATAGATCAATTATATGGAATTCAATTGACAAAACTGGTAGTGACAAAATTGAAAAAATATTAAAAATAAATAAAGATTATAAGTCAAAATGGGAGTTTTAATAATAATTTAGATGGACACACTCGTCTTGACACCCTGTTGTCTAGAAAAGATATTTTAGATGTTTTATTTGTAAAGAAATCTAATGATAATAATCTAACCTTTAATTATCTTCTTGAAAATACAAGTATTAAAAAACCTTCATTTAACTGTCTATATCAACCTTCGTTTTGTTCATTAAATAAATCAAATTATATAGTTTATAGGATAGTCAAAAATTTTAATAAGTTTAATAGTTTAATTCCTTTAATAAATAAAATATTATCTATTAATAAAATAATAGATCACATTAATTCTCTATAGTAGCTATTTTTATTTTTTATCTGGTCTACTTTGCCTTAATTTGTTTTGTATAACTTTAATATTGCCTCCTGTGTACTGTTCTTTGGTGTTTTTGTGTCTGTCCATTTTTGGTTTTTGTTTTATGTAACCTTTTTTTTTGTATGGTGACTAAGGAATAGGCTAGGTGAACCCGTCAGTCTTATCAATCTCTAGTATTTTAAATATTTGAGATTCTGGGGAAAAGAGCAAAACAATTTTTTGGAGAAAGTGTATTAAATTTAAAAAAAATTAATATTAACAACTTATAGTTTATTTGGCCTATTAGGTGTTTTTCATATCTGTCCTTTTAATTTTATCAAATATATTTTAATTGAATATTTAAGTAAAATAACAACATGTACATATTTAGATGGGAAACTTAGTTTGTGAAATTAACATTTAAAGTGTTGAATGGTTGAACAAAATAGTTAATGTTATTAACTTTGACCCTTGATTCGTAGTTTTGGATTTTATGGGTATTTCAAGGTAATCTTCATGATTCTAATTCAAGATTTGTATTAGAGAAAATTGGGATCTGACTCATTACTAATTGTCTTGGGTCAGTATGCAAATGTTGGTTTTGTTTCCTCATTTAAAAGAAATTAAGTAAATTATGAAGGAAATTTCTCCTACTTGAACTGAAGAGATTTTTGATTTGTGCTTCCCTTTAAACAGTTCATAAAGTTTGTTTATTTTTGTTTATAAATTTACTTTATTTACCCATGGACATCAGTGCACAGTCTAAAATGCTCACTCCATACTTTTTATACATTATATAATGTAATAGTGCACATGTTTTTGTGATTTATTATTATAATTTGATGTTACAATTAAAGTCTGCTTCGTAATAAACAGTTTGGAGTAAACTTCATAAATTTGTCATTTTTAGTTTCTACATTATATGCAGAATGTTTTCTCTCGATGCAAAATCTAGTACGGCTGACTATTTTTCATACTGTATTTGCCAGTAGAAGGGTCAACCCTGCGTATGGGTCGCACCTTTAATTTTGGGGGGGGAAATATATCATTTTCTCCATAAGGGTTGCCCTCGAATAAGGGTTGCATCACTAGAGTTCCCTTTCTCTGCTTATTGGCGCACAAGAAGTACGACTGGCGTTGAGCCTCGGCTCTACTTCATCTGTGTACTGCTGGAAGGTGTGAGATGGCCCACTTATTTCCCCCCCCCCCTGTATTCCCCTTTAGTTCCCACACTTCCCGACAAGACATAGGAGAAGACTGCTGTTTTTTATACCCTTGTTTCCCTTGCGTCTATTGTATTTTAATTTTTTACCTATACCTTTGCCTTTTGAAAGCGTGGGAAATTTCATTCAAAAACAATAAGTAATTGGGCTCAGTTGCATTATGAACACCTGAGAAGATAGACACGTTAATTGTGGGTGTGCCAGTTCACAGGACATTTACAAGGAAGAAAGGGAGGGAAAACTGTCTACACTGCCTCTCTCTCTCTCTCTCTCTCCCTCCCTCCCTCCCCCCCCCCAGCCATCGCAGCACGGCAGACACAATACTTGCCGGCACCATGACCGGTCGGGCGGCAGACACGGCACACTATGAGGTGGTGAAGAATGCATTGTGTGTGAGTGTGTGTATAACCCCAACCTTGAATGTGTAGGTGAGTGAGCGAGTGATGAGACTTATACACCATTCACTAATAGACTCTGCTCTTCAGTAAGCAACACCTGCATTATGGGTAATGAAAATATTCTCATGTAAATAATTATAGTTTGGGCGCCGTATAGTAAAAGTTAACTCTGAACACCTTATCAAGTATCTGTCTATCCTCAGGTTACGTAAATAATAAATTACTTGAATTGAAGTTAAATGTATTTTGTTGAAAAACCTAAACAAAAACCCTACAACGTGACAACTTCTTGAACAGAATCGTATTAGCCACAGAAATTATGTTGGTCTCAAATTTTTTACGAACCAGTAACACATTAAACAAACAAAACTCATAATTGCGGGCATTCAAAATGTATGTTTGAGTACTGCTTCGCAGTCTCGTGTATGACTCTACGTTAAATACAATTAAATATATAAGTTGACTAGAGCAAAACAAATGACTCTAAACTTTATAGCCAACTTGGTTGCACTCGGTTCTAGCTCTGGCAGATAACATCATAAATAAGAGATTCTATTAAAATTCTACAGGAACCACTGAGCATTTCGTAGGACAAAGCAATAATTATCTTTAACACTGGTCTGTAAGGTTAATGAGTGCAGGCAAAACAAGTGTGATTTCAAAGTTGTTAGCATGCTCAGTTATGCTGCTACATATATCTTGAATGCCTTAGCTACCAACACTAAAACTACTAAACTAAGTACTACACATGTAACACTTACTTAAATTCTAAGTCACAATACCTTGAGTTGAACATTGTAAGAACATAAAACCCTTGAAACATACAATGCTGCCAATCAAATAATTCTTGCAATATGAGATACAGAGGCAGTCAATCTAAACACCTCCGTAGGGAATCTTCAATATATTCCAACACATTTTTGGTCTTCGACGGTTCTCTGGATGCCGATCCTTCGTGTCTTGGTTCGGGCGTACATCAGGCTCGTGCAATCAGGAACATTTGCGACGTACTCTATTCCCAGATGAATAAGAGCGCCTCTTCTTATAGCTATGCGCTAAATAATTGTACATCCACCAATTTCATACTTAACACATATCAGGTCAAGCAAATAGTGCCTCTTCATTTAACTATGCACTTGTAACACAGTTCATGAAATATTATCACTCCAACGTACAATAACTTTTAAAGGTTGCATATTTCGTAGAAATAGGAGTGCGTACGAACAATATACAGTTTATATCAACTTCCTCCAGCTACTTACTGGGACGAAAGTAAAGTCCATGTTGAGAAGTCTTGAAATGGTGCGATATTAAAATAATATCCGCACAAATATAACACCACAAATTTCAGCTTGCTAATTAACTCATAGCAGCGAATCATTTCCATCAATTAGCGGTGTAAAACAACCAAAATTACACAAGACTATGAATTTCATGTCTGTCACATCAGAATAATTCCATGATTCTTTTCTTAGAACATTTTTAATCGTAACTCTGTACGAACAAAAAATGTAACTCTCCAACTTATTTCCATAGCACAAGCGAAAATAAAATGTTTTAAATGATATTGCTGTGAACTGTCCATGGATTACAAAAGTTTCTCAGCGCTAATTAAATAATCAAAGGCATAGCATAAAATCGAAGATTAATAATTATCATCGAAAATGTAAAACAAATTAATGAGAATTTCTAATAAGGTTTTACCTTATAACACGTACAGTAACTGCACTGTTCCTGGAGCTACACGCTGGTGCTGAGATATTTGCAATAAATAAATTATACCTACTCGTGGAGTTCTATTTATTAAATACCTACATAGGTTAGTTACTTGAGCATACTGTACTATTATAGCCCTTACATTATTCTGGGTTGCCCAAAGAACATATCCAGAAATTTTCAGCTTGTTGTGTATTATTTCTTCACTTGTACTATAAGTACATATTTGCACATTAATCCTATAATTACTATGTATTTTTGGTTCTTTTTTATTGGAAAATTATATTTGGTATTTAAATCTATGAAGTCAAACATGCTGAACATTCTAAATTTTTAATACATTGGACATATAATTTAAAGTTTTAAATTTGATATATAGACAGAATGTGTATAAATGCATACTTCATGTGTTTTCCTAAATTGAAACTTCAACTTGGTTTTACTTATATGTTGAGTTTAGTATGGGGGAGTTGGTAAAGTACATGATTTTACCAAAACAATGATATGCTTTTTAGAGAATTCTAGTTTCAGTAGAAAGGAATGAACTACTAAGACGTGTGAAATTGCAAAGCTTATTTATGTAAATTATATGTTTCGTAAATAGTGAAAATGATAACATTCACTTTCAACGGAAGGATTTTATTGTAAAGTTTTAAAGTTAACATATTTTTATCTTTTATCAGTCAAGGTCTTAGTACAGTTCCGAAGGTGTACAAAGTCTAAACGGCAAGAATTGATTTGGTTGTCTTTATCAGTACTTAAAGATCACAATCTGTGTTGAACTTTAATACAATGTTCAATTTCCACTTGACATGGAATCCATTTGAAAGCCAAGGTCACCACGTAGAGTCGTGTGAGTTGCTGCAGGGCGCGGGCGTACGAGACGGTACGCCCCTGCCGTCCTCTCTCTTCTCCAGCTTCCGTCACGCTCTGGCCGCAGCCCCTTACTGGCATATACTCTAACTTCGAGAATTACGCGAAACAAAAATTATAAGTAGAGGCAAACCTAATATGGGTAAATGGAATTGGGTTAGTAAATAAAAAAATAATATACCTGATTTTAATACTCTTACCAGTATGTTTAATAATCCACTGGTGGAAATATTACTAACCAAATCCACAGTATATATGCTCCTGCAGTACAAAATTAAAAAAAATATAATTAAAAAAAATATTATATTAAAAATAAAGCAGCCAGCAGAATTCAACTAATCTATTTCACAATGCTAATGGGTACACGTGTATTACATAAATATTAAAAAGGAATAACATTAAAATTAGAGTTCATAAAAAGGTCTTAAAACAAATATGTATCTCCAAAGTATTATTAATATCCAAAATGCTGCTCGTTCCATATCCTGTAGCCGAAGCCACTGCCATTTTCCAAGCAGCTACACCTTGAGTTCCTTTCCTAAACAAATAACCATAGTCACAAAATTTGTTGGCATGTGCTGTTTTATACAGTCAACTCTAACATGCTTGAGTTGAAAGACTTCTCATAGAAATAAATTAAGTTGAAAATCAAAGACATCTCGCCCAAGTTCAGTAAAATTGCGGCCAAAATTTTTTATTTAGTGTTCCACCAAAATAAATGTAATTATCGTTCGTTGCTGCGTTTCCAGCTGTTGTTAAAAAAGGTATTCATGTAAATACTTAACTGTACATTTAAAATTACTCTTGGGTCCATACCAATTTGACATGACAGGGCTAGCTCAAAATATTCATGGCTAAAACTGCAAATATTGCCAATAAGACTTTTCGTATGCCTTAAGGGCACGTATCAGGTTTTTTTTTAATTTTGCTCTCCTTGTCAGGTTCACTATTCATCTGTTTGGAAACGTAAAATCTACTATTGCTGCTTGTTTGAAGACTAATCTTCGCCTTTGCATGTAAAACTAACACTTATTTGATGAAATAATTATTAACACTGAAGAACGGACTAAACAGCCATCAGTCTGTCTCATCAATTATAAGAAAACTTTTATTTATGCATGATAATAAAAAAGCTGAATGCATTAGTTTTCTCAAGAATTTTCTCTATAGGTTCCTATTGTTACAATTGGGTTCAGAGAGTTGCATAGTGAGAAAAAAAAATCTTTTTATTGTAGTGAAAACACGTTTTGACAAACACGACACTATTAAATGTAAAGAAGTGGAAAAATTGCAAATATTGTATGCTATGAGGTAAAACAAATTTTGAAGAGTACTTGAATGCTTTATTTGTTTTATAATTATGATTTTTTCTTCGCAGTGTTCAAACAAACTTGTGTCGTGCCGCAACGTAAACACACGTTCTGTTTTCGCCCCCAGAAAGCGCGAAGGGTTGTATGGCCTGGCAAATTGCCATAAAAGATTATTTAACATAATTATGTTTTGTTTATTACGTATCAGCTGCATTTTAAAATTGTACTGCAACATGTTTGTTTTGACAGTTTAATTATTTATTATTATTTACAATTTATTTATTTTGTTTGCTCTATGTCTAATATTATTTATTTTCAGAAACGGCAATTTATTGTTATGTATGTCTATGGAAAAGTGATTCTTTGGATTTTTACCGGACTATTTGAACTAGGTATTGTTGATACCCCTCTAAGGACTAATGAACTTGGAAACTGTAAACGGTAAAATTAACGCCGTTTATTTATAATGTGAATTATTATTTTTATATTTGTTTATTTAAATTGTATGTGAAATTTTGTTATCCGCGCAATTGTTGCGTTCGGATTTCACGTTTTTGTTAAGAAATTAAGTAACTGATTTTGGTTTTCGGCCAATCACAGGCCACCATTTAAAAGTTGAGTTTTACTGGCTTATTTGGAGAAGCTAGTAAGAAAGGGAGTTCTACAATGGCCAGCTGAATGAGCGGCAACTTCGTGACGTCGGCGGTTATAAATCCTGAAAATTAGCTATTTAGCAACAGGCATCCCGGATAGAGGATGATAATTATGAATCATTAGGGAGTCCAGAATATTGGAATAGGATTTATCTAAAAAGATAAATAATATAGGAGTGAAAATCGTGAGTAATAAAAGTGCCCAGATTTTTGTGTCCTCATCTTATGCACAGATCACGCAACTCCCGTTTTTACGTCACATCGTCGCCGGAAATTAATATAAACATTGATTTTCTGAAGTAAATTGACTTTATATATGATTTGAATAATACTTGGATATAAATTTTACGATTTTACACACTAATTAACAGACTCAGAGGTCCTATAGATAAGAGGCTCTGAGCTCTGCCGATGACATTTTGAACCTAACTAGCCGAGGTAAATTGATTTTAAGTTCCCTAAAACATTAATTAAAACTGTGTAGCGTCAACGAACCCGAATAAAGACTTTTGTAAATATTTATATGTGCGCAACATAAATCCTGGTAATTGAAATTTTATTGGAGTTATATGATGTCAATTATAAGTTAGGTTGTTGTTTTGGATATAAATAATAATTGAATTAAATATATTAATAAGAGTAAAATTTTGCAATCGTTTCTACATTGGGAATAAATAATTATATATTTTATATTCAAAGTGTTGTGTCATGTTATTTGTAGTTTCATCTACCCCAGTGTATGTTTATGTATGTTTGTACCCCAATTAAGTAACACCTAACTGTGACCTACCTGATGTCAGAATTACCAGTAGAGAGCCACACAAGTAAAATAAAATTTGTTACACAGTTTTAACACAGCCCAACGTTTTAATGTGTGGAGCCTAAGCTTACTGTCAACCTACAGACTAAATTGGCAACCCTAGTGGGGCCTATTTAGTACAAAGTCTACGCACAAAATGAAAAATTATTTTATTATTTTATTATTTAAACAGTTGGAAAAATTAGTCCATGTGTTTTGTAGTTTAAAATATGTTACTATCCAATGTGAAACCTAGTATGAACGTAAAATATACAGAGCCATATTTTGTATTGTTTGGGAACTTACATTTCAGCCTTTTGATTGAAGTATAGTAATAGTAACAATGGAATGTGTCGATGCAATGTTTCTGTTGGCAGTACCTGGACCGCACCAATCCGATGGACAAACACGTCGAACTCATGGCTAATGTCGCTGGAATCAACGAGTCACCGCTCACCGCCCAGATGTTTGGAAACGCTGGACTGGAGCACATATCAAAATACGGCACAAAACCTGAACATATGGCGAAGATAGCTTACAAGAATCACAAGCATTCAGTGAACAATCCGTGGGTATCATTTATCATTGTGTGCCGAGATGTGTGTAGCTGTGGGCTCTGTGCACCCCTCCCTCGCAGCATGAAGGACTAGTGCTAGTGGAGGTGAGGTGTGTGGCGGTACTCGTCGGGAACTACCAGAAGGCCTGGGTCTACTGTTAGGAGCCACTTTGAGAACTGTGCTCAACCGATCAGGATGGACAGACTTGAGTTTTAAACCCAGTAGTTCACTGTTACACCACCTTGTCTTTTTGTACATATATTGGTTAAAAGTGGTGTTTCATAAACTCATGCACATATATGCACACGTACTTGATTAAGTGACTTGTAGCCATGAATTTCCCCTCTTTGTGTGTAGATAATATATCATAGAATCACTTTTCCCTCCACAGATGCACAGATCTTGTTATTGGGTTATACCTCACACTAGATCATAGAGTCAACTATAATATGACTGTGCAGTAACATCATATGGATAGATTTATGAACCTATAAACAGAGGAGGTTATAGGAAGTGTCAAAAATTATAATGTCCCAAATGTACTGATGGAGAAAGTGACTGACTACTATTTTAGTATTTTGTGAATGTTAGACCGCTTATGGAAATCTTTTTATTTGTATTTAACTCCCTCAATCACATGTGATTGCCATTTCCAAACAAAAACATTATCAGTGTGCTGGGAGTTTTAGTCTATTATTGGCTTGATTGATTCTCGACCTGGTAAAAATGTAGCTAGCGGTGACCGGGGGTGTTACTATGACTCTGGACAATCATTTTGAATCATGCTTTTAGAGTAGGCTGCTCCTCTTTGAACCTTCTGAAGTTTTTGAATTTCCCCCGAGTCGATACGTCTTAGGTTCAAAGCTTCAGACTCAACTAGTGGTGGGCCACGGCCCGAACCTCGGGGGGTCCAAAATGGGCGACATGCCGGAACTGTGGAACTGTAATTATCAGTGATGCTGCCGACTTAACCTGCTGCTGTACTGAATGTGAATACTCAGTCTTGCTTCACTAAACAAAACCTTATTGGTAACTGATCTTCGACTCGATGTGTTTTGCAGCAATGCCCAGTTCCAGGAAGAGTACAGCCTGCAGCAGATTCTGAACGCGCCGCAGATCTTCGGTCCGTTGACCAAACTGCAGTGCTCTCCCACGTCGGACGGCTCCGCGGCGGCCATACTGGCCTCCGCGGACTTTGTGCACGCGCACGGCCTCGAGAGCCAGGCCGTGGAGGTCCTGGGCATGGAGATGTCCACAGACCTGCCAACCACCTTCTCCGACAACAGCTGCATCAAGATGGTGAGTCATTTCTTTTGGTTTTCACAGACAACTTTCACGTTAGTTATTGGGTGATGATACAAGTAACAACTATATCTTTTCTTTTCCTTTTTCTTTAACATGAATACATTTTCGACACATGCTGGAATTTTAAATCAACATTAGTTTCTTTTTCCAACTCAACATTTTGGTGGTTTTGGTTAGGTTTTTTATTATCTTTGACACAATTCGTGTGAACATTTCCTTAAACGTAGTTCTGTTACATCTTCCTAATAATTTATTGTGCAGCCAGTACTTCATTCCATATTTCTTGTTTCTTCTTGGCTGTCTGCATCCTAGTCTTCACATCCTCCTGGCTTTTATTCATCTCATAAAATGCATACTTTATACTTTCTGTGTCTCAGCTTGCTGTTCTTTATTTTACTGTTAGTTTTATGTGGCTTTTGTTTCCCTACTAGAAGCTTTTTTAGATTTTGGAGTTCTTTAGCTGTTTTTATTTTTATTAATTTTTTTTGAGGCTGGTTATTAATTTTCTACAAATTTTTTTTTTTAAATTTATAGCATAGTACGTCATTTTTCCTTTAAGTTAGTAGTCACTTTTTTGTCAACTTTGGACTGATCATATTTTTCTGGGCTCTCACACTTGTTGAAGATGTCTAGAGCACTGTGTGAGTCTGTTTGCTTGTCACAAGAGCTGCGCAGACACATGACGCCAGGCCGGCTCCGGTGCAGGGTGCCTGCACGGACCACAGCGTGCGTGCCAGTAGCCACCACACGGCATGGGAGCTACTACATCACAGTCTCTATCCCCACACACCAGGGCTAGGCGCTGTAGAACTTGGGGAAACAGTGTACCAATTAGCAATCACTGGCTGCATGACGCCAGGTCAGGGCAGGGCTGAAGAGGAGATATGGCAAGAAGCAGCCTTCTACAAATGCTTATATCATCTGCTTGAGGTTGATCTGTGATAGTCACACCTCAGCCCTTGGCCCTTGGACCTCACCTGCCATTTTCAATCGTAATATTTTTGTGGATAAATATTGCTGAAACAGTATTACAGGAGTAGAGTTACCAGCGGTGGAAGAAAGAGAATGAGTGAGTGTGGTGCTGCAGGTGGGCTACGACATGACGAAGCACGCGGCGGACCGGCTGTTCAGGAAGACCGGGTGCTGCCCCCGCGACGTGCAGGTGGTGGAGCTGCACGACTGCTTCTCGGCCAACGAGCTCATCACGTACGAGGCCCTCGGCCTGTGCGAGCCGGGCGGGGCGGGCGAGTTCATCGACTCCGGCAACAACACCTACGGAGGGAGGGTCGTGGTGAACCCCAGCGGCGGGCTCATCTCCAAGGGCCACCCCCTGGGGGCCACAGGTACCGCTGCTCTTGGCTCGTGCCATCACTCCTGAGGTTGTCATTTGTGTGATGCAAATATCTCTTCATGATGTTTTAATGTGACTTCATAATCAAAAACATGAAAAACTTGCTTAATTTTAAACATGCATCAAGTAACAGAAATATTGTGTAAACAATTCAAAACGCTGCCTGTTTGTGACATTTCATTCTTGAAAACAATTTATATCTTCGCACTTACCAAAAGTAGGAGATAATAAATAAATGCCAACTACCATGCACTAACACAATAAAATATTGATAGCCATTAAAAGAAGTAAACGCCATAGTTTCAACTGTGTTTAAATCAATAGTCACAAACGCAAAATTAGAATGTGTGTTTGATGTTTACGTTCTCTTTTAGAAACCTTTTTCAAACATCTTTAATTTTTATTTTTTTTGTGTTTATTTATTTAAACATATATACAAGTTAACATTATTATTTTTTTCAAAAAGAAATATAAATGTTTTGTTTTATAGGCTTAGACCCTAGTTATTATAACATTACCATTTTTCAATTTATTAATGTATAATTTCAACAAACTATGGGAAAAAATTTATTTTACCAACTAAGAAGTTTTTTTGAAGCTAACAGAGTTCCACTGCACTTAGTGCAAGGAAAACTTCCTAACAGGAGTCAAGTGTTTGCAGACCAGCGGTACAAATATTGATGCTTGTTGCAAGGTATTCAATGAAAATATACTATACCCCCAATTTTACATATGCTCAAGGTTCTACAGATTGCATTCGTAAAATTGGGGATGGTCCATTTTGAACTCCCTCCAACCGAAGAAAAATATTGTTTTATTTTTTTTGAACCAAATTCCATGTTTTATCGTATAATCGTAGCACATTTTACACTAAAATCAAGTTTGAAAAGTAGGGGTGTGATTTTTATTCGAAGAAAGCATTTTTGTTGATTTAAAGTTATTCAAAGTTAAACAAAACCTAGTCTTGGAAAGTATGTTTATTTTATAAGTAGAGTATAAAAAAGCACGCCAAACAATTTAAATTAATAAGCCGTGCAACAAAAACCTATTTTATTAAACTTTAAATAAAAAAACGAAAACTGTGACCCAAACGTAAGCCAGAACTAACGAAAAACTATCGTCGTACATGCGGGCTATCAAATGTAGTTTACTCAGCACTAGACAGTGTGTGTGCGTTGCATGCAATCGGCGAGCTATCAATATTTATATTCGACTACGTGGGCATCAACGTAACCAAACATGAATGATACCAACTAGCGCTGGCAACATTTTTATAAGTGATACAGAGCGGTGATGAGGATGAACAGATAAAGGTTATAATGTTTGAAAATGTCTTCAAAAGAAAATTAACACTTGGACAACTATGTATTTCTGTAAATTAAATAAGTAAGTCGTAATATTCAATCGAAAAATAGATTTCAACTTATTGCTGTTGCATTATCGCGTAAAGTTTACCACCTACACTGAGCACTCGGACTCTTTAACAGCTGGACCTAAAACATCATGTGACGTTTATGCAGGAATTTTTGACGTGACGTCTAATAAATCGATGAACGCCGGCTGCACGCACAAAAAAGTGTCCCGTAACGCACATTGTCCCACTACGGATGTGTCCTCCTGTTATGCTCATTGTACGCATGCGTGGCATCTCTCTTCCACTCGATTGGATCAACCATCGAATTGATTTTTCAATCATATTTTCGTCATTTGAATTATTAATATTATGTAATTTAACTATCATCCACCGATTTTCAGCACAATAGGTACGGTTATTTAAACAGGGTGGCCACTCACCGGGAAAACCAGGATTTATCAGGGAAATCACGTTGATTGGGAATTATCAGGGAAATGTCAGGGAATTTTTTTAATAACCGGGAATTTTTTGTATCATGTATATTTCCGCAAAGCTGCCAACCATTACGGATTTTCCGTAATTATTACGGATTTAACACGGAATTACGGAACATCGCTAGTGTATTATGGAAACGAGGCTTTGTGCTGCTAGGTAACGGAAAAAAATTCAGTTTCTGGTGTGCGTGTTTCGTGAACGCAGTTCGAATACATCACGTGGTTGCGCAGATAACGGAACTAATAAATGTGTGCATGTACTATCGAAATAAGTAGATTAATTCTTGTGTTTTGTAATAGAAATGGTACGGTATTACGTCCGTTGTACGATACAAATAGTACATATTCTCGGACTTTTCGTTTGTTAGCTACTTACATCACGATAATTTTTGTACGGTACTTTGGCTAACCTGTGTTGTGTTAATTACTTTCTTGAAAGCCATTTTTTTCATCAAAGTGTTTTTGTCGTGTCGGTGAAACCTGTTTATGTTGTTCGATAGTGTTGTGTTCTTCAGTGCCGATTGTAGAAATGAAGCGTCTGACAGAACAATGTGTATCTGGGGCAAAAAAAAAAGTTATTCTTCAGAACTTTCGACCAAACTATTCAAAAGAATGGCCATGCTTGTCATGTTTTGGAACGCCACGCGTTTTGTAATGTATGCACGTGTGACTTCGATTGCGCATGGTTGAAGGGATGACTGTAGACGGCATATTGAATCAAAGAAACATGCAGAACATTTCAAAGCCGTGACGAGCCATATATCTATATAGTAGTTTTTCGCTACATCTGAAGAAACTAAAGTAACAAACGCAGAGTTATTGTTTACAAGTTTTTTGGTAGAACACAATTTACCAATAGCAGTAGCCGATCATTCGGGTAATTTGTATAGAGCTATGTTTCCGGACTCAAAAATTGCCCAGAAATACAGCTGTGCGAGAACAAAAACATCTGCCTTAGTGGAGTATATGGCTGGTGAAACTAAAAGTGAAATTGTTGAATCTATAGTAAGTGGACTATTTGCATTAGCTACTGATTGTAATGAAGTGTATATTCATCCATTAGTTGTTTCATTTTTAAATCAAACACAAGGTAAAATTTGAACTGTACTGTTATCCCTTGTTGAGAGTACTAAGACTAAGAATATTTCACAACTAGAAATGTTACACTTCAAAAATGAACGCAAGAACAGTTGTCAAAAGTTGTGTGAAAAAATGTTTGAGCGCTCGCCACTGAAATACCCCATTACTAGGGACAGGAAAAATTCGCGGGTTCAATGACCTGTAGGATGAACTCCATAGTTCTGCGTACTCTCGGTCAAATGCCACCCACTCATTGGCTGCTGTCTTGTGAGACGACCCAACGTAGCAGCCTGAGATTCGATAAAGCTTTGGTCGGGTATTTCTCATTGGCCCAGAGTCATCCAGGTGAGTAGTGAGCCAATAGCAGAGGCAGCACTGAGGTATAACTATTTGTATTTTATCCTATCGCGAAATGAATTCGCAAATTTTTCCGGTCTCTAGACATAAAACAAAACACAGACTGCAGGTCATTGAAAGGGACGGTATAATGTAAAGTGACATATTTAAAATGTATTATGTTATTTAACAAACTTCCGTATGTATGTATATAATGAAGAAAATACAGCAGGGTGCTAAAATGTGAGTAATCTCTTTCTATAATATTATATTATTTCTTCAAAAGTATGTTTTTTTTGTAATTGTAAATATCAGGGAAATTTTGAACTTTTAATCAGGGAAATCAGGGAAAAATCAGGGAATATTTTCGGTGACTGTGAGTGGCCACCATGTTAAAAGTAATGTTGAATATTCAAATAAGTTTTTAACGAACAGTGGTGTTTTACAGTTACACATAATAATTCAAATTACACCCGGGATCTTTTGCAAGATGTTTTAAAAAAAATATTGTAACACATTATAAATAAGTTTGGTGTATTTGGGATGCGTATTTGTTATTAAATCGTTATTATAAAAATGAAATAATATTATTCCCCTACCGTGCTGCTATCTACGGTGACGGACGCGAACCGAATGAAACGCGATATCTGTCCACTATCGCGGGAACCAGGCACGGCGAGTGCAGTAATACTAATAGGTTACATTACAATTGACTAAAGAATTATGGTTATTCATATAATTTATGATAGATATTTGATTACAGTTTATTTATTTAAAAACTTGTTCATAATTATATTTAAACTTTATAGTTTAAACACCTGTTTTTAAAATTAATTACAATTCATCTACACGTGAACTGTTTCATCGACTGTTTATAAAGTGAAGTGAAAAAATTTGGTTTTCACTGCTTATTACAACAAGAATTTCGGCAATAAAGGTTAATTATTCTTACATTTTAAAAATCTGATTACTAGTATAATTTCAAGTACTTATTCTTTTATTATTAAAATAAAAATGATTCAATTTTATTCATAAAAGTATGCAATCATTTTATCAATGTTTTGTTATGACGTTGTCACGTTAAACTATCATCCGTAAACCGACTTTACAGACAACCAATTTTTCTTCTCCAAATATTGCCACCCTAAAAAATGGTGCAACGATCATGCGTGTGCAACAGTTTTGTAATGGAACACAGTGTATTTGTGTGTGTGTTTGGTTTTAATAAATAAAACACCATTTAATATAAAATACTATTAATGCAAAAAAATAACCTCTAGTTGCAGCCTGTGAACAGGGAATGCATTCTGCCTCCATCCCCCCCACCACTCCTGTAGGTACTGTACGTTACAGCGCGCCGTGCGGTGTAGCAGTGCCCGTCTTGCATACACACTGCTGAATGATGACTTCTTCCTGTTGTGAACAGCGTGTGTAATGTTGATGACATAATAACTGCTCATATGTTTTTTAAATGTGTACACATTTTAGACTTTTCTCATGTAAAATAAACAAGTTAACCATGTATTCTTCCTCCTTTTCCACCAATGATACTATTTTTCTCCCCTCTTTTATTAATTGCACCCAAGGATATGCCAGTATCTGGTCTTTACTGGAGTGACAAGTAGGGGTGAGAAGAGTAACAGAAGAACTGCTGGTTGGACATGACTTGCCCAGGGCTTGTTTTAGAAGCTGGAAGAATTTCTTACTTCGCACAACTACGAACTTCCCCTTATCAGCTTTATAATTTAATCTTCAACAGCGCACCGGTAAAAAAATTGGCTGTCTGTAAAGTCGGTTTACGGACGATAGTTTAACGTGACGTTATAACAAAACATTGGTGAAATGATTGCATACTTTTATAAATTGAATCATTTTTATTTTAATAATAATAGAATAAATACTTGAAATTATACTAGTAAACAGATTTTTAAAATAAGAATAATTAACCTTAATTGCCGAAATTCTTGTTGTAATAAGCAATGAAAACCACATTAACTTTTCACTTCACTTTATAAACAGTCGACGAAACAGTTCACGTGTAGATGACTTGTAATTAATTTAAAAAACTGGTGTTTAGCTATAAAGTCAAAATATAATTATGAACAAGTTTTCATATAAATAAACTGTAATCAAATATTTATCATCAATTATATGAATCACCATAATTTTTTAGTCAATTGTAACATAACCTGTTATTACTGCACTCGCCGACAGCGTAACGGAATAATGAGCGTAATGGGACAGCGTAACGGAACAATGTGCATAACGGGACACTCTTTCGTGCGTGCAGCCGGCGTTCATCGATTTATTAGACGTCACATCAAAAACGAACGAACATTGATAACCAGAATCGAGGGGAAGAGGCCCATAGTTAAGCGTACACCTATTTTATGGTTTTATTTTTAGTCCAATTTCATTTTTTAAACAGAAGTTTTTGGTGTACCAAAATAGTGGTAAAGTTAATGCTTGTCCTGGAACAGGCATGTGAGTGTGGCTGGTGTGTTGGCAGGCGTGGCGCAGTGCGCGGAGCTGTGCTGGCAGCTGCGCGGGCAGGCGGGCAAGCGCCAGGTGCCGGGAGCCAGGCTCGCACTGCAGCACAACATCGGCCTGGGAGGAGCGGCCGTCGTCGCCCTGTACCGCCTGGGCTTCCCGCTCGCCCGCCCGCCCAGGTATTGCCTTGTGTGCTCACTTGAGTATTGCCAGCATGGTCATGTGTACGAGTCAGCCAAGTTCAAAAATGGTATGCAGTCCACATGTGATGCCACATTTTTTTATATTTAGTTGATTTGTAAATCACCTTGAATGGGTGTCATGCAATTATCTACAAATAACTATTCAAATTCTGTTATCTTTAACATCTATCAAGAAGATAAGAATCTTTGTTTGAATTTTTTGTGATTTATTGTGTCTGTAGTTAGAAACTCTGATAATATTATATAGGTTGTAAAGGGCACCAATTTAGTTCTGCAATTTAAATTATAATTTTAAATACAACTTATATTCTTCCGCCATTTCATTACTATTAACAGTGTAGATAAGGATTTACTAGCGATGTTGGCTATATTACGTAATCTTGAACTATATTTATGAGTTTCATGTTTGTTTGAATGTATTTACAGTTATTTAGTGCATTATAAAAATTTTGGTTACTTTAACTTATACTACAAAAACATAAAATAAAACTTCTGTGCAAACTCATTACTCAAAATTGCGTAGAATTTGATGCAATAACAATTGTTTCCTATAATGGGCTTTGAGTATCCTTTTCCACGTAATTATTATTTATACCACGTGTCATTGAAAAGAAATAAACATACAAAATAAATGTCTATTTTACCATCCACTTAGCTAAAAATAATAATCACGCACGTTAATGTGAAGTAAAGATGAATGAACGATTATTGACGAATAAACACGGTTGAAGCACTGCTACCTCACCCACCGAGCATAAGCACAATATTATCATACACACAGCCTGAGCATTCTTGTACTGGGCGTATTGTGTGTAGGGCAATAACAAACGTGAATATTCAAAGTAGCAATAAAATGATTAGTGTCGGGGCGAAAATTTGTTTTCATTTCAATGTTCCAATGCAACTGCACAAACACATTTTAGTTTCCTTGTGCTTTATAATATAATTTGAAAGAGATAATTCTATTTACTTATTAATAGCTATTAGTTGTTTATAAATTTTTTGTAAGAAAAAATAAAACAGCTAAATTACATGTAAAAATACAGTTTTTAACATTGTTACTTTTTCCCTGTTATCAACCAAGAGATTGCAGATAGCATGACCTAGCATGTTTCATAATGTATTATGTCTCTGCATGAATGAATAATTAATTATAGCTATTCGTGTGTAGTGCGTAAAATAATTGTTGGTTTTATAGGATCGGAGTGCATGCGACGAATGCAAGCATTGATGACGGCAACAGCTTCAAGGCTGCTATAATGTTCAAAGCCCTGGAAATAGCAATGGCAGAAGACCAAGAGAACCTGATCGAGAAAGTGAGAGGCATTTATGGCTTCAAAGTACGGAACGGGCCCGGCGGAAAGGAAGGCTACTGGGTAGTCGACGCTAAGAACGGCAAAGGGTCTGTGCAGTTCAATGGGAAAGGTAAATACTTTATCATTTTGTTTTGATTAAGCTATGCTCTCAAATAATTCTTGCATCAAATTTTTCAAAAGACAGCTTGTAACTATGGACCAGGAAATTTTGTTGAGTAACAAGTCTTCAAATTTTGGTTCACAAGACACTTAAATTCTTGGATGAAAATGGAAAAATTCTTGAGTAAAAAATAAATTTCTTTAGTGATAAAACATACATGACAAATTAAGGACCGCGTGAATTCATATCATGCATTAAATTAACTAAAATTAGAATTATTAAATTTACATTCTACTTGCAACAAATTTTTTTAAGAGAACTTATTTTAATACTTATTACATAACAGCAAATACAGTGAAACCTCTCTGAAACGACCCCTCACGGTTCCCAGGAAGAGGGTCGAAATAGAGGGGGGGTCGTAATAGATGTTTTCCGAAATTTTCAGTTGATTTCAACCCCCCCCCCCCCCCTTTTTTTTTTCCCCAAACCGCTACTCGCTAAGAAACCAGCCGTACAATGGCAGGATGCTGTCACTCACAATGCTAGACGGCTTTGCTTTAAACGCACTTCAACCATCATGACAAGTCCGTCGCCCTACAGGCCACCTCTAAAGAAAATATGTCAATAGACAGTTTATTTTTACTGGTTAGTTTACATGTATGTATTCTGCTTGCCGTAGTTAAATACACTAGAACCCCGATGTCACGAATCCCGGATTTAACGAAGCAGTGATTTTACGAATACATTCTCGGGAACCGTCAAAAAATAGGACATTTTGACCAAAATGTGAAAATCAGAAGAAAAAAATTAAAAAAAAAAAAACGAAATGAAAGATCATTAAATTTTGTTAATTTTAACACACAGTGTATTTTTGTGTCGGCTTTAATACATCCAATAATGTTCATGTAAGAATAACAAAAAAAGTAATGGGACATTTCCTCTAAAAATACGGCAGCAGTAGCTTGTGCAACGTAAGTGGGAGCGCGGGAATATCGTCTAGACAGGCTGGCGGCAGCACAGGCGGCGGATGCATGACGTCATACGGCTTACCTCTCCTTCCCTTGCCCAGACTTCAAGGTTCATCCCTCCCAGGCATACAAACCATCGTGTCTCTCTCCCCCTCCTCCATCATCGTCCTTTGGCATGAAACTGTCAACATCCTTCCTCCCCTTCTCCAAACTGCGTGCAACGAAAGCAAGGTTTGTATAGTCCATTTATGGTAAAATGAAAAAATTTTAAGGGCCCCTGCGACAGCCATTTACCGTTAATTGTTTTGATACAATTTGTTTTTTAGTTACACATTATTTCTGCTGGAAAATCACTGAAACTTCAAAATTTCTTTAATGGAAAAATTTAGCAGGGCCATAAAAGTATTCATTTTTACCGCAAATGAACTATACTCGCCCTTCCTGCTGGACAACATTCTTGGCGCGTGACGCATGGCAACTACAGTCGTGTGCCGCACACAGCCACGAAAAACCTACACGATTTCCAAACTACACTAGATATCCGACTGGAGTCTGTTTACGAAAAGCATTTAAGAATTTGTTAATGCCCAACTGGTTCTATTGAGATAAATTGGCTAAAAGGCATGTTTTCGAAGTTTTAGGTGTAAAAAACCCCTTACAAATTTCTTGAAAGTATTATAGGAAAATGCATTACACTAGGGATGGGACGAATCCACATTTTGGTCGAATCCGAATCCTTGTTCGAATCCTCAGTGTTTGTCATCGAATCTCGAATCCCAGTCCCACACTAAATTTCACATGTTATTAAAAAAAAATCACATGTGTATTTATAAAATTATAAAATAAGTGCATAGTGTATGTACACCTGATATAAAATAGACAAATAACCTCAAAAACCACACACGTAAGTTTTCATCCGTCTAATTCTCTGTTACATTTATCCTTCCTATGTTTTCAATAAAATACGTTTGTATAACAGACACCATTTAAAAAAAATTAAGTTTTTTTCTGCAATGTTATATTATTGAAGGTTGGAAATGATCGAGTAGTTATGCTAATTGACAAAATGCAGCGTAGTTTATCTTATGTTTGTGCTATTTCCGTTACCTTTATAATATTATTTAGGTATACAATTTTCTAGAGCTGGATGAACCTCAGTTCTCTAGTTTCGAACTGAATCGAACCATAGCAAAAAAATTTCGAACCGAGATGAACCAAACCTCATACAGAAATAATTGTTTGGAATTAAAATGAACCGACCACCAGCATTTTGGTCTTTAACTGAATGGTGAGAAAGAAAAGTTCTCCAGCCATATGTAAAATTAAAACATATGGCTTAGCTTTATTAAATTGCAAAACATTTTATAAGTTAAGTTTATGCAATAAATAATGAAGGAAAGAAAACAGTTTAGAGAAAATCATTTTGCATTTAATTTCTTTATATATACTTTTAATTCATGAAGAAGTTCCATCTAAATTTCAAAAAGACTAGGTATCTTCCTTTTTCAGTGTACACTAACCTTCATTAAAAAAATATATTATTATAAAGATGACGAACATTCAGCATAAGGCCACATAACATTTTTAATAAGTAACACTTTTTAATAGGACATTAAAAAAAAGTCGAATGTGAATTAAGTTACCTATCTACATTACAAAACCCGCTGACTGCAGTTGCTGTTTTCTTGGAAGAATGCTGCTCGTCAGAAGAAACTTTAGACATTTTTTGGGGTGGTTCTGGGTCATCTGGGTCGTCATTATCTTTTCTCCATTTAGAAAACTTCAACGACGTAAGCCTGCTCATCGCAAATCACCTCAAGAACAATAATTTTGTTAACGTAACGTAAGAAGTGTGGTTATAGAAATTTGCGTCGGAAAAAACAAAACACGAGAAATAATGATGGCTGCCGCAACTATGCTAGTCAACTTAGTACCGTACTGTAAAATTTACTGGACCAGTACATTTAATACACAAGATTAAATTAATATTTTCAGTACCTGACTGTTATAACCAAAAAGGCCAAAGAAAATAAATACATCCCAGTAATTTAAAATAGGTACGTAATTTACGTAATCATTTCCTATCGCATTTGTCTTGTGTTAACTTGATCACGTTAGTTTTGCCGAAATACGAGAGTTCTCGTACATGCGCTTTAGTTTAACGTATGGGTTACGCAATCTTTGGTGATTTTACAACACTTCTCGTACACGCACTATAGTTAAAGGTATAATATACAATACCTTTGGCATTTGTACGATAGTTTATATTACGTAGTACGAGAAATGCATACAAAAATCTCTAAAGTAAATAAAAAACAAAGCGCGCCTATATGAAAAAAATTCTATGCGAGTTATGCGACAATTAATAATTTTTTTTGTCTGCACTTGAAACTGTTGAGGCGACGATTATGCGATAAAAGTAGGATTATTACATGTAATGGAATTTTGTTGTGCTGTTTTGTGAATGGTCTCAAATGGGGGTTAGAAAATTAGAAAAACGTAATTTTTTTTAAACGAACGTTCGGTTTTTCGAATATATTTTATGAGGTTTCGAACCGAACCGAACGTAAGGGTTCGGTTCGGTTCTAAATTTTCGAACTTCGCCCAGCACTACAATTTTCAATTACTACCTAAAACTCTTAAAAACCCACCTCGAATCCTACCTCGAATCCCACCTCGGATCCTACGAATCCTCGAATCCATAGGATTCGGTATATTCGACGAATCCAAGATTCGAAAATCCCATCCCTACATTACACCTTTATCTTTATTTTTCCGCCATATAATGTTATGGTCACCGCTCAGATTTCACAGTTATCTGACGGGAACGAGATGACTGCGCGCCAGTTCAGAGCCTTGCACTTAGAGGTTTTACTGCGCTAGAACTACCATTGAGCGTCGCTCTTATCATCCCGCTTCACTAACACACATGCTGACCAGAGGAAGCATGTAGAAATGCAAGGCAGGAAATTTTTCCAGCTTATCAACCAGGACCCGGGCAAGTCTTGACTATCAAGCTTTTCACATTAAAATATAAGAGACTTGTATTGTGTAATTTCGGTGTTATTTAGCGGTTTTTCTTAAAAATTGTTTTTTCGCATTTTACATATAAATTCGCGGAAAATTTCGTGATTTGAGATTCACCATATAATTGTGGCCCAAGTTATTGCTCGCGCGAGAGGCGAGACGTGGAATGTTATTACAGTGAAACCTCGTTAATAAAATACCGGTTATTTCAAAGTTCGCGTTAATTCCCCTTCAGACTGGGATAGCATATTTAATGTCAATCAATACGGTTAATACGAAATATTCGTTATTATGTATTACGAAGTAACCTCACGTCCGCTCACGTAGTGTACTATTGTTTTATTATCGGATAAACCGAATGAAATTTTAGAACAAGAATCGCACACTTTAATCACGTGCACGCAGCTTCACTATAATTCTGTTAACGGCAAATAATTTGTACGGTAAATGGTCTACAGTCAAACCTCTATCTATCGAACTCGCATGTATCGATTGTCCGTGTTTATCGTATACTTTCTACGGTCCCGGCAAAATTGCCATACAACTAAGGTTAAAAAAGTCCGCTTGTACCGATGTTCGAATTATAGTTTTGTCCGCATTGATCGTACAAAATATATGGTCCCGTCACTATAAATTATAATAGATGATCGTTTAACCATAAAGATTTTGCAGAAATAACCATTTCTTAGAAAGAAACCGTCATAAAAACAGTAACGATAGTAGACAGTAGTAAAATTCAACTTAAATCTGCAGCCAAGTAATGGAGCATGTAAATATGAAGAAAAGACAAATGAACAACAACTAACGAAGAAATGGGATGATGTACTATAACTACAGTACAAACCCAATTGTTATCCTAAGATAATTACCATAAAAAGAACTAAAGATTCTTTGTCGATACCATAATTACTACAGAAGCACGATAGCTACCACATTTGCACTACAGTTACCGTAACAACCGAGATGTATATTTACTGTGACGGTAATGTTGTTATTTATGACATATTAAAAATAAAGAACATTATTGAAAAATAGGATGTTAAATTTTTGTATGTACGTTTGGCACATGTTGCGAAGAAATAATGCGATCTGAAAAAATGCAGTACTACTACGAATAGCGAAAAGGGTAATCGTGGATTTTTAGGTTATGGCAGTCTCTCTCGTTTTTCAGTAATATCGGCCGAAAATTAACAAGCGTATCGGAAGTCGGCAGAAATGCTGATTCAACTAAATATTGGCAAAATCGGCTTCTTCAGTACAGCTCTACATTTGATGACATGAGTAAACATATTTCAGACTTCAGGATATTGAAAAAGACTTTAATTTCCATGTAGATTTATTGTGCGTATGTTTTTTTTTTGCAAGTGTAAATTGAATTAAGTAAAATATTTCCATTTTTATTTATTTTTCAACTGATTTAACTTTAATGACAAGTAACTGATATATTTCTGACACTAATTTTGAGGTTTAAATATTTTTTAAAAATTCTTAGAGTGAAATCCACGTCAGCATTAATTGTCTTGGAAAATGTTCTGGCTGCTAGTGATGTAGACACTGATGTCTTGTCTTCCTTCGACAAACTTTGCAGTGCAGTAAAGGACATTTATGCAACTAAAAAAGTGCAGAAAAAAAATCAATGAATTTTTCAAGCCTCTTTAATTCTCTATTTGACTAATTTTCGAGTAAAAAATCAATACGTGATTTTGTCGATTATTATTAATGTAAGCATATGCACCTGTTAATACAAACTGCAAAATTTTAGGTCCCTTCAGGTTTGTATTAAAGAGGTTTCACTGTATAAGAAAGAAATGCGGGGTAGACAGACGGCAGCCAGTGTGTTTCCTGCGCGGGGAATAAGTGGCGTAGCTTTTTTTTTTATGCTGGGTGAAGCGACTTTTTTCTATAAACCCACAGGAAAAGATAATTGCTTGAGCTGTCAAAATAAACATCGCTGCGGCAGTTAAAACAAGTCAAGGCGGGCGTGCATCCAGTCGGTCGCTGTGTATTGTCAACCGATAGTAATCAAAATCAAGAGAAATCCAGCAGGTAGCTTTGCCTTAACTGCGTACCACACTAGACACTCGCAAAAAGCTAAACGTAAACACGTTGCCACAAAAACCTTTATCTGCACCCTGCCGGCAAAGGGACGTGGAATGGGGGTTGTCAAGCACTGACAGTGGTCGACAGGAAGTGGTATATATTTTTAGATATGCGCTGCTACGGCAGTACAGCACGCGGCAAGAGAAACGCAGTAACACGCTACTCACCACAAGAAACTTATTTTCTGTCCGATTTTCGGCAATTTTTTCACGGTTCCTCGAAATCAGGTTGTAATAGAGAGGTGGTCGAAATAAATGGGGTCGCAACAAAAAGGTTTTACTGTAGTTATAGTTATATCCATTAGAAAATGGAAGGACCTTTGGTGTTGCAAAACCTATCCCTACCACCGTAATAGGGAACTTTCAGAATACTGTAATTATTGTTTTGAGCCGTGGAGGGGGGTAGGCGGACAAGAAGTGCACGTCCAGGGTCTGGCAAGGCGTGTGCTCGAGGACGGCTGGTTGTGCTTGCAGCGAAGCCCGACGTGACGTTCGTGATCAACGACGACGACATCGTGGAGCTGCTGTCGGGCAAGCTGAACCCGCAGAAGGCGTTCTTCCAGGGCAAGGTGAAGATCCAGGGCAACATGACACTGGCCATGAAGCTCATCCAGCTGCAGAAGCATGCCCAGAAGAAGATAGAGGAGCTCCGCTCCAAGCTGTAGCGTAGCGCCAAGAATATCTGTCTTTGGGAATTACATTGTTTGCAGCTCCCACATGTAACCATGAGGTGAGTTTTAATTAATAAACTGAGCCCATGTAGTTTTTGTTAATTTTCACTTTTTGTTAGCCGGAATATTTTTCATTTATTCTTTTTTTAAAAAAAAGTCCAAAGGGTTGAACTAGTATCCAATATGCAATATCATTTACAAATATAATAGCTTAATAATCTTCAAGACATTAATTTACTTCCATCTGCTGCTATCAATAGCAACATTGCCTTGCAAGAAAGTTACTAGTGTCTGTGTTCAACTGTTTGGTAATGAGTGGACCAGCACTGGTTGAACCATATGAACTTGTAATTGTGTCTGTTACAGAACTAATTGTTGGTAAATACTGTGAGTTGTGTTTAAGAAACTGTTTAACAGAATGCATGTACTGAACTAATTACAAATTCCTAATGTGTGCCCTAAAGCCCACCTGAACACATGTTCGACTTGCCTTTTGAGACTACTTAATTTTGGCTGTGTTCAAGTTGTTGAGCCAACATGAATTTATTTAAATACTTTGATTGATACCTAAAATACTGTGTGATAAAAACAATAGAATTTACACTGTTTGGGTAATAATTAAATCATATTTGTATACTTTATTTCCAGATAAGTGAATTTTTATAATAAACTAATTTTTACATAAATAAAAAACGATTCTCATACACATTTGGTAGGTTTTGAATAATTGCGTGCCAGTAGCTTGGCTTCTGGGTTGTAGCTGAGACCTTGGCAAATAATTCACCAACGTTTCGGTCGACATTGCAGTAGCCATCAGGGAGCAGTTACCTACTGAGGTTCTTACCAGTCCTGCCTTTATGTACTCATGCCTTTGGGGAAGGTGCTTACTGATTGGCTGCTGCTGTGGGCCAATCAGAGCCTTCCTTTCTTCTGGTTGGCTGGGCTGTTTTGCCAATCAAGGGTGATTTGTCTGATGTTGGCTGTGGAGCTCTGTTGAGGATTTCTAAAGAGTTGGTTCCATATTTTACTTAATTTGTAGCCATCTTCTCTATTATTGTTTGCTGGGTGTTTTAATATTTCTATTGATTCTAGAATGTATCTTTACTTGTATTGTCGGATGTTGGATATGGTGTGGAATTGGTTGAAACCAATGCTGTGTCTGGTTTCCAAGGAGTGTTCTGCTATAGCTGATCGTGGGTTCTCATGTTTGTAGTCACTGATGTGTTCTTTAACTCTTGTAATTATTCGTCTGCCAGTTTGACCTATACATACCTTGCCACAGGAACATGGAGTCTTGTACACACAGGCTAGGTTATCGGCAGGGGTTTTGTCTTTCACCGATGTTAGAGACCCCTCAATCTTGTTAATGGGTTTGAGAACTGTGAACATCTTGCTTCCTAAGAATTCTTGCCACTTGATCAGAAATTCGTTTGACATAAGAAATGAAGGCTTTATTAGGAAGTTGATGTTTCTTTTTCTGTTGAGGTGGTTTCATGGCTTTCCTGATTTCTGACTTTGAATAACCATTCGCTTGAAGAGCACTTGTAAGATGTTTCATTTCTTCCCCAATATTGTCTTTTTCACAAATGGCTCGAGCTCTGTTTACCAAAGTTGAGACACTTAGAAGAATCTGTAAGAAACATCTGATTGTCTAAGATGCCATAACCCCGACGTTCTATGGGCTTCCGAAGATACATAAGAAGGACATTCCTCTTCACCCAATAGTGAGTGCAATTGGCTCTCCTACCCATGCACTAGCCAGATACTTGAATGGATTAATCCAACCTTTATTACCCACTCCAGCTTCTCATGACTGAAATACAGCACATTTCATTTCTCTTCTTAATAAACTTTCTCTTCCACCAATAGATCTCCTGGTCAGCTTTGATGTGGTTTCACTCTTCACTAAAGTGCCTGTCCCAGAAGACCTTCAAATTCTCCTCACATGCCCGGGAGAAGACAATCTGAGCAGAGACATAGTGAAGCTCACAGCACGCTGTGTTTCTTCTACCTTCTTCTTGTTCAAGGGGCAGATCTACAAGCAATAGGAAGGTACTGCCATGGGCTCGCCTCTCTTCCCTATTAGCTAACATTTTTATGGCCTAATCTGAGGAGAAAACAATAAGTACCAGACAGCTTAAACCCAAGTGCTGGTATGTTGATGACAACTTTGTCATTTGAAGCCATGGCAAAAGATAAGCTACTAGACTTTATAAAACACATGAACAGCATCCATCAGATCATACAATTCACCATGGAGGTGGAAGTAGAAGGGAAAATGTATTCACAACTGTTTTTGATGGGTCAGTATTTTATTTTACACACCGCTATAAAAATTTTCTTGACAAACAAAAGTCTGTTCTCCAGAGATTAAATTAATTGTTAAAAATAAGTAATAAAAGCTACCATCTAAACAGTTCAAGTTGTCATGTATTATATAATGTGTGACAATGTTACCCTCAAGTTAACAAAGGTTTGTTGAAAGAGGAGACATACACACACAATTTTTTTGGTTGAATTAAAAGTAACAAAAGGCTGCAAAGTGGTAGGAAATACCTTCAGTTTACTACTCATAAACAACTATAAATCATGAATTTATCTTTAAAAACATTTTTAAAAGTATATTGACCCTGTGTTAAAATGATTACCCCCCCTCATCATGTGAAAAGATAGGGTAGGGGAGACTGCGTGCTGTCTGCAGTATTCAGAGATTAAAGATCCTTTTTTTGACGTGTGCTGATAGCATCCGTCCATTGGCTCCAAGGAAAATTAGGAATATTGCGTGGGTCCCACACCGTAAACCGTAAAGGTTCGGCTAGTAAGTAACTGGGAACCAGTACCACCAGCCACATCACTCCATTACGGCACTAAGATCGAAAGTACTGGAGTTACAATTGAATTACACTGGACTAAACAAAGAAGGATCACAAACATGTAGTGTGTAGCAGTGTGTTTAGAAACATTCCTAAAAAACATTCTCTGCTTGTAAAGATATTAAAGATAATTTTTATTAAATTTGTAATGGCAACCAAATATATAAATACATACCTAAGGATATTGCTGTGTAAACTGTATAATACATGTTATTTTTAATTAAATCATATCTTTATTTAGAGTTTATTTCATTGGGTTGGCATTGTGAATCACGTTTTTTTTTACTTTTTTTTATAATCATTTTTCATGTATTAAGGGACCAATGTATCATGTCTTTGATGATACAAAAATCACATTGTATTATGGTTGTTATTGTTAAATATATTTTATTTACATAGTATTTTTTTATGTGTATCTTATTCTACTTGATTCTCTAAGTGATAATGTGCAGCAAAATTACAAGTGAATTTAATATTGTTTGACTCTAAATTCTTATTTGTAATTGGTACCTCTTACATGCTTGGACAATATGACTTCATGAGATTGCAATCCTAGAAATTAAAGTTTTTTTTTTTTTTTTTTCAGTTGTGAAACTTCCAAACTAAGATGAAATGTTTTAATGTTGATGGAGAAAAAGGTTGGGGGGGGGGGGGGGGGGGGTTTTTTCTTAATTACAATTTCATAGATGAACTGTTGTTTGAGGGCAATATAATAAAATATTTTTGAAAATAAATGGTAAATAGTTAAACATAACATGAGGCTATCGGCACAGTAGCATCCTAACCACAATTGATGTGTTATGGCTAGTAAAAAAAAAGGGTTGCAATGATTAAAAATACAGTAAAACCTCCATTAACGAAATATTCTATTTAACAAATAACCCCATGCAACGAAATAAAATTTTGGTCCCGCCGAACCGCCATAAGATCAATGCTGTTTTAACATCTAAATACTGAATTTTATTTGTTCCGAAATAGTGAAATTCCTAGTGATGGGTCGAGACTCGAAAAATCGAGCGAGTCGAGTCGAGCCGGCGAAACTAAACTCGACTCGAAAACTGAGTTGATTAAGATCGTGTCCTCGAGTCTCGTCAAAGTTTAGTTTTTGGCTCGACCATAATGTTGCACAATTTCCAATAGTGAAGGTAGGTACTTATCCGAAACCATGCACTTTAAAATAAAATAAAATGTATTATTTAGGCCTACCTAGTGGAAAACCTCTGATCCAACACTGAAAACCTTGAAAACGAAGTCGGAAGATTATTTATTTTTGATTGTGTGTATCCCATCCTTCAATATGCACTTAATATTTATAACTGCAACAAAATACCTTTATTTAACTATAACGGAATTTAAAAAATGTTCTCTAGATTCAGTCATGAACAAGACCACGTTAATTTTAGGGCAGCTTTGGAAGTAAATAATATTTACTACTAAACATTAGATAGCCGCCATTTTAACTCCGGGCCAATGGCCTACGTAAGTCATCATACAGCCAGGGAATGTTGCCACTTTGGCAAATCGATATCAACAATAATTGAAATCTCCAACCAGTTTTCCATGGCCGAACGGAAAATTAAGGCTGCTGAAGTTTATGTTTACACTTGAGTTTGCTTCGCCGGCGTCGTATTAATCATAAACGGTTTAGTATTAGTGGAATAGATATGTTTGTACGGCCTGGGATTTTTTTGAAAAATTTGATCATCAGACAGCTAAATGCAAGTGCTGCAAAAAAATACAAGACTCAGTCATCATCAAATTCACGTCTGATTCGTCACTTGGATGTGCATTTTCACTTAAAGCGTCAGTATGAAGATTAAAAAAAAAACACAAAAATCAAAATGTGTAGGGAAACCTTCAATAATTCAAAGTTTTCATATTTTATTACATATATTATATTGAGAAATATTTAACTTATATTTATTTCGCTCATCATTCTGCCACTTGAACCTCGCTAAGTTTGACTCATCTCAACAAATTTCCATGAGTACGGCTCGAGTTCGACTCAAAGACAAATTTCTATGAGTTCGACTCGAGCTCGACTCGAAGATAAATTTCTTTGTTTAACTCGAACTCGACTCGATGCTGAAATAGGGTGACTCGACCCATCACTAGAAATTCCCTTTACAACAAACTGCCGCTTTTGAAAAACACGCAAAAATAAACATCTCTTACAAGACATCCACTAATTTTTTTTGCATTCACTGCTTAAAAATACGTGCATATGACCTTAAAATAATATGCACCATCGCGGAAGGCAATAAATAAACAAAGCATCATGGATAACACACGTCGTATATACATGCCACACTTTGTTCAAAATGGCGGGTACTTTTAGCGCTAGTGGCGGAAACCTCTCGTACCATCGCTCTGGCAAGATGAACAACTAGTGTATTTTGCGTTTCTATGGTTAAAGATGCACACACGCAAATATTTTTAACTATGGTGTAGTACAATTTCCGTTTTTTCAGTTTTCACTGTTGTTTATTTATTTCCACACCTAGTTACGGAAATCAACACGTTACTACTGTATAATTAATTCTGAATTCTAATCCTAAAAAGCGGCGACAGATTGACGTTAAAATAAAATTAGAAATTTTAAATGGATTTGATGAAGGTGGGAAAAAAAAGTGATATAGCTAAACGTTTCGACATCCCGGCGTCTACACTTTCGACCATATTATCCAACCGGGAACAGATCGAAAACAACGCTTCTCTGGTAGGGACAAATTGAAAACGTGTGAAAGTATGTAAAAATAATGACTTGGACAAGATACTTTTTGACTGGTTAATGGAGGCTAGGGCATCAAACATCAACAAAGGCATGCCAGGAAGCACTGGGGATGGGAATTGATAATTTCCAAGCATCAAATGGTTGGCCATTAAACAAGTGTATTCTATGTACTTTTTCATGTTTAATTCCTCATATCGTATTAAACATTCAGAAAGACAGTTCTAGCCATTTATGTGAAGCTTTATGATGACTAGAAATACATTGTGCGAAACCTCCATTTAACAAACCCCTTTACAACAAACACAACAAATTTTGGTCCCTTGAGATTTGTTAAATAGAGGTTTCACTGTATTTGTATACTATAGTATAATTATAATTTACACATTGTGAGATGTAGTAATTTTTAAATAATGCATCATTCTGAGCAGTTCACCAAACACCAACCTTTCATTTCAGTTAATTTTCGCCTTATTTTCTAGAACATGATATTCTACATATTTATCCAGAAATTTTTTGTAAACAGCAAAATACGGCGAAATCCAATGCAATCCGTTTCAAGTTTTTAAAAAAAAATTTTTTATAACAAATTGGTGATTAAATGAGCTCATATGTTCATATTTAAACCCTAGTTATTCACATGTTTTTTTGATAACAGCTGCCAGCTAAACTATATTTTAGCTAAGCAATGATAAACTCAATTCCTGCTCATTTTAACTGGAGTCCGTAACAATAATTTACGTTTTTGATGTGTAAACAGCTTATCTCTCTGTATACAGCATTTAGTAAGAGCAATTTCGTGAAAATGGAATGGAAGTCTATGAACGGACATGTGTACATAAACCTGTATACAGTCACTTTGGTAAACATTAGGGGCCATAACCAATGTATTGGTGTGCCCAATGCAACTTTATGATAGTGAAACTACCCTGTGATATACTTGGTAAACATAAAAAGTCAATACAAGTTTTAAAATACTTGGCTTTACAATGATGATAATACATACTTCCCAATGAAAAGGGTGTGTCTGAAAGGCACTGGGCACTGCTGTGTATGAATAACAAACACAAGCGGAACTAAGTCAGAATCTACACCCCGCAGCCCCAGACGAGGTGAGTGCCTGAAAGTGGCCCACTCACCAATTACATTCTCTACGACCCGACCCCGCCGGGAGCCCAGGGAACTAACCACTACACCACCGTGACCCAGTCAAGTACACGCGGACCAAGTGACGTCACGAGAAGAGGCGGTCGCTGAGGTCGCGTCGGGCGGGGAAGCTGGACTGCGTCCCGGGCCGGAGCACGGACAGGGCTGCCAACTCGCACGCCCGCCTCGTGGTCTCCTCCAGCGAGAGGCCCGGGTGGTACGCCAGGTAGTACGCCAGCGCGCCGACGAACATGTCTCCAGCTCCCTGCAGTCATACATGACTCTGTTGAAGGAATGGCTCTAAACATCTATAAAATGGGGAACCATCAAGAGTGTTAAACTGCAATCATGTGTGTAATGGCATGGATGGCAGCCATGATGGTTTCATGGTCCTCACACTCTACGTCGGCAATCCTTCGCCCGGACTACAGTGGATGCCTCGCAGGACTGTTATAAACTGAGCTGGCCTACAGTAAACCAGCACTATACAAAAACGGTAAACAGATCTTCGCTAATGAAGAATGTGTTCAAGTCTTAACCTTGTGTATTAAACATTACATAGGAAGGTTCTCAGAAATAAGTCCAGAAGAAATCACACATTTAAATGGTTACTTTCTTTTATCAGGCAGTAAGTAGTCTAGCAAGAGGAATCAATACCTTAAGCAAGCACTTACAACTGTTAAGTCAAAGTGATTGAAATTACACATGTTACGATGACTATAATAATAACTATAATAGACAGTCCTTGATGTGCAAACAGAACTACCAACGGCTACAAGCAGCTACTTTAATATGGCATAAATTTACACCTCAAAAATGATTACATTGAGGTCTATGCAACGACTGCTTTTGAACACTGAACTCATACATATAATAAAAAATTTATACAATATTACAATAAGCATGGTTATGACAAAAAATTACAGGTACTGAGTAAATATGATCATGGACTGATCCAGAGAGAGATAAAGTTCAGTTAAATATCACAAGCAAACAACTAGCAGGAAACGGCGGGTCCTATTCCACTCCAGACTGAACTACACGCTAAACTGCCTCGAAGCAACAGCAGGGGAATTTGACCACGCGCAACAGCAAAATGTTACACGTAACAAAAGGTGAACTCTAGACAAGAAGCTACAAACAGGAAACCTCACACGCATGTGGACAAAAGAAGTTACAAGTACCCATGCAACTGAGCACAAAAAAATGCCAACAGGCAAAGACAAAGAACATGCAAGTTAGGTCGCACAGGCGACTCGCTACAGAAGTCTTGCGGCGAACAGCACGATCCACAAGCAACAAGGCCCACTGGAAGCTGTATCGCGACATGAAAAAGCTACGAGGCAGTCTCCCATCATATGCAAAATGTGCCACAGTTACGTAGAGGAAAGTTAAGCCAAAACAATTTCAATGGGTGGTGCCAAAATGGTAATTTTGAAGAAAAAAAAAGGACAAATTCAAACTCTAATACACATGACATGCGCTGCCTTCATACTCACACAATCATCTGTACAAAACTACCCATTACTGCACGGTTTCTCAACCAGAACTTGAAAAAGAATGTCTACAAAGCACATCACGATTAAGGTAACATGCACACAGGGGAATGTAAGAGATGGAGGGGGCGAACTACACACGACGGTGTCAGGGCCAGTGAGCTCCAAACAACTGTGCCGTTCAGCGAGGACGAGAGAGAAACCTCCCCCGCCCTCTTCCCCATGCACTGGTAGGTAATGGAACATCAACCTTATGTGCACTCTAGGAACAGACAGTTGAAACAAACTTTCTCTTTTTCTGGCAAGCGAGAAGATCTAGGGAAGGTTTGCCTCAACAGAATAATTCCAACATTACACTTGCCCTGCACAGTTGGAATGGAAGAGCAGGAGGAAATTTCAAAATGGCAGCACGGAGTGGGGCACTCGGTGCTTTTGGTTGTAACGGAATATGCAACGTCCAGGAGTATAGTAACTGTGTGAGGTCAATAGCAGATGTCCTTAACATCCCCCCTTTTTTTGCTAATTAATTAGCATAATCCTCACATCTCCACCTGGTGTCAAACCGCCATATACCTACTATTTATGTACTTTACTAAAAAAATCATAGTATTTTAAAGAATAAAACAATGTAATACTAACTGTAATCAGTAGAAACACCTACACACAACAAATCCCATTTGGGCTAATGGTAGCCCAAGGCATCCACAGGTGGGGAGTGTATAGTGTACAGTGTATTTCTGACTATTTCACATCCATAGAGGATATATAGCACTCACGGTGGTGTCCACGGCGGTGACCCGGGGCGCCGACACGTGAACCACCCTGCGGTCGGCGCGGGACGCCAGCACGGCTCCCCGCGCTCCCAGCGTGATGACGGCCGTGCCACAGCCTCCGTCCAGCAGCCGCAGCACTGCCGAGTGCGCGTTCTCCGCCGTCACCTCCCCCCCCACCATCACGCCCGCCTGGAACACACGGCCGCCCGCCCCTCTCTCAGCATGTACTACAGTCAGATGAAACAAGCAGTTGATGGGAATCACTAAACAAGTACACAAATGAAGTTTCAACAGAGGGAGGGTCAGTGGACCGGTAAGTCATCTTAATCCCACCAGAAACATTATCATAGTTTGTTCTCCTTCGCCCGGCACGTCCCTGAGTTATACAACAAAAATACAATTACAAACACTTTGTACATTACTAATTTTAAAAATAAAGATTTGAAGTATGTGTTATGATTAAACTATTTCCTACACAAAAAAAAAACGAACTTATGTATACACATTAGAAGTTATGCTTCTATGGCTTTAGTTAAATTTCAACCTAACATTTTACAACACAGAACACCACACCCGACTCGCACCGGGCTGTGTGGCCGTGCCCACGGCTCACTGCTGTCCGCGCAGCGCTCACATCTAGCACAAGCTTTCAAGGACTCCGCGCTCTGTGATTTCAATCTACAACTGGGTAATACAGATTCATAGCACGATTAATAACAAGTTTTCAATGTGTGATGTCATTTGAGTTTTTTTTAAGGATTAATTGAATTTTCTCAAAATTAAAAAAAAAAAAAAAACCCTTGTATTTTTGCAAGCCATGTCTTTCCGTAAAATGCAAAACTCTCATAAGAGGAATATTACGAAATCTAAACTCCTTGCTCCTCTGCGACACAATGATTATGAATCTGCTAGCTGAAACTGTTGGCATACCTGGGCCTAGCACGTTCTTTTCTGAAAATCTCACATCACAGGCTTCAAGCCCACTTCAAGCCCACTTCAAGCACATGCATGGCCTAGCTGCTGGACTGTCTCTCTAACATGAATTCACTTCGAAATATGGTCGGTGATGCTACGATAATGAAAACTATGCCACTACATACACTAGAGAGAGGTGTTAGGTGTTGAAGAAGAAATGAGCATTAGAAACAGCAAAGAATGGCTATAATGTGAAATTATCCAGTATAGTGATGGCCTGATGGTCCTATTGTAACTAAAGTATTTAAAATTTTCCATTAACCATATCTATTTCTAATATTTACAAAGTAATTTTTTATTAAAATAAAAATAAAACTATTTGAACCGATCTCAATTGTGAATTTTTCCATTACTAAACATGTAAAAATCTGGAAAATATCAGGTAGTGCATTACCTTTCCTCGTCTGTCATGAACACAAGACCTAGTCAAAACTATTGATCGAAGATGTGAACCACGTGCTTCCTCAGACATGTACTCTTTGACTTGACGGAGTTACTCACGGAAAAAAGTTGCTTTATTAGTTAGAACCATGAGCATGCAGTTACGTACCTGTTCCTTGACAGCAAGCCTGCAACTACTCTCTACTTACAGCAACTAGCATTTACGTCTCTCTCAGCCCACCTTCATGCCTGCATCACTGGCCGCATGCTTCTACACTACAGTTACCAGCATCCGGGCATGCTCAACAAAAGTATCTTACAAGGCACATACCAACCAAAAAAATCCTTCGAAGAATTGGTTCAGTCGACAAGTAATATACCCGTACAGAACAATTCCTCACGAAACATGAGCAAAGTTATCAACTCAAACACTTCTCATCGTTGGCAGGTTGGTGGTACTGAGCAAACAAACACAACAAACCAAAAATTAAATTAGCAGATTTTCTAGAGGACTGAGGAACTTTCAAAACAAACTACATACAGCAAAACCTTTTTGTTGCGACCCCATTTATTGCGACCACCTCTCTATTACAACCCGATTTCAAGGAACCGTGAAAAAATTGCCGAAAATCCGAAGAAAATCGGACAGAAAATAAGTTTCTTGTGGTGAGTAGCGTGTTACTGCGTTTCTCTTGCCGAGTGCTGTACTGCAGTAGGCAGCGCATATCTAAAAATAGATACCACTTCCTGTCGACCGCTGTCAGCGCTTGACAACCCCCATTCCACGTCCCTTTGCCGGCAGGGTGCAGATAAAGGTTTTTGTGGCAACTTGTTTACGTTTAGCTTTTTGCGAGTGTCTAGTGTGGTACGCAGTTAAGGCAAAGCTACCTGCTGGATTTCTCTTGATTTTCATTAGTATCGGTTGACAATACACAGCGACCGACTGGATGCACGCCCGCCTCGACCTGTTTTAACTGCCGCAGCGATGTTTATCTTGACAGCTCAAGCAATTATCTTTTCCCGTGGGTTGATAGAAAAAGGTCGCTTCACCCAGCACCATGTTATAAGGGAGGACACTAGATGGTTTGTGTGTCTGGGAGGGATGAGCTAGCCTTGAAGAATGTTACGAGGGGAGGGCGGGGTGAGCTTATGCGTCATGAAGCCGCTGCCGCCAGCCAGCCGGGCGAGCTTCGTGTGCGCCCACTCGCGTTGCAGAACCTACCGCTGCCATATTTTTAAAGGAAATGTCCCATTATTTTTCTGTTATTCTTACATGAACATTATTGGAAGTATTAAAGCCGACACAAAAATACGCTGTGTGTTAAAATTAACAGATTTTAATGATCTTTCATTTCTTTTTTTTAAATTTTTTTTCTTCTGATTTTCACATTTTGGTCAAAATGTCCAATTTTATGACGGTTCCCGAGAATGTATTCGTAAAATCACTGCTTCGTTAAAACCGGGGTTCGTGACATCGGGGTGCTAGTGTATTTAGCTACGGCAAGCAGAAAACGTACATGTAAACTAACCAGTAAAAATAAACTGTCTTTTGACATATTTTCTTTAGAGGTGGCCTGTAGGGCGACGGACTAGTCATGAAGGTTGAAGTGGGTTTAAAGCGAAGCCGTCTAGCATTGTGAGTGACAGCATCCTGCCATTGTACGGCTGGTTTCTTAGCGAGTAGCGGTGTGGGAGGGGGGGAGGGGGTTGAAATGAACTGAAAATTTCGGAAAACATCTATTACAACCCCCCCCCTCTATTACGCCCCTATTCCTGGGAACCGTGAGGGGTCGTTTCAGAGAGGTTTGACTGTAGTACCTAACTGTAAAACAAGCTTCAAAAATTGTACAACACACGTGTTTGAAAATTTTTCTATCACAAGAGGTAGGGAGGTTTTAAAGAAATAATTTTATAAATTATTTACTTTGTTATTATTATTTTAAATCAAAGTTACTTATGAACTTAAGAGTTATTTTTATGGTTTTTTTCTATTTATATAAACATCATGGAATAAAATTCTTTCATGTATACAGTACTACTACTATTTAATATTTGTTATTGAATCTGCCACACAAAGAAAATTTTCTCACATCCAAATTTTCAATCACGATAATGTGAAAATTATGCTTTTAAAACAAACAATAAATCATACACCTTGGTTACACAAATATAACTTTAACACAAAAGCCTCATTAAAAAAAGTGGAATAAATTGAAGAATATGTATAAGAATGTAAGTATTGTTAATTATAGTCATATTTGACAAACAATGAAGGTACACTTCTACAAGCATTGTTCCACGTGCCGCGCAGGAACGACTGACCCTCGCGGGTGAAGAGTCCCGCCGGACCCGGGCCGAGCTCCCTTCACCCCCGAGGGGACACGAGGCAACACTCCAGGCCTGCTTCGTCACGTGTTCTCAGCCGGTTCAAAACACCACAAATATTTCTGACACTTTCAACAGGCTTTTTTTTTCATGAAAAGACTATGTTCTATGTGTCTGTGGCAAATACGTGTTTAAGTGAACTCTCACTGTGTTTGTAATGTAATCCTCGACACATGCAGGGCTCTGTTCCCCCGGTGATCGCAGGCCTAGTTGTACATGCAGCACTTGGATCATCCCGAGGGTTTCCGGCGGTGCACATACCTCGGCCTCATTCACGCAGAAGATGTCACACAGGCTCAGAAGTCGAGGATCTGGGTTCGCCAGCGCGGGGGCTGCGTTCACTATGGTCACTCCTGGAAACACAGTCAAACAAGCAAGCGTGTCAAATGTAAATACAAATACTACAGTATATTATGGGTCAGGTTTGCAAACCATGCAACTAGAACTAGAACATAAACACAACTGAGTAGAGAAACAGAACGTACCCAGTATGTTACGACACATTTAGACATTTGCTGAGGAAGAGATCATGGTGTTACAGGGTTTGAATAAGTACACACAAATTGTGTTAAACTTGTTGCTATTTACTGTTCGTGAGCTTTGACTGATTGTTTAGACATATGGTGAAAAACATTTTGCAGCACTGTATTTATGTGTTAGTAATTAGGTATAAACATTCTCTATAACATCAGCACAGTTGCTTATACATTAAGTTAAGTCACCACCAGAAAAGTACAACTACAAATGAACATTTCTTTCTTGGTGTAGCTTCTGATGTTTCACGTTTATCATATGAACACAGAATATATGGAATAAATGGAATAAATTGAATAAATTTATTATAAAAATTTGTCCTCATCCCAATAAAAATAAACTTGGTTATAAAAAAAACTAACTTTTAGTAACCTTCAATAAACATTAAATATTTGATCTTAAACAGTTTTAAAGTCCTCTGCTTCACGTAAAGAAAGCGGAATTATAAGTCAAAATATAATTAACACCACATTCATGAATCCCATATACGTAGTTGAAAATAGGGTACTTTGAATGAGTATTTGAACTTTGAATTTTGCATTTTTAATTTCTGCATAGCTTGCAAACTCAGTTTTAAGGTGGAATCCATTCTTGTCATATTAGCATTTCTAGAAACAAGCAGTACTTGTTATTTTATTTTACATTAGTACTATTTATTATCCAATGTCTATGAAACAAGTCTTTCTTATTCTCCAACCATGAGCTGTTAGAAATAATTATGTAAAGATTAATCAATTGTTGCTTGCGCAGGAATTTTTACTATAAACTGAAATTCATTTTCAAACAGGTTGACAAAGAAACCATAATTTGTGTTAACAGTATATGACAGGCAGGCTTAAGCGAATATGGTGTTTTTCATTCAAAATGTAAAATAAAATGGATTCATCTGCATTGTTAACTTGATCTACATTAAGTTCTTTTTAATAAAGTCTTCAAACCGTTTTGCTTTTTCCAGTGATTGTAAGTTGACTTTCATCCTCTTATCTAACTTGCAGAGCAAAGTGCCAAGATGTGACCTTCTCCAAACACACGAAGACAAACACGGCCAAAGGTCGGATAAATAATTCCAAGGCACAAAATTGTCAACCACATTGTCTTCGTTATCATGAGTGGAGGCGGAATGAGTTGCCAGTTCAATTAAAAAGTAACGCGGTAAGCTCTGAGGTCAGACGTTACAAGATATTCAGTTCAGAGTTGCAACCAAAAAATACAGAGCAACGGCCATTTGAAATACTAAAAACGTTGCTGTCTCTAAGGTGTAACACAAGAGCGCACCCTTGCAGTGCTGCCTGAGCCGCAGCGCGTGCACGGTGGTCTCGACGGGGGTCTCCAGCTGACACACCACCACCGCGGCGGCCTGCACCACCCCCCGGGCCGCGTCCACGTCCGAGGGGCTCAGCTCCTCGTTAGCCCCGGCCGCAATCACGATCTGGTTCTCCCCTGACCAACACAACACGCGGATAGCCACGGTCCCCGTGCTATACAGATTTTGAAACATCCATACAACCTGAAATAAGACAGCAAGATTCTGACTCTCCCTTTTAATAACAATAACTGGTTACACAGTCCAATCAACCAAGCACAAACTAGCCTGTGATTGGCCGATGCGATAGCCTCAGCCAATTACGAAGCAGACCGATCCCAGCAAAGAGATATAAAGGCATGAAAGCCAGACAGAGCCTTGGTAACTGTTCACTGCTAACATCCTGAAGATGGTGACTACAAGGTGCACCGAAACGTCCGTGATGAACGTCAGACGCGGCTCAAGCCCGTAAGAGTACATACAGCCTGCTACTACATGACTACCTGATAAAAACACAGTTCATCGCAAGTACTACAATACTGTACACGGTACATTAGTCCAATATTTGAAACAAAACTCAAAACTCATATTGCACAGTACTGTCCAGATTCCTCGTGATAGTCAAACACACTGCAGCACGAGGGTGCCAACTGCCAGTCAGTTCGCACATGGGGTGTTGTAAGTCCTGCAGTTGGTAGCAGGTCAGGAGAGAGAGACGACAGTAGCAAGTGGATGCCAGTTGATGTCTGTACAAACGTACATAACTAAACAAAATACGGCACAGTCGAGTGACCAGGTGAGACATTTGATTTTCTAGCATTCCAGTGAAAAATGGCAGACACAAATAAACAGAATGGATTATATTTATAGGAAATGTTAGTGAAAATCGGTAGAAGTTCAAGTAAAAACTTGACATATACATTTTGTCATCAAGGAAGTCCCATCAATGTTGGAAATGAAAGCTGCAATAGTACTTCTTAACCTTATCGGAGAAGAAGCAATGGAGATCTTCAACACTTTTAACCTAATTGATGATGCTTACAAACAATTTAAGGCATTTGAAACATATGAAAGTGCAAGAATAAACGTGCCATAACAGCAATTTATAAAAGACCTGAAGACGTCAGTGCACAGACGTGAGTTTTAGCACCTGCAGTCTGAAGAAACACAAGTCATGGGAGGGGTGTGGCAGTAGCAGTTGCTCTGGTGCTGCATCAAGCCAAGCGGAACAGACGGTCAAATACACTCCACACTCCACAGTTAAGTAAACCACGCTTGAAGTGCAAACAGTGCAGCCTTCTGCATGAGAGAGAGAAATGCCCTGCATACAAAAACACCGTTTCAAGTGCAGAAAACTGAGTGTCTGAGTCGAGGAGCATAGAAGATGTGCAAAATACAAAAGTAGACAGTAGAAAGTAAAAGTGATAAGGACGAATGAAGTTGTTTAACTTAAAGAAATAAAGGTCAAATTTAAACTAGACTCGGGCTCTGAGGTAACATCATTCCTGAAAACATTTTCAAAAAAAGATCAAACACCAGTTCAAGTTAAGAGATACCAATGAAGCACAGAGTTCTGTGACGGATTCAGAGTTATATCCACGGAGGTTGCTGAATTAACCTACGATGTGGAACTGACATGCAGTGCAATATCTGGATTTTAGTTTTGAAATATTTTCACGGACGCAGATGTCTATTCCGTGGAAGGAGTAAGTCAGAAAGTTATCACAGCACAATGAACACAGTGAGCTGAGACAAGAACAGTAAACACAGACAAACAACAGTTTAGGGCAATACACATCTGCATTTCAGAATAACTGCTGCAGACAGCACGTTTATATTGGGATCGGAGGTACGTACTTGACTCAACACACTGGAACAGAAGACCACAGATAGTTAAATAAGAAAGGACAACGTGGGTACCTTGGTTGACGTGTATAAGGATGCATTGCAGAATGGCATTAACCAGCTCATCTCACGTGGCTCTCGAAGCCTCACAGAGACCGAGAAGAGATGAGCTCACAGGTGAATATCTCCATAGGCATAGGGCTACATCACGGCCTGACTCAAGTCTCGCTGGATTCGCAAGCCCTCCCATGCGATACCTCGAACCATGACACGCCATTAGTTATTATTACATTATCTTTCATTGGTCAGAATGTGTCCAGCCTGACCTCACTTCATAAATTATGTTGGTAAATAAAAAAAAAATACATGAAAAAATATAACACATTTACCTATGTTGAATTAACTAACCTGGGGAAATAGATAAGTAAAGGTACAACAACAGAGTGTTTCTTACCATCATCAGATACGGTTATCTGTGCCATTCCTGTATGACTTGTGTTCGAGAAGCTTACGTGATCCGTGTTCACACCAGCTTCTTGCAGCTTCGCAAGAAAGTCCTTCCCAAAGGAATCATTGCCTAACTGGAATCAAGAAATCAAACTTAAGCACAGTTTCAACAAACACAATATTTTACACCTTTTAATATACAATGTATGCTAAATTGCATAAATGTTATCGTAAAAAAAGTGTCGTAAACTTAAATCATGCAAAGTCACTATCAATCACTGCACACCTGATGCCTCTACAAGTTTTGACAAAAAAGTAAGAAAAAAAAATGTATTTCTTCTAAATATATCATGTATGTGTTATATCATTTCAAATTACTTGGAGGGAAAAGAGTCATTTGGTAACTGCAGGCCCTGCCCCACCCAACATCAAGTACAACCGCAGCAGAGAAGCAGAATCTACAACTCAAAGGCATAGTGCCCTAGTTTAAAAGTGTATATTTTACAGTTAATTTGCAATGTTTTTGAATTTGTTATTGGATATGTATGAGCAATTGATTTCTAAACAGCATTGAATTTAATAACAAAATTTAGATAGTATTTAAAAGTGGTTCGGTTTTGATTATTCTGTATGGATGTTGTACTAAAATGGTAGCTTGCGTGTTGGTATAAGTTGTTTGAGCAGTTTTACAGTCTCGAGAGATGTACAGTAGAATTCATATACAACGACTTCGCTTGTAACGACTAACCACGACGATAATGTTTACTCAAGTTAGGTTTCATAGTTAGGTACTGAGAAAATAAACCGTTTAGTGCGACTTAGTTTTAAGTGACCAACTGCTTATAAACGACCATTAATTATGAATATTATATTACGTCCGGTTAAAACGACGCACAATGTTTTGTTTACACAACCTACCAATACCTCGGCGCCCCAACTTCACCCCGCCCCCTTTATTGGCGCGTGAATCACAGTTAGTGTTTGTCACTTGTTATGACAAGTTCTTAAAGCTCGACAAAATGAGTTCTATGAAGCGAAAGTGTTTTACAATTGAAGAAAAAAGTGCAATATTACACCGATTAGAAGCCAGTGAATCAAATGCAACCCTCGCAAAGGAGTTTGGCGTATCTCATTCTACAATATCAACAATAAAGAAGAATAAAGATAAGATCAAGCCGCTGTTTAGTGCCAATGTTTTAAAAGGCAAACATGTAAGGACTTCTACTCATGAGCCGGTGGATAAGGCATTGTTACAGTGGTTCAAGCTTCAGCGCGACCGGGGAATACCCGTGAATGGACCTCTGCTACAAGAGAAAGCCAACTTTTTTGCTAGACAGTTAGACTTGCAAAATTTCACATGCTCCATGAGTTGGATAAACCGTTTCAAAGTAAGACACACATCGTCAGTGGTAAGATTGCTGGCGAGTCTTTATCAGTTCAACAAGGTGATGTAGTCGATTGGTTAGAAAAGGTTTGGCCTACTCTACGTGCGCAATTTAGAGATGATGAAATTTTTAATGCGGATGAGACCGGGCTGTTTTATAAATTAACCCCAGACAAGACTTTGAAATTTAAAGGTGAAAAATGTACAGGAGGAAAATTATCAAAGGAGAGAATTACTGTAATGGTGGCAGCCAACATGAGTGGCACTGTTAAAAAAAAAAACTTCTCGTAATCGGAAAATCTCAACGTCCCAGATGTTTTAAAAATGTACGGCATTTGCCAGTGGATTATGAGCGCAACCGAAGAGCCTGGATGACCGCTGACATTTTTAACAAATGGGTATGCGCATGGGATCGTGAAATTACAAAAAAAGAACAAGAAAATCCTGCTGTTAGTTGACAACTGTCCTGCACATCCGTAAAAACCTTGTCCTGAAAATGATCCAGTTACTAGACAGCCGCGGAAGCAGTAGTGTTTAGTACCCAAAGATCACTGTTCTTGATGCTATTCTAATGATTCAAGATGCCTGGACCCAACTCAAGCAAGGGACAATCTTTAACTGTTACAAACACGCTGGTTTTATCCGAAGCAATGTAGACTGTAGCATAACTTCGAACGCAGATGATTTTAACGAAGGAGACGACGTACCGCTGAGCACTTGGGCGAGGGCTATTGATAAGCATCAGTTACCCATAACAAACGAGGACTTTGAACAATACGCGTGTGTCAACGATGCTGTCGCCAATTGTGAAGAACCGTCTGATGAAAACACTGTGGAAAATATCATCGCCAACGACGCGAATGGCAACTCACAAGTAGTTACGGGAGAGACAACCTAGGTCAGGGTCAGCTACCAATAAAATTTGTTTCTAATTTAGAATTTTTTTATAATATGAGTGTCGGCATTGGCACATTGCAACTGCCCTAATAACCTAGAGCCCTGGCTTGTACCCGCTACAAATGATGTTGGTGAATTTTACGGGATGTATTATATTTTGCCATCATCAGAAAATTAGAGAGACAGTAACTAATAAAATGAACTAAGTGTAATCATGTGTGCTGCAATTGTTCTGGACTATACGGGATCTTCAAAGACAATGCAACAAATTTTTCTTTTAAAACAACTTGACACAAACCAATACTAAAAAAAGTAACATCAGAATTTCAGGAAAACATTTTTATTGCATATCAACAGTATCAAATCTTTCAGTGTGTTATGAATTGTTACTATTCCGAGTTGCCTGGCCGTGCCAACTTGGAATGTGACTCTCTAACTATTGAAATCAAATATGTTTTCTTCTGAATCTACAACACTATGTTATTCTCCTACGCTGTATTAGAATAGAAGCAATTTTTGTCTGTAAATGATAACATTTTCTACTTTTTTTTTTGTCAACACAGATGGGTGTCTTGTGGATGCAAAGCTTAATATTCACATCTTCTGCACATATTGGTATTATTCTGAAAGTATGCTCTTGCGATTTAATATTATTTACAATGTTTTTGAAATAGTATAGCTACTAATAAAAATTTACACTATTTCTTACCAATTTTTTTGTATTTAGTATTTTAATTTTGTGTTATTACATATAAAATTGTGAAGTATTTATGTCAATTTTTTTTATTTAAATGTGTTGCTAAATAATAAAAATTTTCTACTGGAATGTGTTCTGACTCTACGAATCAAAAGCTTTTGCTCTTGTATCCATGTCAGTCTTTTGAATATCAATACTACAGACTGGCTATACCAACATTTCAATTTTGTAAGTGAATGTAGAGTTTATAATAGTGTGATTTATATTGATTTTATGTATTACCTAGAGACGAGTGTGAATCTGTGTAATAGTTGCACAATTATTTGAATATTTAAATGAATTAATGGTGTATTACATATTATTTCAAACAAAGGTTTGTGTGTACATGGGTCATGTGAAAACAAGCAAGTGAGTTTTACTGTACTTTTCTATAATTCTTCTTTATTTAGTTTGCACTGCCAATGGTTGCATGATCTCCTCACGAAGACTACGTTTTCTGATAGAGCTGTTTTTTTCCTATCGGAAATGTTTTTGGAGACGTGAGTGCTCACAACTTATTGGAAGGTGTGTTTGGTTGGTTGGACACATTTAACACATTTAATTTTGTAACTACACTGGCATGTAGAAAACTCCCCAGTCTTAAGGAAATAAAAATCAAAGAAAGTTGTGAGATATCATATGCTAAAAACAATAAAATATTAATGACAAATTATTAACACCACAGTACAAAATTAAATAGGGATTTTCAATATTTTTATATAATTTTTTTATTTTTAACGATTTTCACCCCACAAACAACAGGACTACATCACCCTCCCCAGTTTATAGAATTAAGTGAGAAATGAAAAACAACCCTTTATGGGGTAATCATGCAACATTATTAGCCAACTCAAAATTACCAATTTCTAAAATTTTTTCTTTGAAAAAGCTACAAATTTTAACTTTTATCATCATTGCATTACTATTACATTTATAGAGTACCTCCAAACTGAATACTTTCACTTATGTACTACAGACTCTGAAAATAATACTACGAACAAGCAGGAGGCTCTAATAAACCAACTTCTGGAAGAAGTTAGTTCGCTCCGAGAAATCATTAATGTGCTGCAATCAGAACTGAAATCCTTGTCACTCAAACAAAAAGACACTGTAACAACGAGTCTTAATGCTGGAAGCACATGGACGCAAGTGGTACAAAAACATAAGTCAGGAAAATCAACTTCACCTCGTGACTTTTCCATTCCTGTATATAACAAGTTTGATGTTCTGAAAGAAAGGAAAGGTGAGGCCGTTGAACATGTAAACACAAGAAAGAAGCAAAGAAAGTCCGGTAGCACAGTAATTCTTGCCGACAGCCATGGAAGAGGGATTGCAGGAGAGTTGTGTACTTCAATGCCAGAGAAGTGAGTATTAGGGATGGTGAAGCCAGGCGCAAGGTTGCAAACTATCTTGGGTGATAGTGAAAATGTAAGTAAAAACCTCGGACCTAAGGACTGAGTTGTCATCATTGGTGGGTGCAATGACGTTTCAATAAATGAAGGTGATGTAGCGATAAAGGTACTTAAGCAAAAACTAAAATCATTTAAGGAAACAAATGTGATTGTTACAGAACTACCCCTTAGGCATGACCTGGCATCTTGGTCATGTGTTAATGTAGCTGTCAAGGAAACAAATCGTAGGATTAACAAAGTTTGTAGTATGTTTAGAAATGTTAAAGTTGTAGAAACTGATAATTTGGACAGGAAATTGTTTACAACACATGGAATGCACTTAAATCGTGAAGGCAAACAGAAGCTGACCAGTCTAATCTATAGTGCAATTAACACGATGTCACATGGGGATAAAATCTCCAAGGCTATACCTTTGGGCTTTATTACACAGGAAAACTATAAAAGGGAACCGACCTAATTAACAATAATACTTCCAATGAGGTTCGGTTCTTAAACACAATCAGTTGTAATGCTAATATAAATATAACTAATTATGTATTTCCAAATGACATTAGTACTTATGTAAAGCCTTGTGAGTTAAGAACTCAAACTAAAGATAATGCTCTCAATAAACAAAACAAATTCCAGGCATCAAAAAGGCCTACACTTACTGTATTGCATCAGAATATTCAGTCACTACGTAACAAACTCATTGAACTCAAAGTATTGGTAAACACTACTCTGTCAACAATTGAAACCACTATTCCAAATATTATATGTCTTACTGAACATTGGTTGCATAATGATGAAATTAGATTATACCCTATATCAAATTATATTCTGTTATCAAATTATAGTAGATCTAAACAAACTCATGGAGGTAGTTGTATCTACATTCATAGAGATCTGTTAGAATTCACAGAGAGTAGGCAGGATCTGGTCTTGTTAAGTAAGGAAAAATTAATTGAATGCTCTGCTGTCGAAACCAATCGGGCATATGCCAGATGTATTATATTGTGTATAACTTATACAGGCCACCTGATGGAGACATTGATATATTTCTTAAACAATTTGATAAAATAATAAAAAAAGCTTGGAACACTGGAAAAAACTCGATAATTATTTGTGGTGACCTAAACATTGATTTTTTAAAAGAAACTAATACCAAAAGAAAATTAATGAATATACTTAATTCTTATAACCTACTTAACATAATCAATGAACATACTAGAATTACTAAACAAACCAGTTCTGCAATTGACTATATTATTACCAACCTTGACTATAAAGACTATACAAGTAATGTCATTGATTATGGACTTTCAGATCATATGGCTCAGGTAATTAGAGTGCAATCAGCACATTTACGTGATAGAAAATTTAACTATTTAAAATACAGATGCATTAATAAACATAGTAAAAAAACATTCTTAGATATTTTAGGTAAAGAAACTTGGCCAAATATTGATGAAATGACAACCATTGAACAAAAATTTAAATTACTGATTGATAAATTGATAAACATTACTAATGCATCGTTTCCAATAAGACAAGTTAGGACTGACCAAAAACCTAAACCATGGTTAACCAAGGGAATAATTACATCAAGTGTAAAGCTAAAAAACTTATATTATCTTAGTAAAACAGACTGTCACAACACCAAATTTCAGCAATACTTTAAGAATTATAAAAAAATTTACAAAAATGTTTTAAGACTGGCAAAGAGAAAGAATATACAAAACAGGATCACTCAAAGTGATAATAAAATAAAAACCACATGGAAAATAATTAATTCTGAACTAAGCAGGGGCACTAAAATCGAAAAAGAAGTAAATAATCTGGAAATAAATGGTAAAATAAATCATGACAGTGACCAGATTGCTTTAGAATTCAACAGGTTTTTTACTGATGTTGCTGATTCATTAAACTCTACAAAAAACAGTCAAATAACAAATGCTATTGAAAACCTGAAAATTAACTGCCCATTTAACAATAAATCAATTTACCTATACCCAACATCATTTAAGGAAATATTAAAAGTAATCAATAAATTAAAAAGCTCAAATTTGACAGATGTCTGTGGCATATCTAACAAAATAATAAAACTTGCTGGACATCACATTGCTAAGCCGTTATCACTATTAATTAATGAGGTTTTTATGGAAGGTATTGTACCAGATTGTTTAAAAAAAGCAAAAATACTACCTGTCTATAAAAAGGGAAATACACTAGAGGCAGCAAACTATAGGCCCATTAGCTTATTACCAATTGTTGCCAAAATTTTCTAAAAAATGCTCTATAATAGACTATCATCCTTCTTCACGGACTGTAAAATTCTGAACAGTAATCAATACGGCTTCCAAAAACACAAATCGACAATAAATGCTATACATAATTTTACTAGTAAAGCTCTCGAAATCTTGGATAGTGGCAACACAGCACTAGGCATTTTTTGTGATTTGTCTAAAGCTTTTGATCTTGTTAATCATGAAATATTACTTGAAAAACTTAATCATTACAGTATCCGAGGCAAAGCACTTGAGCTAATGTATTAATATTTGCACAACCGCAAACAGAGAGTGGAAATAAAATCAAACAATAACATAGTGTTCTCAGACTGGAAAGTCATTAAACATGGAGTCCCTCAAGGTAGTAACCTAGGACCTCTATTGTTCTTAGTGTATATTAATGACCTCCCTTTAAATATCCCACAAGCCAGCACAGTGCTATTTGCTGATGACACCTCAATACTAGTGAAAGGTAAAAATGTAGACAACATCGTGTCTAAAGCAAATTTAATCCTTGGCCATCTAAATCACTGGTTGGAAGCAAATAAACTTGTACTAAATACCTCTAAAACAAATTGTATAAATTTTAGGAACAGACATAATCCAGTAGAAGAAAAGTTTGAATTAAAGTTTAACAGTAATATCATAACTAGAACATCAAATGTTAAATTCCTTGGTGTGAACTTAGATGAACAGCTAAAGTATAAAGACCTGTCGCTAGCAGACTAAGTGTATCCTGCTATGTACTAAGAAGACTGGCAGACATAGTTAGTATTGAAACATTAAAAACTGTCTACTACGCTCACTTCCACTCTATAATGACATACAATATAGAAACCTGGGGAAACTCTGTGGGAATTGAAACAATTCTAAAATTACAAAAAAGAGCTATTCGTATAATGACACATGACAAAATGTCAGCTCACTGTAAACAAAAATTCAGAAAACTTAAAATCTTAACAGTCATAAACGAGTATATACTAAGAATACTATTATTCATACATAAGGAGAAACGCTATTTACAAAAAAATCAAGATATCCATTTATACAACACAAGAAACTCCAATAAATTGAGAATAACAGGTCATAATACCAGTCAGTATGAAAAGGGCACAAATTACATAGGCATAAAAATTTACAACTTATTGCCACAAAATGTCACAAATATAACCGATTTACCTATATTCAAAAGAACACTCAAAAAAGTTCTGTTAGAACATCCTTCCTACTCTCTGATAGAATTCTTTGACCTAATAACAGATAATAAAACTAAACTCTGGTAAATTTTATTTAAATACATCAGAAAACGAGAAATATATTGAGTTTTGTAAATTAACTCTTCACTCTGAGGTTTAGACTTCAGTTTATACAATTTCTTGTGTACCCATGTTCTTTTTATGTACCCATGTTTTTTTTTTAATCTCTTTCTTACGTTTGAAATGTAAAAAGTACTGTGTAATATATTTTTTTTTGTGGTTGTACAGTTTGTTTGTATATATGTATATATTTGTATTAACTGACTTGTTCTATATCCCGGAGTCCTTACCTCCATATGGGATCTACAGAACAAAAGGTAAATATATAGGGTAACGGTATATGCGAAAAAAAATGCTAAAAATCCGAAAATACTTTCATTCTATGCTCTTTCACTTCCTCTTTTCAAATCAACCGGCGGAGATAAGAAATTCCAAATACTTTAGGAGATATGGAATTTTTTAATTTTCATCACAATACCTGTGAATTCAGGCGGCCACCATTGTTTCTTGTTTACGAGACGAGTATGATTTTTTTTTTCCGCGACGTAGGTGAACGACTACATTGTTGCTTGTTTAGGAGTACTATCTATTAAAATCTGAAAATATTATTATTATAGTTATGTTATGTTAGGTTAGCTACATTAAAACACTTTAAAACACTATGGACGGTTAGTTAGGTTAGTATAGCTACATTAAAATAAACAGAGAAATATAAATATTAATAAATTAACCCGAGGTTGGCCGAAGGTAAATTGTTCGGGTGTAATCGGGAATGGCGAACTTTATGTGCATCTTGATTTACCGTTCGTGAATGCCTAATTAATTAAAATGGTCGATTAGGTCAGGTCAGTTACATTATAAATACTTTCAAACTAAGCAGACATTAAAAATAATATTAATTAATTTTAATGGTTGTTTAGTTTTAAAGTATTTATAATGTAGCTGACCTGACCTAACAAACCGGGACAAAGGATGAACGGTAGGAACTCACGTAATTTTTTTACTTATTACTTGCGCAACAAATAAAACATTAAAATTTGAAACGTTAAAAACTCACCTACGTTAGAGGCGGCTACAATTCCTTTGCCATTAGTAGAAAATGATGTAGTCGTTCTACCTACGTCGCGAAAATAAAAAAATCATAAACGTAAACAAGCAACAATGGTCGGTATTGTGATGGAAAATAAAAATTCGATATCTCCTAAAGTATTTGGAATTTCTTATCTCCGCCGGGTTTATTGAAAAGAGGAAGTGAAAGAGCATAGAATAAAAGTATTTTCTGATTTTTAGCATTTTTTTTCGCATATACCTCGACTCTACATACATATTTACCGAACAAAAATTGAATAAATAAATAAATATATTAATAACCACTGCTATTACATTAAGTCTCAAATACAAGAATACCTACAAGAATCGATAGAAGTAAAATTACTGACCAGCTATTCCTAATGAATTTGTAAGCCTTGAAAATTGTGTTAATGTATATGTTTTCCTACTTGGTATCTTTCAAAAAATACTGCCAATAGAAATCAACTTAACCTAATAAGTGGCCTATAACCTACCTGTACCTATAGGTAATTTGTTACATTATATATATAATGTAACAAATTATATATATATATATATATATATATATATTATACTATACTGCTGCTAAACTTCTTCGGTGTGTTCTTACTGCTGGTGCCAGTACCATTAATAGTACTCGTTTATTTATATATAGACCCTTTTGTTGTGTGTGTGTTGTCGGGACGATATACACTGGCTGTCACTATTTTTCAAAATATATATATAGACATATATATATGTGTCAATGGTACTGTTATGCTCTTGTACTCTGACCCTTAGAAACATGCAAAAAAAAATGTTATTTATCATAAAACACACACTCTTGGACACAGGTAGCTAGGTAACATATATCAACACATAGGGATAGAATTCAGGTTTTTATTAATAATAAAAATTGCTATTCATCAGGGACAACTAACATATGTGTAGAGATAAAAATCAATATTAATATAATTAGATAAAAAAAATCACAGAAAAACAATCCTAACGATACTGAACATGACTCGTGGATATGCGCTTATGTAAATTAAAACATCAGGAAAATACGTAGCACACATGAATCGTTCACAAAAGTTCGTTAGTGTATGTTCAGAAAATAAATCAAATGATGTTTTTACGGACGCATTCTTACATACCAGAAAATGTTTGAAATCATAGCACAATTAATAATTAGTATGATTACTGTTTATGTTTATATTTGGGTTCGTATTTGCCTTGGCTTAACTCAGTTTATATGGTAGAGACACGAAACTTGTACTCCCATTTCACCTCTGGGTATCACAAAATAAAATAATAATTTAAATCTTGGAACTAATAATTCATGACGTAGTTCAGGATAATTGACACCTTTTACGTGAAAACTAATCAGTTTGTAGTCAAATCGGAGTTATTTACGACGAAATTACATACAGCTGGGTATGTCTATGGGCGATACAAAATGCAAGATCTTTACTTACAGATTTTCACTCCTAATAACATATCCGTCAGAATATGCCCTTATAATCTTACACATTATTTATTTATACGTCGTTTAAGCTCATCCTGAGTGTCGGATGGCATAATCTAGCTAGCTATATTTCAAATTTAAAATAGGCCTCGCGCCTTTGCGTCGGCATCAGACGCCTTCATACAACCAACCTCTTAATTAATACGTTCTAGACGCCTCACATCTAAAACACGGCCTCTCATTGGCCGAAACCAAAATCGGTTAGCGTAATTTACAATATAAATACCGTAAATAACACTTATTAATACAATTGAAAACACAAAAATGCGGTAAATTTAAAACGAAAATTTCCAACAATGAAAATTTCTTTAAGTAATACCCCGAATAAAATCATCGTTTATTCGTTAAGTTCATTAGTCCTTAGAGGGGTATACTCAATTGACTGTCCATATAAGTCCATTTCAGGTCATAGAGCATAGCTCTCGTAGATATACATAATTAATAAAAAATATATTTAAATAACTTTTGCGGGCGAACAATATACAAATTAAATAATAAAATTTCATAATAATAATAATAACAATCAAAATAATAAGACTTTATAAATAATAGTATCATTAAAATAAGTCATAACTTTCTGTGCATTATGAAAATAGTAACAGCACAGAATTGCCGCCCTTGTCAATCATATTGAACTGCAATCGTTGACCTGTTCAAAACAGTACAATGTGATTGGCAGTTTACCGTCTCTCTCGCACTGTGTACAACGAATAGCCTTGTCGCCTAGCGGCGCGCGCACCACACATAAAAAAAAAAAACTTGGAGCGACTGAGTTTCTTCTTCTCCTCCTTTTTATTTTTCTATCGTCCTTTCGACCGTTACACCAGACAATTCGCGCAATTTTAATCACTTTGCATCGGGTCGTCGCCGCTAGCAGACCTGCGCTCGAATGGTCCACGGGTTTTCCCGCGCAAAATCTCTGCTGGACCTGCTGCAGCTCTCCGACGGCGTCTACTCCCTTGAGCCGCTCCTGTTGAGAGGGACGTGGGAGGACATACTTACTGTAAGTAGCAATCTCATATGGCTGTAACGGGTGTATGTACATGTGAGTCAACAATGTGACGTTCTCCAGGACACGTCACGGCAGTGGATCAATGTCCACCCGCGGTGCAAACGACATCCACGGCGGCGGCTGAGGAGGCATCGGGACAGCGCCCGACCTCAAAGCGGCCAACACCAACACCTGCTCCACACCTCACGTCGGCGGGATTGGCGTGTGGCGGCTCGCAGTACCGGACACCACGGCTCCTGGCTCCGCGGCGAACTGCGGCTGCAGCTGCCGCCCTACCCCACGAACACGTGAGAGGCGGCGTCGGGACGTCTGCGGTGCTGCTCGTGTCGGCGGAACCGCCACTTCTCACAAGGACGCACTCGTCGGGTCCCATCACTGATAGGTACACAGCCGTTGCGAACCGTATTGTGTACATTTTAACTAACAAGTGTCCCGGTCATTAAACAGTCTTAAAACTCTTCACTCATGTGTGAATCGTGCACTTGTAACGCACGAATGTCGGCAGGCTAAGACATCTTCTGTGCTTAACGTAGCCTATCCACAAGCCAGTTCAGTATAAACTAACTCTATTAAAATAAATAGTAATTAATCGGATCAAATAACATCAGATATTAAATAATAAGTATAGTAACTTAGGCTAACCATTCAATAACTTTCAAAGTGAAATTGTTACATCTTAACAATAGGTATCATTAGCTAGATAACATTCAAGCATAACTTTAACTAAACTGATTTTCATGTTAATGAAAGGGTTTGTGTACATCATTGTTAGGCATCCTTATGCCTTCAGGTTGTACCTGTTTTATTCTATGTACAATTTCATTATGCATCTCGTACATTTCCATAAGCATCATCTCACAATCTTTCATAACTTCATAATATCAACAATTGATAAAATTAATAATTCTCACTAACATCTCATATCATATACATAAAATCATATTTACAATATCACTTCAAGGAACATTTCATATATTACATCATTAAAAGCATTTGTTTATGTTAGCAAACAAATCAACAATAGTTTTGATTTCGTTTAAGTACACGCTTGGAAAGGGAACGCACATTGTTTCCTTCTCTTTTATCTCTCTTTTATCGCAGCTTATCGCTCGGCGAAGGTGGCCTCTTTTTTTTTTCTTTTATTTTACTCGAGTGTCTGGTGAACTTTTATTTCTACCATTTCTCGCAAGGTAGTATTTTTTTTTCTGTAATCAGCTGGGTTCTCATGTAACGCAAACAGCTGTTTGGAAAGTGTATAGCAGTCTCCCTCTCATCTCAACCATTAGTTTCGTTTTCAGGCATCCGATGCGGGCTTCGCAGGATCCTGACTGTGTATTCATATCATTCAGAAATTTCTCTGATAGGAATTGTTTCTTGTTAAAATCACTTGAGATTCATGATCTCGATGAAAAGGATAATTCTATCCTGACAAAGCCAAGTGAAACAAAAAAAAATGCTTTCATGATAGCTTGCAAATTTTTTATTTTTTCTTTTTTTTTTCTTTTCTGGCTGGCTCAATTTTGCAGTAACTTAGTACTTGTTTATAATACAGCCTGCTGACATTTATTGCAACAGTGTACTAAGTCCGCGACATAGTTGTTAGACATTGAGTTTTTCAGGTCTTCGAATGACATCATATTCGCCTACTCGACGATTACAAACATAAACAAACAAAATCTAAAGTGCCACGTTGAATGAAATTACAAGTCTTTTGTATAGTTTTTTTTTTTTTTTCACAATAAATAACACAAAGTCGCTCGTATATATCTTGTTATCATTTCATAAATATCATTATTTAAAATAACCAATCAAATTAATTTAAAGAAATAGCTTTCTAATACTGAGTGGATTTGTATGCGAAAGGAATGCATACTTTTCTACTCTGCATTCAGGGCAGAATGCAACCCTATGAGATCGTTTGCAAAGCCCTACTTCAATCATAGAATTCGTGTAAAACAAAAGTATTACATTTGCAAAAAAAAAGAATATTTTTTTTTTATCTTCTTCTGCAGCAGTGTTTGATAACAGAAAATGATAAATCTCGGCGATTCTTAATATTTTTCAGTGGTGTGTTGTGCTTCGGAAAAAATGGAGTAACCACATCAGTAATTCAAGGTAACCTTATCATTATTATTGTTATGCTAGTAGTTGCAAAGTGTTCATGTGCTTCTTAGATGCTTTGTAGAACAGTGCTCACCCATGTTTACACAGCTAGGCCATACTTCTCTCACACAAGTTAGTCGACAACACATAAGCTTGACATTTCTTTTTGCTAGTTAGTATGATAGTACTTACAGATAGGCGCATCTCATTACATAGATTCAGATATTACTGTTAGTGAACTTATACTCACACGAAGAATAATGCAGACCAACTGACAAACAATATTATACACATAATACACTATTAAATTCGAAGATTCATTACATCTGTGTGGGTGGCATTTCCCTTCACCTCACTACAGGCAATAATAAGCGGGAATTGCACTTCCGCATCGACGCGACGATAATGTACCAAGCGGGTATCACACTTCCGCTACACATTAGGTACCGGTCAGTGGTTGCAATACGCCTCACATGGCGTATCAAATTACACAGTAACCATTTAATACCTTTCACATTCATACTGGTCAGGTCCTGGCTCTGACCTAGACATTCCGATTGCGCTCAGCTGTTATAGTACCTATACTCGTACTATATAGGTGTTTCACTAGCTTGTGTCGAACTTGTTCACTGGGACACAGGTTTCTTGTAGGCTCTCAACTGCGAAATATTATACCGGCCTACTGGTCGGCCTGTAGATGGGTCTTCCAGAGCATAACAGTTCTCTTGAACTATGTCAGTTATGACATATGGTCCGTCGAAAAGCAAAAATAATTTCCTGGTGACATTCTCCCATACCTTGCTGACAGGAGATGTTTTCTTGAGCACAAGGTCGCCGATATTAAATTTAGACAATTTGGATGCTGGTTTCCTTCTTCTTCGTATATCAGCTTCTGCTGTGAGCTTCATTCTTACGAATGCTTCCACTTCTTCTCCTGTGGGTAGTCTTGTCCTTTCGGGCTCCTTGTCACAATGGGGTATAAATTCAGGGTTGATCGTACAGAGATCCTTAATAGTTTAACGTGCCAGTGTTGGCACGTCCACCTGGAGCTGGTGATCTGGCTCCTTCTTGACGATTCCACTGTCGGTTCCCTGCTGCTTCAGACACAGCAGCTTTGAATTCTGCTGCCAACTGATTTGCTGGTCCCTGGTTGTAGTACGTCGTCTGCTGAGATGTAGACGGTGCAGCAAATGGTGGTGGGAATGTTGTCATCTGTGTGTTCCGGTTGTACGAGAGGTGGCTGTTCTGGGCATGGCCGCCACTCGTCTCGTGAGTCCTGGGGGCATAGTGGTATGGCGGGCGGTAGTCCTCAGGTTTGCCGTTGTAGCGGGGCTCGTCGGTACGGCGGTACTTCTTGCAGTACTCCAGCTCGTCTTCTGACGATGCTCTCCGGCGGCGGTCTGCTGACTCCCTGGGTGGCCGTGACTCTGGCGAGAATGATCTTCGCTTGTTGTGTCGGTAGTCCCCCTGCCTCCGGCGGTGGTTTGCTTCGTCATCGCTGTGGTAATTCCTGGAGTTGGACCACCACGTCTTTCTCTTGTAATAGGGGGTCTTCCTGTAGCCTGTCTGGTATTGATCGTTCCGGCTAGGTCCTCCTCCTCTTGGCTGCCAGTTCATTGTGTTTACCGCTGCCTGTCTGAGCTCCTTGGGTTTTCCCTCGCGATTCTGCCAGTAGTTGTGGACTGGCTGTTGTCGGTGGGGCTGTGATATCCTCTCACTCTCCTCCTTGGTATTGGGTGCTCTGTCCATTTTCTCAAGTTTATCATAATTGAGAAGGCGCTCGCGGAACTCTGTCACATCACGGTACGGCAGGCCTGACAACTGCTTCTGATACTTGAGTGGAAGCTGCGTGAGGATGGCCGCGATGAATTCATCATCCGTCATGGGCTGATCCAAGTAGCGTGTCTTCTCAAACATTGCTGATAGATGCGCTTCCAAGGATGCACACTTCCTTGGGTCATACTTCTCCGTGTGAAGCTGTGCACGGAGGTGACTCTGTATTCGGATGTTCCAATACTGGTTGTGGAACAGGGACTGGAACTGGGCGTAACTATGCGTTGATGCACTCAGCATCTCCCACCAGTAAAATGCCGGTCCTTTCAGGGCGCTGTTGAGACACTTCAGTATCTCTGTATCTCTCAAATGAAAGGTTGAGGTGTATTCCTCAAATCTTTTCAGAAAACGGATGGGGTTCTCTGTAGCTCTGCCAGCAAACGTGGGCATAGCTTCTGCCCAATGCTTAGCTGGATGGTGCATGAGCGTGGCCGCATCAATGTTGGATGGGCTCAATACAGGGGTTTCTCTGGGCAGATCCATTTGAACGGTAGGATGATTGTGGATGGGTAGCAGTGGAATTGTGTACATCTCACTGGGGTACGGTTGCCTGTCTACTGGGGCAGTCGGTACAGTTGACACAGGGGCTGTGTGTGACGGTACATGAGCTTGGCGGTCAGCTGACTCACTCCTGGGACTGGGGTGTACACTAAGGTGCTCGATTCTATCTCGTAGTGTGGCAGTAGCCACCTCCATGTCCTCCAGTCTATGTTCGAGATGCTGGAGATGTCCTCGCACCTCCTCCCTAGCACTAGCTTGTCCCTGGTGTTCATTTGAGATCATGTTTCGTATGGATGTTACATGAGTCTCCAGACTGTCCACACGACTACTGTTCTGTGATACCTGCTCAGATATCTGCTGGACCTGTTCGTGTTGCTGGGCCAGCCTAACCTCAATGCTGTGTTCCAGGCTCTTTAATCCTGAGTTGGTCTGATC